>NC_133896.1:219242508-219612174 GCF_964199755.1 Larus michahellis
AAACTATTTCAAAACAAAGAAAAAAAAAAAAAAGCCAGTCATGTCTGGGCTAAACTGGAAATAATTTTTTCCCTAATCTAAGATGTAAAACAAAAAAATCTATCTGCAGTCTGATAATCAATCAATTTTACTAGAAGCTTTTACCAATATTGGCTTATATCAATATACTAGAAGGTTTAGTTTTGTTTTGTTTTGTTTTCTCCTGTATTTTTCAGTCAAGTATTACCCCTGAAGGTTTCCCTAAGGCACAATCATATATCAATTTTTGGATGAGATGCAAGATGTCACCAAGCCATGCTGTTCATCAGCGTCTGTCAGACAGGTTCCTGCTCTCCAGCCAAACTGCATGCGTGTGTTCATGCAAGTACTATTTAACCTGCTCTAGTCCACATCCAGTGACCGCCAACTACCTTCTACAGCGGTGGAAACTATAACATAGAAGCAGCCTAAGAGTATTTGTGTTGTCCAGCATGGCAGTTTATCTGGAAAGAGAGTAATACGCAAAAGTCCTTCAGCCAAATGCACAAAGAAGCATCAAAATGCCTGTCTAGCCAGCTGTATGTGGAAACAAGGCTTTCGTATGACTTGATAGCCACTAACTTGCATTAATTTAAGGAGTGAAAGCTAGCAATTTACACTACCAAACACTGGGACGGCGATGATGAATGATCTGACTGCAGTCCTAAGGGGAATTTCTCCATTCAGAAAAAAATAATTATTCACACCAGAATTTGGCAGGACATTAGAGTTAATCACCAGTATTCTTCATATAATCTTTAATGATCACAAACAGTCAGGACCTCCAATTTACATCTCATTTACAAGATGGCATCTTTTAGCAGCATGGGACTTCCTAACACACTCTCAACTACTAAATGATTAAAGACTTATTCTTGCGGTACCTAGATTTTTTCAGTCTAACCTTACTTACATCTGCTGCAATTACGACATGAAGACGCTTAGCCTGTACTTACAGAAAAACAAGGATGTGTTTATACTTCATGAGGATTTTTTTTTCCTTCAAGACGCTAAAATTGAACCTTATGAGGAAGAACAGCATCCTCTGCTTTCCTTCTAGTAAAATGTGACAGAACCCACCGTTCGAGTCGCTCTCTAGGAAGCACTCTCCAAAGAAGCAGATGAACAGACCAGATGTACGCAGCTTGTCTGATACCTTGCTGCTTCAATAATTTTCATTACAGTAATTGTTGCTTAATGCTGGTATAATTTGTTGCTCAAAGGAAACAATTTTTGTTGCCTTTAATGCCATTACAGCAATGCCTGCTCTTTTCCTGAAAGACCCGGGACCTCTCCTACCCGCAGAGCAGCTTGGAGGTGAAGCTGACTTTACGACCCTGCAAGAAAACAGAAGGTCAGGGACGTCTGGGCATGGGGTCACTGCGAAAAGCCGTGAAAGCACAGATAGCTGCAAGCCTGCACGGCTCGTGCTGTGCACCAGCAGACATCGGCAACTGGCCACTGTCGGAGTGGCAGTCGTATATTTACGTGGCGTGTGACTCCTTTGCATTGACAGCTCAATTTGATTAATGGTAGCAAGCGGCTGAAATGCTATTTGCATAAAATACACTTTGCACTGAAAGTAATTTTATGCACAAGAGACACCTATACTTTGGAAATAGAGCTTGTAAGGCTATTTATCTTAGGAAAGAGTATGCTTATAAGAGTAAAAATATACACATGTAGTGTGTGTATATATATCCTCCCCCCCAATTTAAGCTCTCTTCGGATGTTCAAAAGCCATCTTGTCACTACTGAAGTCTTCCATTTCAGCTCACGGCGTGAGGATTTTTAAGAAGATTCTAGTCTGAGCAGCTGTGTGATTTGAGGACCAAGTAGGATTTCTTTTCTGGTTTGGACAACCCACCCGCGAGGCTCAGGGTTTTGTCACTCCACAGCATCCCCTACAGTTGATCTGTCACAGCACAGAACCAGTGCTTGTTGCAGAAAAAGGCTAGGGTGGCTAACCCCAAAAGTGAAGTAATCCCTCAATATGCTCGTGGAACTTCTTTTTCTAATAGTCTTTGCAGGTTGATGATCCCTTAAATCCTCTGTCTCGGATGGAAGATCTTATTTTGAGCAGCAGATTCTTCCCTCAAAACTAAACCCATGCCTTATATATATTTACTAAAAATACAAATATACTGAATTTACCAATATACATATTTACTAAATATACTAAACCTCTATCTTATACCTATGTATAGCCCAGTACAATTGCCTTTCCCTCTCTTACTGTCATTTTCCTATAAAGCAGCGTTGCTGGGGAGGTAAGGGTGAGAACAAGAGGAAACAAATTTAGTTAGCAAGAGCATCATTTGCTGGAAAGCTGCTTTGCTGCATGTTGGTGCAACAGCTCTCCCTTGATAGATGATTTGCACCAACTAAAACTGGCCTTTAGGGCAAAAAGGAAATCTGAGTTTATCAGGTGAGAAAATTGGACACAGGAGAAGGAAAAAGCAAAAAGGCAGGTCCTGAAAAGGAAGCGTTGGCTGACACAGCCGCTTCTGGGGACAGCCCTGAGAAGCACGATGTGCTTTCTGCTAATGAGCAGTTTTCATCTGTTTTTTTAAGCTCAGAAAGTTATTAAAAGCTTTAGTGGCAGAAAGGTCCACCAGCAGCTATTAAACATGGTGGGCTGGGTAAAGTTTCCAAAGTCTTGTTCATTGCCAAAGATACAGGATGGGGAGGAGATCGACCTCTGATCATTTTAGTGCATGACTGTGTAAGGATTTGTATGTTCTTATTAGGAATCACCCCAAAATTGGAGATAAATGCATTGACAGTTTATTTGATCTTTGCTAATAAATTGTCCCATGAAGCACCAATTTTACTAAGGTGCTGTCTTGGCAAGCAGTATTCTTGAACGATGTAAAAACCCCACAACTCCTCAAATCCAATTAGATCCTTTATGCATTATCAGAATGCAGAACAAATGAAAGCTAATAAAATAGATAATACTGAATTAAACTATTGCTGCCACATGAATGAACAGACATATATATAAGCTCAAATAGTGCAGTTTGGGTCATTTGAGATCTCTCATATGAAATATTTTCTCTGCTGTTAACCAGATGTATGTTTACTTTAGTGCTTTCCTGTGCACCAGTTTACCTACAAGAGAATGATAAATACGAATGTTATTTTAAAAGATTAATCTCTTCAACCTATAAAAGCCATGAACCTCAAAGTTAATACAGGCTTGACAATCTGTCACTTACAGTCTTGCCCTTTCCCTCATTCCCAAAAGAAGAGTGCTGTCTCATATTTAGATATGGGATTTATCGAGCTTTCTTAAAGTGTTGAGAGAATATTTCCATTATATAAATAGCATTTTCCTATATAAATATTGGTCATTCCTTGGTTCAGTGCCCAGAAAAGATATCCCCTGTAGCTCTGTGATCTGCTTAACAGGTGCTCTTTTAAGCACAGTGCCGTCTTTCATCACATAGTAACCTTCACTAAATCAGGATAATTTACAATGTACGTTTTGCTCTTGGAAACCTGCTGCTGTAAGAGAAAATTCCAATGCGATGTGGCAAAATTCTGTTAACTGCAGTGCGACAATGTGAATCACCAAATTTGAAATGAATGAGCCTTGTAGTGCCTCAGGTATAACATTTCAGTAGCTGAAGAATTTGACATTACATGCATTTTCAGTATCTATAATCCTATAGTTATCCTGACAGATATAGTTATCCTGACTGAACCTGTGCTCTTTAACAGTATCTACACAGACGAAATTATTAAAATATACTGCACATAAAAGCAAAGTAAGTTGAAGTAAGCTTCACAACTGGATGTCCCCCTTACATACCTATAACATGTAATCGATGGAATCAGTTTATAGGTGACCCATTTATTCTGTATTTTCCTGCTAAAACCTTCAACAGCTTTCATATTTAAAGATCTCAACTCTTCAAGAAATGAGGACTCCATGGGGTTGGGGTTTGTTTCATACACACAGATTCCTGGGAGGAACAAGGACGCTGAAGACATTGGAGTTGGAGCTGGCATAAATGAAAGCACTATAGAGCAATTGAATTCCATGAAGAATAGAAATTATTTTGTCTAAAGGAGAACTGGGAAATTTACATCAGTTCTGTAAGCTATAGAAAACTCAGCTCTTGTCTGTTCTCCCATGAAATAACTTCAGCCCATAGTTTCTCTGGGTAATACCATTCCATTGATGTGAAATTTGTGTTTAAGGACAAACCGGAATTGTGCCGCCTCAAAAGATGCCCAAAGCACAGTTAGAATTATTAACATTTCTACTTTCAGAGCAAGCATGGAGTAACAGAAACACTTTTATCCCCATACGTGGTATTTGGATTTGGAGTCTAATACCCAAAACCCATCTAGATTCAAGGAACTGTCTTTAGCTGTACCAAGCTACAGTCAGAGCAGAGAATCAGTCACAGTCAGAGGAGGATTCAGCCCGCCTATTCTCTCTGCTAATTGCACAGGGAGCCTAGAGGGACTGCATGCCATATGAGGTATCTCAGTTTTTGTAGCTAGTGGTGTTTTCATCTTCAGAAAAAGCTCTTGGCTCCTAGAATTGCAGTTAGGCAGATGTGGACTTCAAAGTTTCAAAACTGAGATCAGAAATACGCTGTGCAGTGGTCATCTAATGGTGGCAACACCTAGAATTGGTGAGAAGCTTCCCTTGAGTTAAGTTTAGGCAAATAGGTAAGAGGGAAGAAAGAGCAACTGCCCTCCAAGTTGCATAACCTACCTCTTTTCCATTCTTAACAAAAATTCTCTTTATCATGTGGGCTTGAAAGAGCTAAAGCAAAGTATATGGCAAGCAAAAGTCAGTTTAGATTTGTTTTATCTCTCAGCAGTATGCTAAAAACACACCTACTTTCCCTAACCGCATATTAACAGGGACACCTCAGCATAACTTTTTATTTCCCCAAATAAAATTAATCCTGCATATTCTGCCTCTTTCTAAAACAGAACTGGACTGGGTGGACTATGCCAACACTAAAAACAGTGGCACTCTGGACTCAGGGGTGTCCCAGCTGGTGTAATAGGGATTTACTCCCTATTTCATTGAGCTTTGTCACTGACGGTTGGAAGACACCATTTATGTAAAATATTGTGAAAATGAAGTAGAAGATAAAATACCGGAACTAAAAAAAAATTTCTTGTTGCAGCTCCAGGTAAAAAGTAACAACTGCATAGGAAGAATTGTCCCTGCTCACCTTCTCCATGAATGGGGACTCACCCACAGACATCGGGTGGAGTACATGAGGATGAGAAGAAAGGGCTACTAAAATAACATCCGAATAAACAAATAAACAAAAGAATCCTACCAAAGAAATACTAACATAAACATTTCTCTTGAAAGAAAATAGAGGACTGTAAAGAAATACTAGAAGAAAGAAAGACTATTAGGCTCTGGTCCAAGGTCATTTTTTTGTTACGGTTGAGTCTCCTGTTTTTACTCATGAAGGAAGGTGATGGCTACTCTTTCACTTACATTTTCTTGGTGGTTTTTGCCTGATTATTTCCCTACACAGATGTATTTCAGAGCTGTATAAACTGCCTCTGTGCTGAGCAATATACCAGGAAGCCAGCTTCAACTAAAGGCCTCCTTCAATACTGAAGGCTCCATTGCATCTCATTTATTGCTGTTGTGCCCCCACATACTGCTAACAGTGTAATAAATAAGGACTAGTTTATAACTAGGTTTCAGAGAACCATTATTTGAAAAAAAAAAAGTAAAAAAAAATGAATTGCATATTTAACCAGTGTTAACAATGTTCAAATGATGTGTGTATGAACTGAGTGACCCATTTAGCAACTGTTCACAAATTCAATGTTATGTTTCAGACGCATGAGGAGACTCCTCAGAGGTGTTTTGTAGCCAAGTCCCAGTAGTAAATTTGCAATTTCAATTATTAAATTAGAGTAAATGCTTAGGAAACAAGTAGATAAATGATAGAAGGCGGCCCAGACCACCTGAGTCTCTGGAAAACCTTGATGTACGCAGTGGGTGTTTGATCAGGACCCAGATCAATTAACAACATAACTCCCAGAACAGCAGAGAAACTTCGCAGAAGATGCACAGCAGGCAATATTTGTGTCAATTGTCTTTATTCACCTGCTGACTTGTCTTAGCTCTTCTATTTTTCGTGTATGATTTTCATTAAGTCACGTCATTAGAAACTAATCAGTTTGGCGTATTTTCACAGAATCACAGAATGGCAGGGTTGGAAGGGCCCTCTGGAGATCACCCAGTCCAACCCCCTGCCAGAGCAGGGTCACCCAGAGCAGGCTGGATAGGAACGCCTCCAGGCGGGTTTGGAATGTCTCCAGAGAAGACTCCACAGCCTCTGACGTTTGGACCTTAATTTCCCTCTTTCCTCAAAAGCCTGCACTGCACACAGAGAACATCACAGGTAGCCTTCTACCCACCCCAGCGCCAGCAATGAGGAGAGATGGATGACTTTTATACTCCTGAACAGGACACGTATCTGACCCAGTTGCCACAGACTTTAGTGTGGATAATTGCTGTTTATATGATGATTTTTCTGAAAGTGCTCTCTGATCTTGACAGACAGGCTAAGCTCACAGGCACTCAGACGCTGCATCTGCTTATTGTCCAACTTTTTCAAACTCCATTGTTTATAGAGGTTACACTTATGGAGAGAGACTTGCTAGGAAAACCAGTCCCCTCGCACACTTACTGCAACGTAGTGGTAGTGATTCCCTCTTCCTCCCCAGCACACTCTCCCGGGGGTGGGGTGGTGGTGGGGGAAGGGATTTAAATAAAATAAAATCATACCTAAGGACAATAGCAAGCAAATTCACAGAGCGTGTACAGGTCAGAGACCAGGCTCTAAGAGCACACGCTGACTTTTCTTGCTGAAACAATGTCATGGCTTGAGCTGCGACAATGCTTTATGGTGAAAATTATTTTATTTCACTCTTATCTACTAAATCCTTACAACTATGAGAGGCAAGCTGTTACCACTGTGCTATCCTTCATCTTAAACCAAGACACAGACACCAATTTGAGGGCTAATACCTTTTAACATTGCTCATTTGAAAGTGTATAAATATTTACAGATATTTCAATATCAACTTCTGCAAATAATTTGGAAAAAAAAAATATACAGAACTGCATTCTTTTTTTTTTTTTTTCCTAGAACAGGATCAGATTTCCTGAGTGCTATACAGCTAATGACTTACCTAACAAGATAGCTAGATGGTGCTAAAGCATACTTGTTGCAATATGGTTTTACCACTGGTTACATGTTTTGAAATAGGGTGGTTTATCTCTAGTATTGCCTGTAACTACAATATTTACATACACTTTCATCCAGCAACTTCCAGAAAAAATGCCTGGTGAGTCTGGAAAACTCTTTTATTCCTATACTAAAACCGAGATATTTGAGATGGAGAAATAAAGAGACTGTGATCAATCAATCATCAGACTTGTTGAGTCACAGATAAGTATGTTAGCCACAGGACTATCTGTTCTTTCTAAAACTTGCCCGCCACTGAAATAGATCTGCCTCTGGAGTGAAATCCATCAGTTTACCCATGAACCAGGTTAAACAGAAATTTAGATGTGAAGAAAATGGAAATTCAGGAATTAAATTGATTGCAAGCTATAAAAATCTAGGCATCTGAAATATATAGTAACCAAATTATGAGTATTTTGTGCATAATAAATACATACTTAAAAATAAAAATTAATAATAAATAAAAAAATATTACCTCTCACCTTTTTTTAATCCTGTACTCACTTAAGGTAGAAGTGGTGAATGAGTTTGTAAAGAAACCCAGATTAATTACAGACAACTTTGTCTTTTCAATCCTAAATTTCATTGTTGAAATTTTACCAACTAAGTAAACAAGTTTAATGTTGTCCCCATTAGAGGCTTTCTCAGGGAAAGCTGCTTATAATTTAAATAAGTAATTTAACCATAAAGTGAGAAATACTTGAAATAATGAAATAAATGTATTTGCATACACCGCATTCATGCTTGTCAGGAGTATTTTTTGCTAAACCCATAGTAATCTGCTTCTCATGGCCACTAAATTAAATCAGTCTCATTACTTACATCACCTACTGCAAAGCTGCTCTGCCTTAATGAATCAAGATCATTTTCTTTCTCTAGTACTTTCAATGTCTTGTGTTACGAACAGGAACATAAAAATCCACTATTTAAGAGAACTCAGTTCGCTTTGAGAGCAACTCAAATAAGCGACCAAATCAAAGGCTCATCTGGGGTGAGCGGCATGAAAACCACCTCAGGTGAGCTGCTCTGACCAGTGACCTCTTCCACCTGTGATTCCCACCTGCGGCTGTTGAATACAGGAAAGATTGTGGCTGGAAATTCATGGACGTGCATGTTCCACACTGCAGTCATCTACAGCCCTACCTGTTTTAAGGGAGAGCTTGAGGTGTGAGATGTAAGAGCAGTTTGTTGCTCTTAAGTAACCCACCGAGCTTCAGAGTGCAGAGTCCTGCACGGTGGTCACAAATCATCCTCTGAGAACTGCAGACAGCCCATCATTTTGAGCAAGGACTTTTTCACCTTGTTGTACTAGTCAAGTTTTCAATAAAAGGCAAGCTTTTATTTGTCAGACCACTAGGAAATGCCCCCAAAGCTACAATACTACCTTGCCTGACCCCTACTTCTTGAATATGTTTTCAGAAGGAATACGCTTATACTGAGTTCATTGGTGTACTGATCTACCAAGGTAGGGCTGGAGCAGATGGCTCCTAGAAGACCAGTTGCTCTTATTCACGTAGGCAATTTGATCAGTACCTACCCAACTCTGGGGGCAGAACACCTTTCATGGGTTGTCCTTTTCCCCTGTATTTTGTGTTTTCAGACTTCTACTTGCCTAAAGTGCAGGGATTGAGCACTTCATCACAGCAACACTCTTGAATCTGCTCTTCTGTTTTCCTTTGTGGTTGTGAGGATCTGCAAGGCTTCTTGTACATCTCATTCAGTACAAGCACTACAGTGAACAGTGACCTGGACCACTTGCTCTGTGTCAACACAGAAGCAGAGAAGAAGAAAAGCACACAGCCCAACAAACTGCTGAGGAAGGATTTGCTATTGCTCTCTCTTAATACAACATGAAATTCCCTTTCTATTTACCTTGCTCTTCACACACGCTGATACCTGTGAAGATGAAAGAGCTTACAACGAACAGAGAATAGGACACAGCAATTTCTAAACCACCTAATAAAGTATTTTCGCTTTGGCAGTACATAATAGCAGATGCTTCAGGGGAAGATGCTAGTGTGGTATGAAATTATGAAACCTGTCCCATTCGGAAGAGCATATGTTATGTTTCAGGCTTTCATAGAACCACAGAATGGGTTGGGTGGGAAGGGACCTTTAAAGGTCATCTAGTCCAACCCCCCTGCAATGAGCAGGGACATCTTCAACTAGATCAGGTTGCTCAGAGCCCCGTCCAACCTGACCTTGAATGTCTCCAGGAATGGGGCATATCCCACATCTCTGGGCAACCTGGGCCAGTGTTTCACCGCCCTCATCGTAAAACATTTATTCCTTATATTTAGTCTGCATCTACCCTCTTTTAGTTTAGTTTGAAACCATTACCCTTTGTCCCATCGCTACAGGTCCTGCTAAAAATTCTGTCCCCATCTTTCTTATAAGACCCCTTTAAGTACTGGAAGGCCACCATAAGGTCTCACTGGAGCCTTCTCTTCTCCAGACTGAACAACCCCAACTCTCTCAGCCTGTCAGCACAGCAGAGGTGCTCCAGCCCTCTGATCAGCCCTCCTCTGGACCCACTCCAGCGGGTCTATGTCTTTCCTGTGCTGAGGGCTCCGGAGCTGGGTGCAGTACTCCAGGTCAGGCGTCACCAGAGTGGAATAGAGGGGCAAATATTCTTGGTTTGGTTTTTGGTTGGTTCACCCCACCCCCCTCCCCCTTGTTTTTAATTCCTTGTTTCACTTCCCATAAAAATGCCTAAATCTTTACAGTATCCTGCTAACCTCTTCAGGTCTCTGGACACTTTCCTGCAACCAGGTACAGCCAGCTGCTTCTCAGGTTCACCCATGCTCCTTGCTAGAGATGTATGAGCCAGCTCCAACCCAGAGACCTTTCAAACACGCTTAATGACCTTACTCTCTCAGCAGGGCTAATTAGCACCGGTACAGCCTGGCTGCTGGACCAGAATGGCCTCGTGCCCGGCCAGGCTGGATGATGGACAAACCAGAGTGTCTCAATTTGACCAAAACAACAGGTGAAGTTTCCTATTCTTTCCTCTATGAAGCAGACAATTTCTTTCACGGGTGTCAAGAAATGCCACATTCAGGGCAGAAAGCAAGGCTAGAAAATAAAACCCAGGGAATTTTTCAACAAGGGTATCCACTCAATCACCTGAGTTTTGAACAGAAGGGACTGGAAATACAGATGGCGATTTCTCCTTTCAGTTCCTGCAGAGATTTGGGCTCCAGGCTACGTATTTCAGAAGGCAATTTCCACAGGTGATGAAATGCTCTCCTTGTCAAAACAAGACTTTTTTTTTGTTCACAGATGATTAGCTGCCAATTTGGCTAGCAGATGCTGAGTGATAGGATCTCACAAATCAGCAAATCCTGCCTTCCCCCTAATCCACACCTGTTCTACTATCACCACGATGAGTGCTGAACCTGAATGTGATTAAATTTAAATACCTCCCTCAGGTGCTTATGAAAAAAAAAAAGGAAAAGCAAAGCAACACAATTTTGGAGAAGTAATACTCTGGCTCAGAAAGGGGCAAATTGAGCTGTAGGAAATCAACATCTTGGCTTTTTAAAAGTTCATTTGCTCCTACTGTTTATACCCTACCTGAAGCCACATCTCCCTGGGTTTCTGATATCTCAGTTGGTGATTTTTTAAAAGATTATGATATCAAATGGAATATAAGCTGCAATTTTTGTGTTTTCTTATAATCTTGTCCCCAACAAGAAAGGAAGGACACAAGCCCTATTGCCCTTTAGAAAATAAGCAGCAAATAAGACTTCTGTTTTCTAAACTTTTACATAGTTATCAAGTTGTTTTCATATTAAAGGATTATTTTGGGATGATTCAAATTCAGATTTTTTTGCCGCAGACACTAACATTTTATTCCAAATTCTGAATTACAATTTCACTGAAAAATGGCTGTTATTCAATAGCATACAAATTTAAACTTATCGGCATGGCTTTCCCTATACTTATATCAGAAAAGCATATGCACTCGGGAGCCATATCTTAGCTCCTAAATCCTAGCAGCACACTTAGCAAAAGTATCTCAATTCCTTTACATGTTTCTAACACGGTATCATTAATTACTAAAGTAACTTCAAGCTACTCTATATTTATTATAAACAACGAATATGTGGTTACCATGTTTCGCTCTGGATCCATTTTCTTTACCTGGAAAGTTTATGTCTAGGAAATGAAAAGGATTGGGAAAATTTACAGAATTTAGAGTTAAAGACCTTCAAAAAATACACCATTTTTTTCCTCCTAAGCAAATACAAGTCTGTTCTCTGCTCTCCTGATTCCATTACAGAGACATCAGTGGAGTTACAGTGGTATTAGGTTGCCGTAACCAAGTGGTGAATTAGGTCCTGTACATTTCATTACAGCAGCATAAAGCAGATGCAATGTTCATATGGTTCTCTGATAACATGGTCACTGAAAGAGAAAATATATTCATCCTAGTAGTTTAAAAATATCCGACTAGAGAAAGAAGTGCCATATTTATTTCTTGTCAATGGCATCTACATACACTTCGTATTTGAGAAATAAAGAATAAAGTTTTTAAAATTGCCATCACAGTGAGCTCACTCTGTTGCGTGATTTATATCACGGTATTTTGAGATGACGCTGTACTGCATTAGCTTAGGCACACCATGAAAACATGCTTGAATTGGAATAACTTGCTCAGCTGTTAGGTCAGCTCAGTGCTGGACTCATATTTATGTGCAAATTCACTCGCACCTTCAAATTTGTCCACATGTGCAGATGAATTCTCCTCTTGCTTTATCAGGAATCGCACGTAAACTTGTATGACAAACACAGGTGACAACCCCTGCTTGTCAAATCTCAGGCCATGTACTCAGTGCCTATCCTTTCTGCTAACTGTTTTTGTCGTCTTGTGGATTACAATGCATCTCCTGTCATTTTGAAACCATGTCAGAGCTTACATGGTTCTGGTCATCTCCTGACTTTACATTCTTCCTCATTAGTTTCTCCTTCAGAGTTCAAGGGCTTTTTTATCATACAATCTTAGAATCATAGAATGGTTCGGGTTAGAAGGGACCTTAAAGATCATCCAGTGCCACCCCCCTGCCCTGGGCAGGGACACCTCCCACCAGACCAGGCTGCTCAAAACCCCATCGAGCCTGGCCTTGAACACTTCCAGGGATGGGGTATCCACAGCTTCTCTGGGCAACCTGTTCCAGTGTCTCACCACCCTCACAGGAAAGAATATCTTCCTTATATCTAATCTAAATCTCCCCTCTTTCAATTTAAAATCATTACCCCTCATCCTATGGCTCCCCTCCCTGATCCAGAGTCCCTCCCCAGCTTTCCTGTAGGCCCCCTTTAGGGACTGGAAGGCTGCTATAAGGTCTCCCCGGAGCCTTCTCTTCTCCAGGCTGAACAACCCCAACTCTCTCAGCCTGTCCTCACAGCAGAGGGGCTCCAGCCTTCTGATCATCTTTGTGGCCCTCCACTGGACCCATTCCAACAGGTCCATGTCCTTCTTGTGCTCTGGTACTCCAGAGCTGGACCCAGTACTCCAGATGGGGTTTTTCTCCTATTCTCTCCTATATTTTGCAATTTTGATTGTGTTTTGTATTTTCACAGTTATCATTGTTATTTTTATGCCAAGGTCTCACTAGTTTACATAAATATTCCTGGACAGAGGCAGATGTTTGAACTCCATGAGGCGAGTGGCTGCATTTTCTCAATTGGAAATTTCTGCAAACTGCATGAGGCCTCTTTGTGACTCCAGGCACAAGAGAAGGTCAAGATAAGCAACAACGGGCAAGAACAAGGGTATGACTCCTTCTCTAAGATTTATTCAACTGGAGAGTGGCACATAAGTAAAAACTTTTCATAGCAAAAGAATGATTAAAATTGTTCTAGTATTGTGTTTATAAATTTCTATCTAAATATTTGTAAGATGCCCAGTAAACAAATTGTCTGATAGAAATGAATAAGCAAATAACAGAGATGCTTGGAAATTTTCCATCAGTGAAAAATGCAGCTTCTCCACAATAATCATTTTCTGTGGAAAAACGCCTGTGAAATTGGCATTTTCTGTTAGGAAAGAGTCTAAAGTTCTGTTTATTAAACTGAAAGAAATATTTTTGAATCAGTAAATAAATGGATTAACTAGATAGATATCTACCAGTATCAAGGTCTACTGATCTGAAGTTCAAGATGAGGTACTCAGTAGAGTAAAGATGATGCTTTTTGTTTGGTTTTTTTGTTTGTTTGGGTTTTTTTTTTAATCTAATGCTTAAAATAGGTGAAGAATGGAGAGTGAAGAATATGTAACATCTCTGAATGAATTACTGGGCTGAGCTGTCTGATCAAGGCTCAACAACTGGGTCTGTAATTTCATGTTGCCTCTTTTCCCTCTTTCTACATTGACTCCAGAAATCCAGAAAAAAAAACCAACCTTGTAACCTGTAACCTGGAAACCCTTACCTAGGCTTTTTTACAACCCATAACATATGTGTTGCACATACTTTTTCACAATGCCGCACAGAGATGTAAAAGAAATTAGGAAAAATCTTCATGGAGTAATTAAGGGAGCTTTGCAAATCCACTGTGGACAGACTCAGGCTCTTCCTGCCGTTGTCCCAAGCCAGCTGGGTGGAAGCCAGATCTAGAAACCACACATGTAACAGTGTGATGCCGTGCTTGAGCTAATAAACTTTCTCTCTCAGCAAGATAAATTAGCCCAAACACAGTTCTCTACTAAGACATTTGTACAGCATCTAAGTAGCTGAACTGGATCCATCTGTGGGGAAAACCCGGCCCTTGGGTAAGCATGGGTTAAAACATAACTAATTATGGATTCCCCTGTCTTAAAGCACTGGTCCCTGGTGAGAGAAACCTGAAAACAGAGACATTTTTTACCATGGAGACAGTGGTATCCATACCCACCAGAAATTTAACACATACTCCCCTGGGAAAATATTTCTCATTGTTGTTTCCCTCTTACAGAAAGCATTGACAGTGCCCGTACCATCACCAAGCCTGGCCACACAGCACACTGGACTAGGAAACGCACACAGGGACATGAGATATACCGTGCCTGCCCTTGGAGATCCCACTGGGTAAAAAGTATTACAGCTGTCAGTGCTTGGCAGATATACAAAACCTTCTTCATCCCTGCTGTAATGTTTTTTAAAGATTCTTTATATTTATAAGCTCCTGGTTCAAGGTTATTGTTAATTACCATGCAAGAAGACAATAGCTCCTGGTTATCTTGAAGCACAGGCAGAAAGAGATCACATCTGCCTGCAGTTAACTCTGTAGGCAAACCTCAAAGCATGTAAGTAGAAGCTTGAAAGAGTGAGGCAAGGAAGCTGTCCTACAGTCAATGCCATCCATGTTTTCTCCCATGGGCGTACAACTTCAGGAACCCATGCAACATACATATCGATAGGATATACATATACATAGTGACAGGACGAGGGGCAATGGTTTTAAACTAGAGCAGGGTAGGTTTAGATTAGACATTAGGAAGAAGTTCTTTACACTGAGGGTGGTGAGACACTGGCCCAGGTTGTCCAGAGAGGTGGTGGAGGCTCCATCTCTGGAGACATTCAAGGCCAGGCTTGATAAGGCTCTGAGCAACCTGATCTAGTTAAAGATGTCCCTGCTTACTGCAGGGGGGTGGGACTAGATGACATTTAAAGGCCCCTTCCAACCCAACACATTCTATGATTTTATGATTCTACTTGCTTTTACTCTTCCCTTCTCAGACTACTCCTCTTCCTGCGTTACTTTTCTGAACAGACTTCCCCCTACGGCAGAAGGTAATGAGCAGTCTTTAATGAGTTACAAGGTAATCATCAGGAGAGAAAGTGGTGGAGGCCTGTCATGTCCAGAGGTTGCAAAATATTCTTCCAGCAAAAAAACACAGAGGTGTGGGAGAGGAAAGCATCTTCCTTTACCCCATAACACATCTGGTAATCTTTGAAGAACAGAAGACTGAAGCATTGTTGACAGCTCAGCAACCTGCTATTTTCTTAGCATTTTATTTCGGTAAACCAGTTATTTACAGTGTTTGTACAGACGGAATGGTATTTTTTTTCCCTGATAATAAATACACAAAATAACACTCTCTCATCAATCTGGCTAAGTCTGCTCATCCTGCTTTCAGCTCCACAATGACCTTTTCATGCTGGCTGAGTAATGTGTCCCTTATACTGTTTGTAACAGATATAGATTGCTTACCTTCTCTTTCTGCTTGATGACATGCTGATTAATAGCACCATGAGAACTAGCTCCTTGTGATCAATTAATCATCTGTCATAATTGTTCAGTAGCTAAATAATTATTAATTTTGGGTGCTTGTGATAGTGAAGGTTGACAGTGTTAGAAAGGAGAACATGTTCTCTCTGCTTCGCTGGGGACTTGGGTCTAAAAACCTCATAGAAATAGATACATGTCAAGGCATTTTATCCTTCTGTAATTTGGATTCTAATAACTCCTTTCAGGGAATATATCAAAGTATTCATTAGATGTCAGCAGTCAAGGGAAATTGATAATGGGAAAGCAAAGCCTTTCTTGGGAATGCTGATGGTTTGAAGGCTGTCCCAGCCAACCCCAGCTCTGCTGCCCTAATTCAATAGTAGGATTCATGAGTAACATTATTTATCTTCACTCATTACCCAATGACCTATGTGCAAAGAATGTCAGATTTATCTCCTGCTGGTTATCAGTGAAGGCAGATTAGTATTTGAAAAATACCTAACTCATCAGAGGTAACGAAGGTGAATTAGGTCTTGACACAGCCCCCTACTCCAACACTAAGCTCTTCTTGGCCTATATGGAGTCTCACCTGGGAATGTGGGAGGGCACAATGACTGCCTTTTTCCCTCTAGATCTATGATTTGACCTGTCACTGGATTAGGGATTTCATAAAAGAAGAGGAATTCCGGTTCAGCATCATTATATACCTAAGTGCTCAGAAGATAGTACCCAAACACAGTATGAATTAATGGAGAAGCATGCCATAGGAAAAATGACTTTACCACATTTTGCTAACTCTTAAAATGCGGACTATCTAAGAGTGTGATAATACTATGTAAATATAACGATACCTGAAACAATGACACTACACCTTAAAGTATGAAGCCTCTCTAGAAAGGTTTTAAATTTAAACATTCCGTTGCTTCCCAGATTCTCAAGATTAATCTTCAGCTGTCGTAATTTCAAATAAGGATTTAGTTATCCCAAGGACAAACAATTCCTTATATATTCCTGCATTTGCAAAGTTTTTCACATGAAAACTCAGAGGCCTGTGGCAGCATTTTAAATGAAACCATGATTGCACAGTTGCATGAGCAATAATACTGAAAAAAGAATCAAATTATGGAGCTCTTTCAATGACCAGTCCATTTGGGTAGGCATCTAACTACACAAAACAGGGTCCCAGGAGGTGTAGTGATTTCCATTCTCTTGAATGAGAACCTTTGGCTCTCAAGACTTTGGAAATGCAGCATTATTAAATGTTACCACAGAACAAATTAGCTCTTTTCTGAAAATCTAACAGATTATTATTATTATTTTGGTACAAATATATAGTATGACTTCCATATTATTTCCTTAGTAAATGATGTGAGTTGGAAAATAGCTGCTTCATGAGAAATGACTAACACTGTTGTTAAACTCCCCTCTCAAATGATGGTAGTTAATTTGGTATTTAATGATAACACTTGAATGTAAAAGCAACATGGAAGTCAAATATTTACGTTATGTTGCAGTGCCTCTTGAATAAATGACTGTTCTTAAAGACCAGCTTGAGGATTATATGTATGCAGACGCCAAGTTTTACCAAAAATAATTCAGCATGATTAATGGTCTTTGACCGAAGAAGTTAATGATATGCTTTCATTAAAGGTTAACTCTCAAAAACTGTGGGTCTATCTATCTAAGATTCCTTCTTTTCTGTATATTTATCTCTCATAGCTGATATTTCTATTATCACACGTTACTACAGAATGGAATCCCCCTGAAAAATATGAAACCATCATATTTTAAAGTCATTTTAAAGTCATTTAAAGTCAAAGTCATATTTTAAATTCCTCTGCATTTTTGGGTGGTCTCCAGATGCATTCAAGTTTAGACCAATCTCTGTATTTTATTACAGCAGCTTCCTCCTTTTTTCCTTTCCTTTCTTCCTTTCCTCCCAATTATTTTAACTTATAAATTTACAGGTGGATGTTGGTACTTTATGCTGAAACTATGTCAACAAATTAGTAAATTAGGCTGCATTTGCCACGACTAGATAAGCTGTCACAACAAAATTCTCCTACTGGTCTGCAGAATTTACAGAAGGAAGAAAAAAAATAGAAAAAGAGAAAATAAAACTGTCCTGGCTTCCACAAAGGGTTTCTACAAAACCTTAAAATAAATGGATTGTAAATCATGCTGCTGCTCTTTATCTTCAGAATTTGCTTCATCTTTATTAAAAGTTAAACCAAATCCAGCCTCAAATCCTGAGGATTTTAGGCTTTTGGGACCTTGCAGGTCATTGTATCTCTTAGACTTGTAATGTGCTTGTAAGCAAGATTTTCAGTTTTCCATTTCTGATCTAACCCTGTGTAACTCAGAATAAATCCCGACACCACCTCTTTAAACTCTTTTATTATAACTGATCATTATAGTCGATGCTGACTATAAATTATATTGATTTTTTTGAGGGAAAATTTTCCTGGGAAATATTGTCTTTTTTATTCCAGGAAAATCAGAACATCCTTTGCTATACGTTTCAGGTCACTCTTTCTTACCAAACTGGTTTTCAGTGACATAGGGTTGTGTGGTATTCTGAGGTGGTGAAGTATGGGAGTAGCAAGGTACATCTAATCTAAAACCCAGTGGTTTGATATGAAATTGTTTTATTGTATTTGCCATAATGGCCCATCAAATCACATAAAAGTGATTTTGTAACTCCTGCATTGCTTCTGGCAGCTAATTTTTTACAAATAAGTTTATGGGTCACTTAAATATTTCCACAGCTTAGTCTTCATAGATTGTTGGGATTCCATTTCAGAGTAGAATTATGCTATATTGCTTGTGCTGTAGAGATAAAATCCTTTTAAACTCTCTCAGGTACTTGATGCAGTAGATTATTTATTTATTTTCTTATTGTCAGTTAGGATTTTTTCAGGCTTACTTGTTCTGTACAATTTACCCATCTCTATGAATACTGATACTTCAACATTACGCAAGTATGTGATGTTCACAATTATTATTCTTATTATGTATTTTGATAGCTAATCCTAAAACCTTCTTTTCATGAAAATTGTGGCAACAGAAAAATATCAAATATTTCTAATTTCTCAAGGTCAGAAGTAAAATCACATTATTAATGCAGGGTAAAGCTTACAGAGAGGGGTAATATCTTTTAGTAGACTAATAGATACATATGAAAATAACAGACTAGAACTTGGACATGCAAATCATTCTTCATAGAACTGTGACTATCGCCACACCATATTCCACTCACAAAAATCCACAATTATTCAGCAAAACCTACTATACAGTTATGTATATTAAGTTTTCAGTATGGTCAGGGCAGAATTCCCAGTGTTAATTCTCTCAGGAAAACTTGTTCCCATTGTTATTTACAGAGATTGAGCTTCCTGCAGATCTTCTTGCCAATAAAAATATTTTCGCCAGAAAGCTCGCATGATGATAATAAACAAGGTTGGAAAGTACATTAAAAAAACAGCTCAAACTTCTATTTACCCAGCATTAATAAATGCCCAGGTGGTTTGAATCCCCTTTGCATTGCTAAATCAGTGCAGCAAATGACAGAGGACAAGAGGGAAAAATGAAAGGCATTTCTACAGGAGTAAAAGAGTACACAAGACTAAATTATCTCCCAACAAGAATAAGTGGACATGACTAGATAGCTAGATTCTGTAATATTACAGATTTGTAGCACTGTCAGGACTAATTCCACATTTTACTCTTTCTTGAGTCATATTTTAAGTCTTTGTGGAAGTGGGTTGTTACAAGTGAGTAGTCCTGCTTAAGATCTTCATGATTAAAGAGATAACTTAAAACACAGAAACAGTCTTGGGCATCTCTTTGGAAATTAGGTGGGTTGTAGCTACTTATGTTTAAATCTGCAATCCTGATCCCTTTGAAAAGGTGTTACCCAACGCCGGAGATCCCCATGTTTCACAGACCCGCAGTCACCTGCTCTTTAACATATGCAAAAATACCATGCCTTTTACAGGACTGAATTTGACACTCCTTTTGCATAAGTTTGGTGACTGATTATAAGCACTGGATTATTAAAAAAAAAAAAAAAAAAGAGCACAAAATGTATTATCAAAGCTCAGAGAAGGTACACAAGTATGAAATATGATTTCATAGCTTAAACTAACGGGGTTTTTGTTTCTTTTTTTTTGAAACCTTATATTCATATGTCTTCATTCATCAAGAATCCAAGTGTACTAATTTTGCTCAAACAATTCAAAAGTAAAAGAGGTCTTCCTGGGTGATAACATAATGACTACATGTTAAAACCTCCATTCTAATGATCTCATTTTTGCAAGTACTATTGTCTGACAACAATATTCAATATTTTGTACTACTGATATAATGAGATACTTCTGACAACCTGGACTATCTGAAGGAAAAACTACAGAATAAAAACCTCTCAAACTCTTCTATAAAAAATATAATAACAGGTGGGCTATACTATCACCTTTAATTAGTTTAGCTTGATTATCGCCTCCTCAAGTCAGTCAGCTAGAAGTCGTTGTTAACATTTCAGAAATAATGAGTGAACTGATGACAAAATACAGAAGTGAAGCAGGTTCCAGCTGAGCTGTGCACTAGCGGCTGACAGGCTGTCAGAATCTGTCAGATTTAGACTTCTAACAAATAAAGGGCATTTCTAGATAGCTTTGTAAGGGGTGAGTTCGTCTCAAAAGGGATAAATGGTAGCACAACTGCTCTGAGAATTCACCATGAATCCAAGCATCAAATAGGTACATGTGAAGCTTTATTATATCCGACCTTGCTGGTGCAGTCAGTTGAATAACTCAGTCTAGATAGGCTTTGGTTTGGATGGGCGCTAGCTGGCTGCAATTCAATCTAGATAAGTATAGGTAAGTATAGATATAAATACAGGACATATTGGTGGCTGGGGAGGAGGCATAAGGAGAGCAGCTGAAGGTCACCATATTCTCATTCTTCACTGAAAGCCCGTGACTACCACTCAGAAAACAAAGGGCTAACCCCAAGGCCATGGACATCAATGGAAATTTTTCATTGTCTTTTTTATGAATTTAAGCAGACTCCAAACTCGCAGTCTTACCAGTTAATATTTTATTTTGTCTATAAATAGTTTTGACCAGAGTAAAAAAGTTCTAAAAAAGCCAGTGATTTCTGCGTCACAAAATATTGTGTGATATCACAAGTCCGAAGAAGATGTAACCTTATACAGATAAGTGATCATCCCTTGGATTGGAATGTTATTGAGAGTAGTTATTTTAAGATTTCTAGGGTACTGAAAGTAAAATATGTTTTCCATTGTCCTTATTAATTGTGTATTTATTGGGTGTAGATTATTCATTAAGTCAGTTGTTGTCTGCTCCAAAATTGAGCTGAAAGGATGCCTCTTTAGTGAGTTAAGGATGATCATTTTAGGACTGACATTATTAAATACACTCTTGTGTCCATTACACAATTAGTTTTCTTGTGAGTCTTTACTAATGAAAAAGAATATGGAAATCTGTTGTCAATTCAGTAGAATATGTCAACTAGGAGGAATTGAATGATCACAGAGCCACCATGCGGTCGACGTTGAAGTGACCTCTGGAGATCTAGTCCAATCTCCCTGCTCAAACCAGGGTGAGCTACAGCAGGTTGCTCAGGGATGTGTCCTGTTGGGTTTTGAACATCTCCAGAGATGGAGACTCGATAACCTCTCTGGTCAGCCCTGAAGGAAAAGAGTTGAATTTCCTGTACTTTATGCCCATTGCTTTTTGCTGTTGTCACTAGGCACCACTGAGAGAAGTCTGGTGCCATCTTCTTTACTCCTCTCCATCAGGTATTTATACACATTCGTAAGATCCCCCTTGAGCCTTCTTGAGACTGGACAGTCTCAGCTCTCTCAGGCTGACTTTGCATGAAAGATGCTCCAATACCTGAATCATCTTCCCATCACTTGATGAACTCATTCCATTATGTCCATGTCTGGCTTGTACAGAGGACCCCAGAAAGGGACACAGCACTCCAGGTGTGTCTCACTAGGGCCGAGCAGAGGGGAAGAACCACCGCCCTTGACCTGCTGGCAATATTTTTCCTGGTGCAGCCCAAGAAGCTCATGACCCTCTTCGCTACAAGGGTGCATTGCTGTCTAATCATCAACCTGGTGTCCAACAGGACCCTCAAGTCCTTTTCTGCTAAACTGCTTTCCAGATGGTCAGCCTCCAGCTTGTGGGGGTGATTAGGGTTATTTCTCCCCAGGGATAGGGCTTGTCATTTCCCTTTGTTGAATGTCTGAGTTTTGTGTCAGCCTATTTCTCCAGCCTGTGCTGGTCCCTCTGGCTGGCAGCACAACCCTCCGGTGTATCAGGTGCTCCTCTCAGTTTTGTACCATCTGCAAACTTGCAGAGGGTGCATTCTGTCCCACTGTCTAGGTCACGATTTGAGGATTAGATTGATAACAATGGCAAACCTTGATAGTGCAATTTCCAAGGATGGTCAGTTAATGAGAAATAATGTTTTATATTGGTTGGTTGGTTTTCTACCTGGTCACCAACTGCAAAGGAGAAAAAATGGCCATACTAACTAGTAAGGGAAAAGTTATAGATGGACAATGAAACAAGATTAGGAAAAGGCAGATGTAACTGAAAACAAATCAAACAAGGTGTTCGTCATAGCTGTTTCCTTCATAGGTAAGATCCTGATCGTCACCTTCCAGAAAAAAAGTGCAAAGAGAGAAGTAGCATAGGCCAGTGTTGGGAAGCCTCTTGAAGAAAAACTATTGTAAGAAAAAATCACTATAGATTTACTATAAATAAATATAGGCTGAAAATTACATACTTTAAACATTGGAAGACTCTGATTTTAGAACAAGCTTCCAATCATGGTATTAGAAATAAAATTAGCAAGGTTTAAAATGGAATTCAGTTAGTTTATATGGAGCATGGTACAGTCTGAGGTGGCAAGGAAAACGATCCTGACTCATTAATTTCTTGTCATTTTTATGTTTCTAAATTATAACCACTTAAAACTTAAACGGTAGAGAAAACCAAGCCCTCCCTGTCCACATGCTTCAGTTGGAGATGTCTCCTACACATTGAGATGGGAGAGAAAACTACCTTCTCTGTTTCCTGAGAGATCCCAAAATCACAGTCCAACCAGTCCCTGTGGTCTGAAGTTAGAAACTCATCTGAAAGAAAACCATCTGAATTAAAGCTCAAAACCCCAAATCTGACTGGAGTAGCAAAGATATTTTTGTTTGGGACTGGTTGGGTTTTTTTCAGTCTGAAGTGGATATGCTATGGGGAAAGAAGGAGGAGTAGAGAGGAGGAAAGGGAACATGGTAAGAGGGTAGGCACTGCTTGTAATATTACAGATATTTTGTATGATAAGAGCTTGCAGGCTATAAATACAGAGTGTTACTCGACCACAGGACAGACTATATGTAATCAGCACATATAGATTTTGTATAATTGCTCAACTTGTTCTATTGTTAGATCAAAAGAAGAGTTAACAGCTTCCTTGAGCTTTCTCCAGCGCTGCCTGAATTCCTTTCCTAGTTATGCCAAAGAGCAGCAGGGTTTGGTTGGTATTGTGCATACCCTCTTGTACATGAAGGATACATGCAAATAACTGGGAAAGGCTTTTATCAGTCACTTCAAGATAAGCGTCTTTTTTTTTTTTTTTTTTTTTTTTGTCACAACAATAAGATTTGAAAGAGTATGGATATAAAACACGGATACAAAACATCCTGACTTTTCACTGGCAGATGCAATTGCTGCTCCTGGACAATAAAGCGTAGTAAGTTTTATTCACCATAACAAGGAAACTAACAGCCCCCCAAACAGCTGCAGCTACAAAAAGGAAGGAAATTGCAGCCAATGATGTTTGGTTATGCTCTTGCCTTAGAGACATATAGGGCTTTCACCCACTTTCTAATACCATTTTCCCCAGAAATTAGAATATTCCTATGTGACCTGTGCCTCCTACGCCACACAGCCCTTGTGTCTGCCCAGGCCAAGTCAGACACTTAGCCTTTGCAGGAGCGGTAATATATCTCCGAGATTAAAGCTCAACCATTCTCCTGACTGACTGACTTTCCTGAAGAATTCAAAGTACTAGCCAGGTATCATGCAGCTGCCATGGCAGTCTGCATTCAACATCTTGCTCCAAATTTTACTTCAGTAGGGAAATTAGCCTTGGTGAAACAGCATTTGGTTCATTGGGTCTGTGTTGGATTTGAAGTAAAGGGGTGCCTTGCCATGACCACATTGGATTCAGTATAATCACATGGTTTTTGCATTTAATTATGACCATGTTGATTACGTCTTACACATATATGTATGAAATATGCCAGTTTTAAAACAAACAACCAAAAAAGAAAATATATCAAATCATACTTGTAGTGTGACTCTCCATGAGGAGAAACTGTAGATCTAAGGATGGTGGAAGAAAGGCTCTCCTGGAGGCTGAAGTGGGTGGATTCATTCATGTGTTTCCTCTTGATGCATTAGTATATCATTACCCCCCACAGTGGCTGACCCAGTGAAAGTTCTTCCTTCGCTGGTTATGTGACAGCATTCCTAAAAGTTTCAAACTATGTACTTTCCCATTATCAAGTAGTTTAACTCCTTGGTTTGGTCTTGGGTCATCGTCCACATTGCATTATTTCAGTTCCAGGCTCTCTTTTGGAGTGAACTGACTAGTTCTTTCTGAAATAATATCTGGATGAGATTCCAGAAACAGCTTTGCCACTTTTAATGGACAATACGAATGAGACATCCTATCAAGACTTATCCATCCTGAAACAATACCAGCAGGGTTTATATCCTTAAACATCCCTACACAGCTTTATATCATACAACATAAATGCTTGGCATCATGCTAGGTTGCAACACAGACCTCATTTTATTTTGAGTGCATACGGACAGAAACATGCACAAAAGGAGACACCTGAGCAAACCGCTTTGCAGATTGGATATGACCGTCCTGATTTATGAGGATGTATCCCTGACTGGTGTCAATGCAAGCTGCTCTGCATTTTGTTTACACCAGCATTACTTCATGGAATGGGTGGAGAGAAGAAATATCCATTTTATTTAGAGCAGCAGGTGCTAAGCCTCCAAAGTCCTGTTTTTCATTGTTTAATAACGCTCTGCAGCAAAAATCTCAGTCCAAGACCTTGACATGATCCATGATGAACAATGAGGTGTGTGAGATTTTTTGGACTACCCTCAGGGCTGAGCTGCATGGCTTTTAATTGGGTCAAGGCAGATTTATAATAGACTTTAATGTCTTTTCTGTTTTGTTATTATTGCCATGATAGTGGCTCAGTTTGATAAGGCAATTTCAGAGCATTATCATGTAAGTAGCATTCATATTGAATTAGCAAACTATGTAACAACGGGATAAGAAAACTAATGCATGCTAGACATCTCTTACAATAAGCTTCTGCATCTTTTCACCACAAAATGACATCTGTGACCTTTCTCTTCTCTTTCCAGTACAATCAGTCAGTATGAAAAGCTCTGCTCTACTGTTAAAAATAGATCACCCCACCTATTAAATGGTGTTCAGCAGAACATGCATGTCAGCCTTGCAGCAAAAAAAAAGAAGGTAACTGTAGCCACTTACCTTGCATTTCTGTTTTTATTTTTTATTTTTAAATATAAATTATATAGGCCAATATGTTTCTGTGTTCGTGTTGTCTGTGTGAGCTCGACGCTGTGGATTCATAATGATGAATACTAGATCTGGGCACTGCCATAGCACACACAGCAGCACTGCTTGCTCCAGATCTGAACCACACACTTGACTGCCTTTGTCCAATTAACAGCCAATACAGGATTTATGTCAGTTTTGTGTTGGCTGAAAGGCAACAGGGAATAACTGATCTGGTAAGAAGCTGCATGGCAGAAGTTATCCTGCAGGTAGACTGAGTTTAATCTAGAGGGGCTGCTTTTAAGTGTCTACTAATGCCAGATTTCCTGTATCGTTCAGCGAGCCACTACAGCACTCGCCTATCCTGAACTGACATTTAAAGATGCTTTCACCACCTTGACCTGTGAGTTAGGTCATCTGCAATCCCTTAAGGTTCTTCCTCAAAATTCATCTGTGGCAAGGACAGGAAAATAGCGATGGTACTCAGGTGCCCCGAGTATCTTCTATGTCCAGAGAAACAAAATCCAATGTGCTGTGAACATGCAGGTATCAAAGCCTAGAGTTAGAGCCAGGCTGACTTGAAAATTAAGCTGTTCAAGGAAGAGTCAAATTTCTTTCCTTTGCACAGTAAGTGAGCTATCTCAAAACATATTCAGCTTTCTCACTTGCCTCTGAGTACATATATATTTATTTTAAGAATGCCATGCTGTTTTCTTTAACCGATTAATAAACCATTTTATAACTATATCCACACATTTCTTCATCCTCCATATATCTCAACCAAACGCTTTGTAGTTATGAAAATTTTTCACTTACAGGTGTGAAAATTTCTCAAGGAGGGGCACCTCTTTGAGTGCTGACAATATTACTTTATTAGTTATTTTATTAGGTTAATTAATAATTTAATCATCTATTAGAGTATTCGCTGAATACTTTTGACCACCAGACAACTTTCAAGGATTTGTCTATATGTTTAATTTCTCATTCAGTGTGATGCCTGTCATGTATGGCATGTAGTTTGGCTAGAGATTATTGACAGACTGTTGGCTACTGTGATTTGTCACAGCTCCAGTAGTTTGCATAGAGTTATTTGCACAGAAAATAAGTGACAGTAATTGAGCTTGTGTGATGTGCTCACAAGTGTAAAAGTAATGGCACTTACTAAAGAAAAATATGGGGGTTTTGGTAACTGTCGCACAAAGTAGAGTAATGTTCTGGTTTCTCTAAAGTTTATGGCAAAAACACCACTTCCTTAACTAATGTCGGGACTTTTGTCAAGCTATTCTGTTTGTTGAATCTGGTAAGTAGTAAATTACCTTATTATAGTGTTGCTCACTGAGATATGGGTCACATTGTATAAAAAACAGGAAAGGAACAGTAACTGTCAAATATAGATGTAAGCCACATGACAAGTATAGAAAGGGGGGGAAAAAAACCCAAAAGCTAACCATCTGGTATCAGAACAAGGGAAAAAAAAAAAAAAAAGGAATGTTACAATTCCATAAGTGATTGTTCATTCATAACGAACAGAACTTTTTTGTACTTTAACCACCAGCACCTGCTTTTCTGTTCCTTTACCTTTGAAGGCTTGTGCCCAGTGCTGCTGTACAGCTGTGGGTGCTGACAGCGTAATCACAGCACATTGGGCTTCAGGTTCATTTTCCAAACAAATCAAGCAGGGGCAGCAGCACCGCCTTGTTTGATATGCCTGGGCAAATCTAGAAAATATTAACCGAAGATCATGAAATCATATAGTAGCTGTTTTCTGTCTCTGCAGGATCTGACCCTACCCTGAAGACTCCATTTAGAGAAGTGCTACAGTCCCTTTCTACAAGCAGGAAAAAAAAAAAAACAGTAAAAAGATTTATAAATTTTTCTACCACCAAGATACCACTGGATGGGAATTTGCATATAGATAACCATAAAAAAAGGATTGTACAAAGCCCATTGAAACATGAGAAATCTGTGACAAAGGCACACTGAAATTCAGTGCCTTAACTACATGGTCATCTTTCCTCTCTGAGAAGTATCATCTGCTTCAGTTCCAAACCGTAGACACGACCACTAAACCCCTGGCACCAACCTCCACCGTGGGCAGAATTGCAAACCTTAAATCACCTGAACGATACAGAAAGCACATGTTTAATCCTTGGAGGGCAGTGTTTCTCCTCACAGGTATTATTTACATTTGGCTCTTAAAGATGGGGAATGAAGGATTTAACTTGGGAGATAAAAGGGAAAAGGCGTGAATGCTCAGGATGTTACATTCGATGCCTTGATCCCCAAATCCCTAGCTATATCCAGAAGGAAACAAACTATAATGTGACTCCGCCTGTGATGTTGTTGAGAGAGCCTGAATTTTTGAAGAAATAACCTGACTGCTACTTATTTGTCTTGCTCTGCGTTCACTGAACTAAAAGCAGGCAAAATACAGATCAAGAATGGATTTTGTAATAAGCTCTTAACAATAAAGATGCTTCTTTGCATTTCCTCCTTGGAGAACCTGGCAAACAAAGAACGGTGTTATGAAATAGTAAACTGATCTAAGTAGCTTCTGAAGCTAAGCAGTGGAGTTTTGCCTTGTGAACCTGCTGCACAGGGAGAGCAGCTGTAATTTAACAGATTAAACTTGAACCCAGGAGATTGCGAGCTCCAGCTTGCAGAGTGAATCTGCCCCTCAGCAATGGTGGGAGTTTGTGCTGGAGGCTGGAGCCTCTCTGAACCCCAGTGACCTGGCTTATCTGTACAACATGAAAACCAAAGCTGTTATCTACAAGCTCAACAGGTGTACGAGGCAATAGGAAGTCTAAATTATTAATAGAACTGGGTTTGGTCAGAGATTTTCCTTATCACATCTTTCTTTCCCCTCCTGTATTTGAATATATGATAGTTGCATTTAATGAGGGGGAAAAAAAATTAAAATTATTCTAGAACACAGATTTTTAGTTTGACGATTCTTGGGGTTTTTAGACATTTTTTGTTTTGGCCTGAAAGACAAACAGAAGTTCAGGAGTTCCCCAAGGAGCTGCTGTTTAGGTACGTTACTCTCTGGTTTGTTTGAATTTTGTTTCCACAGTAGTCAAACATTCACTTAGAATGCCTACTTTTCCACTCAGTTTTTCGCCTGATCTGTTAGTGCTCCAGGTTTTATAAGGACCTTCTGCTTCCCAAAATTCTCTCATGGTTTTCACATTCACACATAATGACAATGGAGAGACTTTGCTTGTAGCCCACTTTAGCAGTTATAATTAAGAATAATTACAGTATCAGCAATAAGGGAGATTCTTATTTACCCTACCTTACTAAGCCTCAGCAGATTTTATGTATCCCTAGTATAGCGTTTTTCTTCAAAGCTGTACTAAACAGACACATTTATTTGCAGGCTCATGGAAAATTTTGCCCTGTCTTAGCTGACCTACGGGCTACAGCTTCTCGACTTCTCTTTCAGTTATAATGACAAATAACTTTTGTGGATTAACTGAAAAGATAATCCAGTTGTTTTTTTCAGAGTCACAAGAGAGAAAAAATTAAAGAGGTATCCAGATGGAAAGAAAGAACATTGTTGTGTCCTTTTATCTCTAATCTCCCACAAATCCATTTGTATCACAGTCACTTTCTCAAGATATATATAACCATCTTCTTGGAAAACTACCCATAACTCCACTGACTAAAAACAAAAATTAAAAAGCTAGAGCAAAGTACAAGAGAAATGGATGTTTCTTGCCAGGAAATAAATTAGCTGTGTGCGTTACTAACCTTGTGACCATGTAGGATCCTACTGTGCATGTCGAGTTTGACTCTGGGGAACAAGAATTTATCCCTCAGAGACTGAGAGCTGGAATGGTGAGTGGAGTTTCCACCAGTGTATGTGGCTATGATGATGAATTAGTCTGCTCCTCCACATATCACTTGGAGCACAATTTCACTAAAGAACACCTGTATCAAAAATACAACCTTGTGTTGAGTTACAGCATAGCTTGAAAGACCTCAGAGGGTAGTTAATCCATCACAACTTAATATACATTGCTCCTGGGGGTTAGTTACACTTGCAGATAAAATAAGGACCTTATTCCTAGTCTAATTTTGTCTTTCTTCACCTCCCATGTACTGTATCTTTTTGCGCTTCTCACTGCTAGTTTAAAGAGCTTTTTCCTACCAGAGAACTTTTCCCTATGCAGGGGATGCTTTTGACTTTCTTTTTGGTAAGATTCATATTCTGAGTTACTTCAGTCTTTTTAGTCTTCTTCTAGTGAGAAGTTCCTGCTGTTTAGTCAGACAGCCTCCTTTTTGAACCTTTCCTCTCCCTGGTCGCTCCACCCCAGATTAATTCCACACAAAGTCAGACACATCTTCAGAGCACAACAGAAATCATCAGAGAACCATGGGGAACAGGAATTTACCACCACCACTCTTAGGTACCATCATTCTATCTGTTTACTGTGTTCTATCTCAGTTTTTGGACATCTACAATTTCACAGATGGAAAAGAGACGATTGAAAGGAAACGTCACAAGCTTTTCACATTTTTATTTTAAAATTTGAGCTTTCTTGTGCATGTTTCCATCAAAAAGTTGGCACATGAAAATATACAGCACATCCAGGCTGAAATATATAGCTGAAGAGTATAGGATTTATTTATTTGTGGGTTTTTTTTAAACTGCCTGACGTACATAGAAAGTACTCAACAGAAGTTTCCCTCTCAAAGCTCTTTGGGGACTTTGTTGAAAGGCAAGAAAATCAATTGTTTATGTAGCAACATCGCTTCATTCCAGGCATGTGCTGAAGAACACACTTATTTAACAATAAATCTCCTTCTATGAAATGTAGGTGAATAAAAATAAACAATAAAATATTCTGCATCTATATAGCAAATTCCATGCACTGCTTTCAAACAACTTTAGAGTAGTGGATAAATTACTTTTTATTACTGCAGGACAATGAAGCACAGAGACGGTTAATGAATTATCAGAAGCCTCACAGATAAAAGACCTAAACTGAGATGAACCAAAGGTATGAGTCCCTCTTGCCCTATTTACACTGCTTTTCTACAAAACCTACTAAACCTTGTGAGGGTCAGAGCTAGTTTAATTCCTTTTAAATTCAGTCTGGAAAGAAGTTATTTCATAGCAATATTTGTTGAATAATGTATTTGGATGAAGACTGCTCAACCAACTCTATGAATGTACAACGTCTGAAACTGCATGGGAATACACATTGTAACAAGCTCAAGTACTAAAAGTAGTTCTTGGGCTGTTCACAGCAAGCAATCAGTTATCAAGCCACATGACAGCAAGGTATATGATCACAACATCAGTTTCAATGCAAAAAGTGATTTTCTAAAGAAATCATGAAGGTCGGTTTATAGATACCTATACTGCTTTGGCTGACAACTTTTAAATAATGAGCTATTATACCAAAAAAAGTTCTGGTGGGAAGAAGTGCCTTGAGTGAGCTATTTGACTCCTAATATTTTGATAGGAGATTTAACAATTTAACTCTTGAAAGCTCAAGAGCTTTCAGCCTGCTCAGCTGGAATCGTAAAGGATACAATGGACTTAATCACCAGATTAAAATATAGAATTAAATTTAATTAATGCTTCAGAAATAAGTGAGGAAAATATGCTGCATATTCAATAATTTTAAATTATTTGTACTTCGTGTCACTGACTTCTTCCTCAAAGTACGGGTGTATAAGAACAAGGTCAGCACCCAAGGCTTTCCTACTATTTTTGTCCTAGTTTGTGTCACATTCTTAGAATTCACCCCTGAAAATGAGGAAGGCACTGGACAAGAATTTCCTGCACTAGGGTGACTTAAGTGAAGATATGCAACACTCTGAATCAATGATTCATTTTAGATTTGTTACAGACTGAGTATAGAGTATTCAAACAAGAAGCAGTGATCACTACAGACAATGCAGGTAATCTTGGAGATGTAGCTGCTGCAGCTGAATAACAGCAGTGTGATCTGAAATAGAAAACTACGAATGTAGAAGCAAAGGGAACAGGCCAGAACTCAGATGGTATTTGCATGCATATGTCCTGGAACTGCTGGAGTTGAAGGCTTTCTCTCTCCTCCTCCTGGTAAATTTGAGGACGGAGATAATTAACTGAGTAAGTGGCATCAACATGCAATGATGAAGGGGAAGAACATCCCAATGGTGTTCAGCAGAATGATATGGAAAGCTGAGAAACCTCAGCATCTGCCATCCTGGAGTCTGTGGGAGGATTCATTACTGAATTAAAAAAAGTAACAGCTAAGATAAGCTAAAGTATAATGAGAAGAAATGACAGAAGAGACCAGCAATGCTCCCAGAGATAATCTGGGAATCATCCAAGGGTTCTCAATCTTGCTTAGAACAACAGTGTGGAACTAGGGATGTTCATATAGGTGAAGATGTTCAAATAAAAGGTGAACCAAAGACTGTTAAGTATCTTGTCCTTTAGCCTGGTAACATATGCAGGCTTTTTTCTACAGTCAGCAAGAAAAGCAAGATATTTCTGAAAGCTTCCACAGGGCCAGCCTGAAATTTTAACCTTTTCCCACTGACTTCGGAAAGCAAATCAAGTCAACTCCATGCCAATGAGACGCAGTAGGCCAGGATATGGGAAAAAAAGAGAAGTTTTAATAGATTTCTGAATTTTCATTCACTTTCAAAGAGCTGATTTCTCCTTTGAGAGAATGTTCTTTGGAGCTGATTTTTGAAATAATCTCAGACCGGCTGTAGTAAGTACCAGGAGGCAGGGGACTTTTAAGATCTTAGCTCTTCACGGCTCCAGGGAATTTGAGCCAAGAGATATTATATGTCAGCATAATCTTTTGCAGGGGACACTTTTGGGAAAATTTCTCTCTATTTCTCTTGCTTGAGCAGAGCCACAGCACAAGAAGAATACAAAAGTTTACGCAGTTGTAAAAAAAAGAATGAAAAAGGAGACTGGCTGCAGCTGTGGTCCAAACATGGCTTAAGAACAACAAAGAAAATTTTTGAACTACATCTTTTTTGCATTCTTACTGAATTTAGCTGAGAGACAGGTATTCAGCAGGGACAGGTATGTTGTTCTAGATGTCCAATAGCACTACTTCAGATTGCTAGAGAAAGCCCCGGGTATCTCAAGCAGGAGAAATAGTGTAAACAGACACAAACAAGAATGTTTGAGGGACTAGCAGGTGAGGATTAAAAACAGAGAGGAAAGAGAAAGAAAAGAGAATTTAAGAACAATCTTAAAAGGAGTCAGGGAAAAATAAGAAAAAAAAAGAAGACAGCAGTCTGTAGAAGAAAAATGGATTGGCATGTGGGGTAAGAGAAAGCAAGTGACGGGGAAAGGACAACAAAGCAGAACTGACTGAAATGGGATTTGAAGGGGAAACTTCAAATATCTCAAGGTCTCAGCATGTGGGCTTTTTTAATTTATTTTTTTTAAACACCTTCACAAGGAAAGGGAGGGATTTTGTTTGCAATGCTGTCATAAAAGAAAAAGGATAAATCTGATGAAAACAATGTGTGCTTATGAGAATAAAGTAAATATGGCAATGAACCCAGATTGATTTTATTAGTATGTATTTGCAATAACAGCAACAATAGCAGCAAAACCAGACAAGATTTTTAGAGGAAGTGGTAAGAAAAAGGGGTGATAAATGAAGAAATATTATTTTTTCCTATTAAGGAAAAAAGACAGAATCAAAAGATAGGGGAAAAAATAGAAGAAGATATAAAGCTAGGAAAAATATGAAATGCAAATATTACACTGGGGGGAGGGGAGGAAGGAGCGTGGGAGAGGATAAAAACCCTAGTCTAATCACCTACCAATCCATTTTTTAATTTATGAATTCACTCATCCATCTTAGTCTCATCACGATATCACATCTGAGTGCCTAAAGGCCAGAAAGGGTTTAATTTCACCCCTCCTCCCCAACAGGCAATTGAGGGATGGCAATATCAAGTCATTATTCCTATTTAGCAGTTTGCCTCTACTTTTTCTGTAATAGCAAAAAAATTGATCTGCAATGGAGCATTTGGTGCGTGGATCCTAATCCAGCAATATCTGCTTCTGGAAGGGTGCACCATTGCCCTGGGTTGTTTACCTGCAAAGTGAAAAGAGACCAGACAAAGTAGATGGAATGGACCTGTGGGACTTTTCCTTCCTTCTGTCCCTTCTCAAAAGCCCACACAAATCACATTGTAGACACCATCCATGCTACTGCTCTGTTTTCTGGTCATAAAATGTTGTCCCTGTCCTTTCATACACAGATAGGCCAAACACTGGAAGGGGGATATGGCCTCTAAGGGTGGAGACGAGCAAAGTTTTAGGAATGAGGCAAACCCCTCTGACCTCTGAAATGCTTATGAGTGTCAGGAACTCTGGTTTTAAGAGTGCCCATGCTCTTTTCCATTATATCTTGGCCAGTATTTGAAATTCATTGTGATTACTTTGGCCAATATAATGTTCTTTTGAGTCGTTGCAAAAGCATAGGAGAAATGGCAATTTGAAAATAATGAAGTGTTCAGCTAACAGTGATATTAACATGCAGTTACTTTATTTTTTTTAATATTCATGGACAGTCAAAACCAGTTTCACATTTATTCAGAAACCAGACATTTTTCCTTTTCTTTTCTTTTTTCCTTTTTTTTTTTTCTTTTCTCAAAAAATCTTAAGACCCATGTTTCTATTAAGGGTTTGTCTGACAGATTCATGAACAGCCTTATTTATACACCTAACTAAGCTCCAATGACCTCCCATACAGACGTCCTCAAACAAGAAACAAACAGGATAAGAAATATTGAGGGGAAGAGGGATTAGCTTTGAGAAGTGTTTCGTAACATTGAAGAAACTGTCCTTGTGATATTAATGAAATGAAGGTTGAGCATTACAATAGGAAAGACAATAAATAAATAGAGATAAAAGTAATCCTAGGTTATAATCCTATTATAAACTCTTCCAAAAGGTAGAACATTTCTCCAGACCTTTCAGGAAGATGGGAGGTCATATGTCAAGAACAGATAGGTGAAGTGTGGCATCCTCATTGACGCTTATTTTGCTTTTGAGATTAACCAAAATTGATCAGAATAAATTAGCACCATGGTGCTGTCAGATGCGAAGAAGGTCAAAGGCTTCATGATCGCTGTTAGAAAACTGTCAACAGAGAGAATTAGATCTTTAGTGGCATTTATAAGAACATCTGCTCTTGGGTCCCTGGAGCTGGCAGTGCTGCCTTGTTTATCTCTATAGAGAGGTAATTAACACCATGGAGAACACCAAAATATTGGAAAGAGACTCTATGGTTAGCAGAAGAGAGGTATTAATCCTAGAGATATCAGAGTTCATATCCACCACCCGACTGCTGATTTGGTCAGGTACAGACTGTGATTTATCCAGGCAAAAGAAAAGACATGACAAAGCGGATCAGCAGCTGAAACCCAGAATGTCTGCGGTAGCTCTCCTTTCTGATTCACATGCTGGAAGAACGGTAGGGAGATATTTGCCAGCTTCACGAAGATCCTACTGAGATTGCAATCAGAAGCCCCTTGATTTCTGCACAGCAAAATACTGCTTTTCCTGGAAAAAGAATTGTGATGAATCCTCACCTAGAAAAACAAGCACAATGGCACTAAAAAAATAAAAAGCTGGAGAAGAGAAGACTTGGTTTTCATGTAGTCAGTATGAAAAACTGCACTGATCACCTTTTTCAGCATCCTTACAATGATCTTGGTGTTGCCGTAGCTACTGGCCTTATATGAACTGCAGACAGTATTTTCCCATTCATATTGTCTATATTTCCTGTAACCTGCAAAGTTCCAGGGGAAATGTACTGGTGAACTGACTCTTATTTTCAATCACCATATAAACACTTCTTAGACAATGAAATCTCAACAAAGTTCTTCTTTTTTTTCTATTTTTTTTTTTTTGTGCAAAAATAGTAATTGCCAAAACATTAATCAGATTTATTTATCTGCTTTCTGGGGTAAACTAGACATAGAAACGAGCTTGCTATACTTTGGTGTATGTTATTCTGTTGTAAAATAATAATTGGAAAGCTTTTTTAATATGTACCAGAAAAAGAAGGCTAGGTCTGCAGAGAATACAGATAATGATTTTAGGAAGGGAAAGGCTGAGATCCAAAGAGCAGGGCAAGATCAGAAAATAAATGGGAAACTCTACCTACTGTGGAAGAAGACATGAAAATAAATTGAAGCTTGGGGGAAGGATGGAAAGGGAAAGGACAAAACTAATAATTTATTTACCAATTCAGTCATTTAAAATTCTAATTTATGTACCCATCTATCTCACTCTATGCTGCGTGTAACAAAACTTCCATCGATACAATATAAAGGCATCAGGTGCTTGAGCTTTGTCCTCCTCTCCCCTGGTAGCACTGAAGGATATTTTATTAACCATTGCTCCTGCCTCAGATCTCCCCCTCCTGAAGGTGAGGAGGCAGTGAAAAAGCTGGGCAGCGGTCGTTATTTTCATACTTGGCTCTGATCTCTTTCCTTCAGACTGCCACCTAGGGAGTGGGTGTCTCATACCCACTATGGAAATACCATAGGGAGAAATGTCTCATTGGAAAAATGAATTTTGCCAGAGCTTCCTGATCAGGTATAAAAACCCAAACACCGTCACAACCACCACCACCACCACCCCTCCCCAAAAAAAAAAAACCAAAACAACCAACAAACTATCAACCAACTCCAAAGAATCCCTCATTTCTTTCAGGAGGTTTTCTTTTCATGATGTTGCCAGCTGGAAAAAGGACCACAAGAGCTATCGCTGTGTGACTCTTTTAATCTTGGTCCATGTTGGCAGGGCACGCAGCTGTAGAGCAGGATGGTGCTGCAGTGTGAGCACGGCGGTTCCCATCTGCGTCCTTGCAGAACTACACAGGCAGGGCTCTTGAGGGACTTTGGGGTCTCTCCTGATGGCAGGGGGTTGGACTAGATGAACTCCAGAGGTCCCTTCCAACCCCTATCATTCTGTGATTCTGTGATTCTGTGGTGCCGCACACGCGGCGCTGGACATTATTGTGGTCTTAGTTTTACAGTACGTTGTACCGCACCTCCAAACGCTAATTTTATGAATTCAATCGTCCTTCTCTCCTGCTCTGCAGTTTGACCCAACTGTTTGCACTTGCTAATAATATCCCTTCGTACTACACAGTGCATTCATTTATTAACATATTCAATGTAAAAAATAGTTTAAGATAGCATTTAAATTGTTATATTCACCCTTTATCTAATATTGTTAACTAGTGATTTCAAAGCATTTTATAAAGGTATTACTCCAATGTTTCAAACACTGGAGCCAATGCACTCCAAGACCAGGTGAATCATCCTCTTCATTACTTTTATAAATGGGACTGAAACTCTCACCACAGTGATTTATAATGTAGCACTATCTAAATGCCTGCACAGAGGATATACAGCGTAAAAAATACTTGAGCTGAGCTGAGAATTTCAGAGTAAAATCTAACACATTATTTGATAAAACATGGCAGGATTTGTTGAGGAACATATTTCATCAACCACGCGTGAAACTGCATAGTACTATAAAATACTAAAAGAGAACAACCTTAGAAACAACTCACAACTACTCAAAGCAGCAGCAAATCATGTCACAAGGCAAATTTGTGATCAGAGCAGTCAGCTCAACAAGGAAGAGATTTTCTATAGCAGACAGGTAGGACATTGTAATCACCACCTTAGTAATCCGCTTTAAAGAAAACGAAATGAATGAGCATAAAGTATGTTTTGAACAAAAAGATACATTTTAAAGAGGTATGTAACCACTAAGTTTCTATAAATGTACTGGAATCCTAACACAAATAAACCTGATTCAGAATATAATTTGATTACATTAATTGTCTGTATGTTTCCATATCTTAATTTTCCCTCAAGTTATATTTTAGCTAGTTTTTCATGTTTAGAAGCATATTCTGTTTGTACGTCACACCAACTATGGTTTGTACAGCATGTGTTTCATCCAATTTTAACTTCTCAGGTGAAAGATCCTTTAGCTGAGAACTGGTATTTGTGAGCTCTGTAAATTTTGTCTCTGTTTTAATCCCATTTTCTTCAATTCAAACATATCATAAAACTGTCAGTCTTAAAGTGAGAATCTGAGATCACAAAGCATCCTGTACTTGATTTATTATTTAAGTTCATTGTTTCCTTTCAGCACATTTTTATTCTCACTTTTTATTAAATAAAATTGAGGGAGCAAGATTGGTGTAGAAAAAAAGGCAAAAATGCCTGTTATTTCAGACGTTCTGTCTAATGACAGAAATCTCTGAAAGATGAAAGCTACTGACTAAGAAAAAAAGACAGTGAAACAATACATGCACAAAAGTCTTGATTCCAGATCTGTTACTGGAGAGTGTTTCTCTCAAGCTATAATATGAGGCATAGAGTCATATTTTTCAAATGGCACTTAAGATGCTGGCAAAGCATCCTGAATGCCAATTTCAGTTTTGAATTGACTATGATCAGGATAATAGAGTGTATGGAAGGATATGCCCCAACTACAACTAAAGATACTGCGACTTTCACATCATCTTTACTTTGAGAAGTTGACAGTATCAACAGAATTTGAGCTACGAAACTGGAAAGATACAGGATCAGGAAAGAAATAATGGATTTAATGGCAGTTAAGTGAACATCTATCAAGGGATCCCTGATAGTATCTACATAATATTGCATCTTCTTTGTGTGTTTCCATAGAGAAGTAATTAATAGGGCAGAGGTTACCACAGATAGTACTAGAGGAAAAAAACAGCCTACAAAGTAAAGAAGAAGCAGGTAGAGATGCGAACTGTCCCAGTCAGTGGTATGTGCTGTGCTATTTTCTCTACAGTTCCCCGTTGAGCTGCAGATATAGGTGCTGGGTGTAATCCAGAGTAAAGGAAGAGAAGTCCCAGAAGAGACCACCAGCGATCCTAGAAGGAGCCATGGGACCATCCCAGCCATTCTGAGCTTGATTTGCAGCAATAGCCATTGGGTGGCATTGATTATTTTCACACAGTAGAGTACATAGAGCCAGGAACTGAACCACAAACTGGCATGGGCTTTGTACATGGAAGCCAACTTAAACTCATCCGCAAAGTAGAGACTATGAATGTGCATCAGTATGGTCATCTGCAAGATAAATCTTGATATACTCAGAAAAATCAGGATCATATCGGCAGAAGAAATTTTTTTGCTTTTGATCCAGTTAATGATATTAACAGCTGTAATAAATCCATTTCCAAAAATTCCCAAAACAACTTCCATAGCTACAATACTTATTGAAATGATAAGAACTGGTGACAACATCTTGCTTCTTTTGTCAGCTGTGCCTGATTATCTTGTGCAAGAGGTTGAGCAGACCTGATGGTATCTAACTAGCCCCAGCTCCAGCCTGCTCACCTTATATCTAGGAACAAAAAGACATTTGGAAATGATAGTGGAAAATGATTATTGATGTTCTTCCTGAACATGTAAATCAGAGAAGGATTTAATAATTAATTCTAAGCTTACACGCATAACATTTGCCTATGTTTTTCCCTAGGGAAGTGGGAAAGTCAGCTGTATTAATCTCCCCATCTTTTGTCCAATTGTTGACATTCGTACCTAGAATGACAGAGAGCTCTGTGGCTGTCTAGTTACAATGGTAACCATGAGGAAGGGGGTGCATCATGCAACCCAACGCAGGCAGCAGCATATGTCAAGAGACAGCAAGAGCTCTTATATCACAACTATTATCTTTCTTTCATACTGCTTTGGATGTCTGTCAACTATAACTACACATGAAGAATATTGTACAGCCTCCAGCCCTATTTTAGCGAATCACTCTAGACAACAAAGCGTCATTTACTCACGCATTACTGCTCCATATAGCTGTCCATTTCTTGTATATCTTAGATCGTGTATTGGTCACATATATGGGACCAAAAGACAACAGTGACCAGTTCTACAAGGAGCAGTGATGACAGGCTGGTGAAGCAGAGCAGGACATCTAGCAGAACCCCGTTAAAAGCCCCACCTTCTCCAGTTGTTTTCACTGTCCCAGCCTCTGCCCCACCTGTGCGTCCCAGAGAAGTTTCTTGCTCTAGACATCAGATCTAGACCTGTTCTGCTTGATGGAGTGAAAATCTGTCATCCATCTGCATACCTATGTCAGCTGTGGCTAGATGGTGTAACAACCATCGCAGTCCAAAACGGTGGGTGGTGCCCATTGATCTGCATCCTGCATTGGTGCTTATTTATAGAATCATAGAATGGTTAGAGTTGGAAGGGATCTTAAAGATCATCTAGTTCCAACCCCCCTGCCCTGGGCAGGGACACCTCTCACTAGACTAGGTTGCTATTTCATCTATAAAGAAATATGTCTAGATTTACAGAACAATTTATCTTCATTTTCTCAACCCCAGGTCCATTAATCAAATCTGGGAATAAAGTATTGGCACATTAATATTGTCAATATATCCTTTCTTGAATTAGAGAAATACAAAACAAAAAGTGAAGACTTTGAGAACAGGGTAAGAAGCAGCTGGGATCATTTTGCCACTGGAAAAAGTCTGGAAGCTCTTTGGCAGTAAAATATTTGTCTTTTTTGTGTGAAAGTTGACATGTACTTCTGGAGTCCATTTCTCAACAGAGTAAAATGACTTAAAGGTAGACCAAACTTCTGGTCTGAATGTGGTAAAAACTGCCAATTTGATTTACTATTTACCATTCCAAGCTTCAAGTTTTTGTTGAATTGTTCAGAAGAGAAACAGCTAACTTAAATTGGTATAAGTACATTTCTTCATTAACTTGTTGAAAGGAAAAAACAGATTTAAAATCTCCATAGCTTTTGTTTCTGTCAACAATTCATTCATATTGAATTTATATTTCAGTTTAGGTCCTAGTAATCACAAGGACTAGGAGCTTTTTTTTTTTTCTTAAAAAGAGAGCATACTTTCCTAATCATAACAATGAAAACTGAAAAAAAAAAAGGAAATATAAAATTGTAAAATTGGGACACATTTCCAAAATATTGTTTATTAGTTCCAGATTTTAAAAATCTCAAGGGAAAAAACAAACCTAAACTAAGAATACGTCTGTATGTTTACATTTTCTATTATGTTCTTCAACAAAGGTATTGAAAATAGCAGCAAAGTCACATCTTACTAAGGAAAAAAAAAATGTAAAGGAAGTGTAACTCAATGCCTACAGTATATTTTAAAGTTATATGCATAAAGCTTCCTGTACACAGAATATGCATTACAAAATTACAGTAGTCAGTTACCTCAAAAATGTAGTCATTAAGTTACTCAAGGGAACATGAAAATAACACTTTGTTTTTATGCACTCACAAAAAACAGCACTGCAATTATAAAGTAGAAGAAACTACAATGGAAGATAGATACAATATAGAAAAATGCATGACTAAAAGGGATTCTTAGCTGTTCCAACAAACAGTTACAAAATTCTATTCTATCTTCATACATACCATGAAAAATGAGAATTTAAAAGAAAAGTACACCTAATCTTTACCTACCCATTTCATTTTTCTCTAAGCAAGGCCGAAAATTAAAATAACTACTTGAGACACAAAAGAATATTCCTGCCTTGAGGACTCCCACTGGTTCCTCGAGAAAGAAACCATCAAACAACCTGTGCACCCTGGTAGTATTTGAGTCTTCATGAGTCAGATAAAGGAAACAGCCTGTTCCTCAGTGCTCTGTCAGTGACCTATGTCTCATGTGCTTTCGTCCCAGGAATGGCTCCTGTATAAATATTTCCCTTTCTTTTGTCTCCTATTAGTTCAAGAGCTTCCTGGTGGACTGTACTGGTACTGTCATCTTCAATGGTTCTCTGGAAGATAACGAGTCTACTCACGGATGCTGTGACACATACCTGCAAGCATCAAGATGCAAAAGGCCAATTTATGGGTAATAGCAACCAGGACATGACCACATCTGATGCTTACTCCAATCTGACCCCAGGTTGTCCACTGGAGAACATCATAGTCTCACCTCCTGGTATGCAGCTCCTTGAATTTTCTTATTCCCCTTCTTGCCCTTTCCTAACCTCAAAATTTAGTTGCAACATGCTCTAGCAGAAAACTGAGTGAGCATATGGAAGGGCGGTGGCAGCCTGAGCACCCTACATAAGTGAACCATGGCTATAGGGCAGGTAAACTGCAGATAAGACAGACCAGAACATTTTTACTGAGTGCCACAAATACGTGTACTTTAGGTGTCATGCACAATATGCCAAGCTGTGATGGCAGTGTAAAATGAGACAGGAATGGCACGGCTTGTGGTGGGTCACTGCGTAAACGTGAATAGCACCCTTCGGTCTGGGAATCTTCTCTGAGGAAACCCTTGACAGCAACCTGAGGGTGATGGAGAAGTGATCTCATGGATTATCCTCACAGTATTGGAAAGAAAAAAAGACTACAAGGTGGGTCAGACTGTTCACTCTCCATTCTAAGAAGTCTAAAATTCCTGAATTTATAACAGTGATTTACAAATGTACAGATTTGGAGGTGAATTGAGTCTATAGTTAATATATTCTGTATATCAAGAATTTCATGCTGTTGTCACAGAAGTTTCACTTTTCAGAGTATTCGGTATCATGAAGAATTATGAAGCTTAACCTATTTCTATTTGGAATAAATTATGATGAAAATAAGGACAATTACTGTAAACATTTAGAAATTAACCAATACTTAGATTGAAGGAGTCTTTGACTTCTCAGTTATGTAGTCAGGAGATGTCAACATAATCTTATCAAGAAAACAAGAAATCAATATCTGTAAAGACACTTACACAAGCATATGTCCTTGGGTATATGAAATCAGACATACGGATTCACTTTGGTCTGCACAGTAAGACCAGCAGCAATCGGTGTGAAGTGAGGATTGTAATAAAGGAAATGAGGCACTCTGCAAAGTATGAGGAAAGATATCTGCACAACTCAGATAGGGTTGCCACATTAAGGCTTTTTAGTAGACTTCCTTTTGAGCTACAGAGTTAATGGTCATGATCAGACTAGGTTTAATTGGCAGAGGATACACAAGAGACCCTAGAATATGTCACAGTTCCTTGAATTTATCCTATGGTGAGTTTATAAAAGCAGCTGAGACGCAGAGTAAAGCAGAGACTAGCAATTCTTAAAAATAGGACATAGGGCAATATTAGCGTGACACAAATAGTAAATACTGGAGAGAAGTGTCTGAATTTATAAAATATTTTCCCTTGCAAGATAAATCTCACTGTACTCAGAAAAGTCAGGTTCAGCCTACAGTATAACGGCTTTCCTCTTTTGATTCATGCATTCCAATTAACAGCGGTAATAAATAAACTTCCCACAATCCCTACAATGATTTTAATTGTTGAAGTAGTTAGAGACATTGTTACAGCACAGGAAACAGTTTCTGACTCTTGTAAAACACCGCTTGTTCAGATCATACAGAGACTCACAAATCACCAATTAAACAGTATCTGGTTAATCTTTTGGCATTTTATTCTGAGCAAGAAGCGTATGAATATGATACTGGAAGATTTATTTCTGGTATTGTTCAGGAAGATGCATATCTTGGAAATGTCGCTGACAAATCATACAACTACAGCCACTGTTTCAAAATTTTTAGTGAGAAGTAATAGTCTGTGGCTGGATTGGGGATAGGAGAAATTACAACATGTCAATAGGACTGTCTTTGTCTTCTCATACAGTTGTTGCTGCTTTTTTTTGAAGTATGACCTTGGATGTTGGCGTAACATGATGGGTGCTCAGACTGCCACCACACTTCATTGTCCTCAGTCTTCTCTCTGCATGCTAAGAGATGTGTCTTTTGGTGCTCTCGTCAACACCAATTCAAATTTGGATAAAATTTCAAAATTTCTAATGTGATAGCTCCAGCACATTCAGAAAAGAAGAAAAAGAAAAAGAAAAAGAAAAAGAAAAAGAAAAAGAAAAAGAAAAAGAAAAAGAAAAAGAAAAAGAAAAAGAAAAAGAAAAAGAAAAAGAAAAAGAAAAAGAAAAAGAAAAAGAAAAAGAAAAAGAAAAAGAAAAAGAAAAAGAAAAAGAAAAAAGAAAAAGAAAAAGAAAGAAAAAGAATGAGGGAGAGGAGAGGAAGAGAAGGGAAAGGGAAGGGAAAGGGAAGGGAAAGGGAAGGGAAAGGGAAGGGAAGGGAAGGGAAGGGAAGGGAAGGGAAGGGAAGGGAAGGGAAGGGAAGGGAAGGGAAGGGAAGGGAAGGGAAGGGAAGGGAAGGGAAGGGAAGGGAAGGGAAGGGAAGGGAAGGGAAGGGAAGGGAAGGGAAGGGAAGGGAAGGGAAGGGAAGGGAAGGGAAGGGAAGGGAAGGGAAGGGAAGGGAAGGGAAGGGAAGGGAAGGGAAGGGAAGGGAAGGGAAGGGAAAAGGAAAGACACATAGAAAGTCTGTGTATCTGAACTCCCTTCCAATCTGAGAGCCAGGGCTCCCATCTCATGAAGACATACATGTAAAGGCTGGTCCACGACCAAATGAGGATGAGGTTAAGGTACTTATCTGACCATCAGCATGGGGAAGCAGTTCCAAGCCTGGCAATTTAAATTTAACCTTAATAGTTTATTCTTGCAACAGCAGAGTTGGCCATTAGCCAAGAGTGTTCTAGATCACCAACCTAACTGGAGTGCCCAGATCCTGTCGTCTCCCTTCTGTCTCCTGTCTAAAAGCAAAAGAATACCCAGCTGTAATCCTAGAATTTCATTTTGGGATTATACTCAGAGAGAAAAATCTTGGAATAATTTCAACCTTACCCCCACATCCTACTGACATTATAGTGTTGTATTTGACAAGTGTTAACTATTTTCTGACTGCTAGTGTGTTATTCTATGACAACTGAATTAGAGGACTTGCAAAGCAGACCAAGAATGCAAGAATGAATATTACTGTGACAGTACACATTCCATTTCCTAATGAAAGGAGCTAAGGACATGAGGATAACTTATTACTTACTTATTACTGTTTTGTCATACTGTGTGATGGAAAGAAATAAAGGAAAAATATTTTGTTTCAAGTTGGAGGAAGGACACTGCCTTTCAGGCAATCATAGTAAATTTAATTCCATTGAAGTAAGTGGCTACAAGAGCCTCATGACATTTGCTGACCCCTGTATCATGAGCTCCTTAGCAAATAAGCTTTTTACAGCCCAGAGTAAATTGTACACAGTATTTATAATGTGTTGTACCATGAAGTCCAACTCTGACTGAAATCTCTGAGCACTGGCATAAGACAGTGGAGTACTACTGCTACTAAGATCCTTATAGTAAAATAATTGAATAAAACAAAGCATGGGAGCATACTGCTTGTACAAGATGCAGAAACAGGCTTACAAAAGCAAACTCACAAAGAAAATTATATAGGAGAGCCATCAATGCCTGGGTTAGAGAGATGTGCCCAGAAGCAGCGTTGTTGGCTCTATTATGGGCTGTTTGCATCTGTGACACTTTCCAAAATGGTTTATCAAGTGTTTCTCGCATATTTGACAAGGTATAGAAGGCTTGTGAACCTTAATAAAATATGCTGCATCTGGTAAACAACAGTAAATTATGCTGTCATTTAACACATTCTTGACTTTGTATTGTACAAAGAAATAATGTTGCAAAATATCTCAAGAAATGTGTGTGAAAGGGTGATAAACTTTTTTACCATTAATTTGCAAGTTGTCATGCTGCTGTCATTGTTGTACTGGGGATAATGTACTGTTAATTTCAGTACAACACAATTTTATTTTATTTTTTAAGAAGGCCATCGTCAAAATGGATGAACCATCAGACACAGCTAATGGAAGGAGCCCTCTAAAACACTTGTGAAAGGTCAAAAAGATCAAACGATGTAACACAAACCAAAAGGAAAGTCTAACTACAATTTTAAGGAAGTAAGAATGTATGTACACCCCAAAAGGAATGAGCAGGACACAGGAACAAATTAATGGCTATTATTAGTTGCTCCTTGCCATGAACAAAGATTTTAATATATGCAGTCGTTAACTCAAGGCAGGTGAGTTTATGGTTTATACCACGCAAGCTACGAAAGGAAATGTGTTCACTTCCCAAGCAATGCTGGATGCTACCTGCACCACTTCCTCTCCTTTCCTCCTTTCATTCCCCTCTAGTTTATGTCCCCCTTTGCCTAAGAGGACCACCTTCAATAGGAGATTGACACAATTCCTTCCCAAATCCTCTTTTCCAAAAAGTCTTGCCACTACTTTGCCCCATATCATTGTAAGAGACCAGAAGATTGCTCCTCTTTCACCTACATAAATTCAATTCATGAAGGAACCAGCTTCTTACCTCTACTTATGCCTTCCTCAGTGCCAGATAAAGGGCCATTCAAAGCTTTCTCTACTGTCCCTAGGGATGAATATTGTGTCAGCTGGGTCAACAATAAAGCCTTTTGTTTTTATCTTCATATCAACACTGTGAATTATCACTGTCTGCAGCCATAGTTACATCCTTATCTGATCGTTGTTACTATGACTGGAAGAGCTCCTCTGGGCTGAGTTTGTTTCATTGTGTATTGCACAGCATCAGTTGGAAAGCTTAATAAGTTATAAGTTATAATAAATATTGCTCTTCGGGGAAAGCTTTTCAATGAAAGCATATTGACCCTCAGTTTTCAGTTTCAATTGGATTTTTTCTTGCCCTAATTAAAATAAATACTTTTAATCATGACTGAATAATTTAAACTTCTTAGCTTGCCATTTTCATGGAGCTTTCCCTTGCACTCAGGTGAAGACTTCCAAAAATTTCAGTGATCATACACACCACCTAGAAGAAAATTCTCTAATTACATCAGTCAGAGCAATAGACCTTGGTAACCTGCATTGCCTGGGGGACACAATGACATTTTATACTTTGAAAAAATCAGTGTTGAATCATCAGGAGAACTGCAACTTAATGGTTTTTCTTTTGTTAAGCAAGGGAAGAAAGGGTGGGAAAAAACCTAATGATGTCTGGAAGTTGTTAGGAAAAGCAAATCATAAGGAAGCTAAAGTGTGTTCAGTATTTCCCTTTTTAGGCTAACAGCAATAAAGTTAAATGTCTGGATCACAGGATACAACAAAAAGAGGTGCATGCACAGAAATAGGCAAGTCCCAAACTGTTTTTCAAAGGTGTAGCAAGCCAAATTTTAGCACATGGAAGTTAGTTAGTTCTGGAAAGATCAGATATTTCAAGAAACAACTTTGCAGCCCATTCAGGGACTTGCAGAGCAATAACTGCTCCTTGTCTCACATGCATGGATAGTCTTTCACAATGTCAGAAGCCACCTTGCCACCACTTTTACTGCTTGTCACAAACACTTTGGAAGACCTCTTCTCCATATCCCACTGTCACTAGACTTTAAAATAGCCACTAACCAATATCTACTTTCCAGGAATCTACTACTGATGTTGGTTGGTAGACCTTCCTTGATCATGCCTTTTCCTGCTATTCAGAGAGTCACTACATCCAAAGGAATGGAGTTGTTTACTGAGTCAGATTATTCAACAATCACACTTTCTTTAAAACAAGATTAAAGAAAGAAAAGACGCTTAGTTTACTCTATTAAGGAAAAGGTTAAAATATTACATTAAAATGAGACACAAAGTTTCAAAATAATAGAATAATTATCGAGCTTGTGTTTGACTATCCTTGATTGGTCCAGCTTCTCAACGGATTTAGGAGATTTTCTTTTATTCTTTTTCCTATCCCAGGGTTGTTTTATAAAGTCTGTCTGGCTACTCTGTTGCTAAAATTGGAATTGCTTTTCATGTGTTTCTGAACAAGCCTGAAGGATTAGAAAACTGCTTCTCACTTCTCTTTCCCCAAATCATAACTGCAAGAACAGCTCTCTCATTTTCCATGCCCATTACATTTTATGATTAGTGTATTCCTTTCCACCCAGCTGGATTGTCCTGTTCACAAAGTTGTCACAGACTACAGTAAAACTTCCTGCAAACTGGTCATTGCACTAGGCTCAGCATTTACAATTTGTGCTTAGCTTCACACAGAGAATAAATATACATTTCTAACACAGGTGCCAGACTTGTACATGGGAGCATATTTTCTGAGCCAATTTCCTTTATTCTGCCTTTCGTTATATTTCAGATATCCTACCATCACCAGCAGTTACCCATTTTGTGACCCCAGTTCAGAAATACCATTCTTAAAAACAAAAAAAAAAAGAAAAAAAAAAAGAAAAGAAAAAAGAATACTATTGAATAACAGAATAATATAGTTTTCTTTTATTGTGGGAACAGTGGTTGCTGAATAGAGTTAGTAATTACCATCTAGCATAGGACTGGGTTTCAGTGTTGATGTCTACATATGCTTAAATGCCTAAGAGCATAAATCACAAAATCATAGAATTGTTTATCTTGGAAAAGACCTTTAAGATCATTGAGTCCAACTGTAAACCTAACACTACCAGGTCCCACTAAATGTCGATACCTACATCGGTGCTGTTGTCTACTATCTCATAGCAGACAAAGATTTGGTCAGCATAGTCACTAGATCCTGTAGAAAGATTCAGTGCACTTAAAGTAGGCACCCAAAGGCAGATCAGCAGAGACCTTCTGCGCAGTCCCTTAACTGTTATGATGAAAGGCAGAAGAGATGTCTACTGCCACCATTGGTGCCCAGGAATATCCAAGACATCTATACAGATATGCCACAGGACTTCACAAAGATCCATCTCTTTTTGCTACAGCACCTGGAAGTGACACAGGATGCTTTCATATGTAGGCATTTAAATTAATTCCCACTCTGAGGTGACCTCCACAGGCTGAGGTGACCTCCAGTAGCTTCCAGGTCTCTGTCAAGCTCTGAGGAGTATCTGTCAGCTGTCTATTGATGTCTAGAAATACCTGTGGCTGATGGCACTCGATTACTACATTTGGCCAGTGAAGGAAGCCCCAATGCCCAGAAATAAATCACTTTCCTTTTGTCATTGGATATATTTGAACCTCAGATGGACTTAGGAACCAAGAATTAGAGAAGATACCAAAATAAAAAAATGAAATCCACTCTTATGTAAACTATATTCAATAATGTATCAAAGAAACAAAGCCTATCTATAACCTGGGGTTAGTTTGTCTTTTTTTTTTCATCCTTTCTTTTTCATAATACTGGATTTTAAATGTTTAAAATACAGGTTAATATTAGAAAGTTGTCCTCAGCTTCCAAATGCATCTGGAATACAAATTTACCTCATGACAATATTTTTTAATGTTTAGGTGAAGTAGTTCCATTTAAACTACTTTATATATCATTTTCCATTTTAAAGAATAGTCTTTGCAATCCTTTTATGAATGCTCCTGTAGTCTTTGTAAACAATAGTTGAAATTCAGCAAATAGAAATCTCTGTGTTTGCTGTTGCAATGAATCTATTAGATGGAAGCATTCAGTGAAAAAAACCTTTATTTGGTGATATCATTAAAGATTGTAACATCAGGATAGGCAACCTTAAACAAATATTTTTTTTAATTATAAAATTTTAAGTGTTTACTTTTGATGTCTCTATACCTTTAATGTAAATGTGCCTTTTAGTCCATATAAGACCATAAAACCATTTGCAGGCCATCATCATTTCAGCACCATTAACAAACTGCCTCTCACTGATACGACGCCGGATTCACTTGTGTTTGTGTAACCAGCGTGCCATTTTGACAGCCAACTGCAATTCAAATCCCTTTGTCAATACTCTGCACCACCTGTGATGCAAATTTGAATTAATCCTGATTTTCATTGCTTACTTACACTTTTTGAGTAATGTAAGTGACACATGTCACAGCAAATCCTACTTACTGGAAGTCAGCAATGTTTCTGGCACTGCCTCTGGGAGAGAGAAAACGTTATCTGTTCAGAGGGATTCACATTGGAGTCTCTCCTTGTACCTCTTCATAGCAGTATGAAGAAAGCAAAAGTCCGTATTCTGATAATCTTTTTTTCTGATGCACAGCATTTAAGTTACAGCTTCTGTACAATGCTGGACTTGGGTTGACTTGACATTTTCAGTCCAGGTTCCCAGTCGTAATCTCCAGTTCAATCGAGGTCATTCTCCCCCTCTACTCTGCACTGGTGAGGCCACAACTGGAGTACTGTGTCCAGTTTTGGGCTCCCCAGTTCAAGAGGGACAGGGAACTACTGGAGTGAGTCCAGCGAAGGGCAACCAAGATGATTGAGGGACTGGAGCACCTCCCTCATGAGGAAAGGCTGAAAGAGCTGGGACTCTTTAGCCTGGAGAAGAGAAGGTTGAGGGGGGACCTGATTAATGTTTACAAGTATCTAAAGGGTGGGTTTAAGGAGGACGGAGCCAGGCTCTTTTCAATGGTTCCCAGTGACAGGACGAGGGGCAATGGGCACAAGCTAGAACATAGGAAGTTCCGTTCAAATACACGGAAAAACTTCTTTACAGTGAGGGTGACAGAGCACTGGAACAGGCTGCCCAGGGAGGGTGTGGAGTCCCCTTCTCTGGAGATTTTCAAGACCTGCCTGGATGCAGCCCTGAGGGATGTGCTTTAGGTAATCCTGCTCTAGCAGGGGAGTTGGACTAGATGATCTCTAGAGGTCCCTTCCAACTCTGAAGATTCCGTGATTCCGTGAAATAGATGTCACATTGGTGTGAGCATCGCTTGGGGTAGCATAGTACAATGAAATTCATTACCAATATGCCTGGGTCCAGATATTATTTCTCAATATCCTATCAGCTTTTTAACTTTGCATTAATAAAATGTTACTTTGTGTGATTACTACAGCAAGGGGTGAATGATGCATGAAATAAAAAGCTGTCAAATCCTTGAGAAAGTGCTCAGCAAAATGACACATGTCTGCTTACTGTATTCAAAGAGTTCAAATGATATTCTTATCATGTGAGAAGCACCAAAACAAATTATGGTCACTTTAAGGGATTCACTTGGAACATATTCAAAATCACAAAAATCTTGTGCATTTTTTTCCTGTGTTTTAGGCTAAAATGAAAGAAACACAAGGTCAATTTATCCTGTTATGAATTAATTTCTGAATATGGAGGTTTCCTGGGACAGTTGTAGTCAGGCTTCCATAAAATGAAGTACTAACTAAACTCTTCAGTGTGAGAAAACAGACAATTCTGGAGGATATGACCCATAGGTAAATAAAAAACTTACATTAAGAAGGTGAATAGGGTTGATGATTTACTGTCTTTTCCAGTACAGGAAATAGGTGCCAACAAAAGAAAGAAGAATTGAAAGCAAAAGCAAAAGAAGGCATTTTTCTACATAAGGAAATATGTGAGAATCCTTTTCAGAGGATACTATCAGTGCTGAGAGTCTGCATGGATTCAAAGGATGAATGGACAAGCCCATAGGAATGAAATCAATTGGGTGTTACTTAAATACATAGAACCCATTTCTGGTTCACATAGTCCCTGTAAAAGTTTAATGTCTGGGACAGTATCAGGAGAAAGGAGAATTTATGTTTGCTCAGTTTGTGCAATCTTCCCTAGGATCCCTGCTGCCACCAAAGGGAGGTCACTGGGCAGACGGACCTTTGGTCCCAACCAATATGACTGAATTAATGTTAGTGAGTTATGCTGCCTCATTACATCTTTTCGCTGGACATTTTATGAATTATGATATTTTTTCATGGTTTTGATTAAGTCCAACTACAAAATACAGCCCCCATGCCACAGCTATCATCATTTGAATTAGTGAAGAACGTGGATCCCAGAAAAGAATTGAATCCCATCGTGCCAAAGGCTGCAAAAACATGCACAGCAATAAGAGCAATTTTGTCCCATGTAGCATAAGGAGAAAATTAGTTCTAACCACAATTTTATTGGATCCAGAATGGCTTCTCAAATGAAACAATTTTGTCAATTCAGAAGGATTCACATCGCTGTTTCAACTCATAACTCTTCATATCCGGCAATAAAGCAGAAACACAAATTCTGACTCAGTTGCATCACTTTCATATGACTAACACAGGAAAATACAGTAGAATTATTCTTGGTGTGCAGTGTAGTAAACAAAAGAATAAAGCTCATTTCAGAAATGGCAATTAGTTTTTCACTTCACTCCCACTTAGAAATAACTGTTATGAGTCTTTATTGCAGAACACCTTATTTTTGATTTAGATCCTAACTAATATTCCAATGATGTTCAACTGTTTTGCATTTAGTTTCACTATGTATATCTGACTAAATCGAAGAAGGTGAAGTTTGGCTTTCCCTGGGAAGAGCAGAACACTTAAAAACCTCTCCAGGAGCTTTGCTATAGATTTCCTTTTACCTGACTTCAGCTTTTCAGAATTATTATTATTTGGGATAAGGAGAGAGGATGAATACCCCAAAAATGTTGACAGTTTTTGCCAAGTTCTGAATTTCAAAAACTAATTAGCTTTAATGAATGGACAGGTCTGATTGTCAAGATCTTCTCAGTGCATATAGGTTAGATATCAATGATTTATTAACTTAAAGTGGAATAAGGGCACATTCCAGTGATACAGCTGAGACAGTGCAGTATCTCCCCATGGCAGAGAACGGGCCATCCTGCTCTTACCAGCTGCTGGTTTGCTTGTGCCAGGTCTGGTGCCCAGCAGTCTCCATCAGGAGTTTTTTTGTTTCACCGAAGTGACAGAAAATTAGCACACACAAAAAAAGTGTGTGCATTCTGCAAACTTAGCAAATTAAATCGGCTCAGTGAAAGCACGAAGACAAGCGCCAGAGGCAGCTCCTGTGTGGCATGGGTGGGAGAGGAGTTGGAGAGGGTCTGGAAGGAGAGAGGGCAAAATGGGACTGCTCTTTACATTCGCAGCCAGTTATTAGATGGACACAACTGTACCACACAAATATACAAAAGCACGGTTCTGGTAGGTTGCAAGACAATCCTCACAGTAGTTCATAAACAATTTCATGTACTAATTAGCTGTTTTATCTTAGGATCCCATGGGGCCCAGAGAAGAAAGATGCTCCATGGTGTAGATCCAGCCAACCCGCTCTGGATAAAGACACCAAGTTGTTTTGGTTATTTTGCCATAGGGCCAGGGATCCACCTGCGTATACTAAGAAGCTTAGGCCAATATATTCCCATTCTGGATGGATTAAAAATAACTTCCTCTGTAAAGAAGCTTTTAAATGCTGTTTTAAATCTAACCCTCAGCAGTTTGTTATCCCAGATTCATCCTCCATCTATTCTATGATCAAAGTTGTTCAGATGCAGCACCCAAATTTAAAAGCTTATTTATACAGGTTTTAAGACAGTGTTATTTCACTGATTGAGTACTTTAATATTGGTTTCTGTTAACAAAATACATACCGGAAGTTACAGAGGTGCTGTTTCTCCCTTTCTTTCTGTCACTTTTAGACAGACATGGAGTGATTTAAGGGGTAACTTTTCTATGTGTATTGTGTTGAGATCTGAATCAGCTCAAAATTTATGGACTGAGAGCTTCCAGACTTGTTTTGTGAGACACTCATATGTGTTTCTCATATAAGCTATAGATGTCACAAATCTAGAGGTTTGTTTCAAACTCAGACAGCCAGTAATTTATTTTTTTTTCCTCCCTTTCTGCACCTTGATCATGAATATGATTCTATCACATCTCCTTCATTCAGGACAAGTTTGTGTCTGACTATATTGTAGTTGGCATCGCTGATTGAATCACAGCAGCCACATTCTCCTCTTAAACTCCCACCCCCCTCTCTGGCTGAGCCAGAGAGTCAATATGATGACTAAGGGCAGTAAAACTCAATTTCTCATTCTGCTGTGCTTCACCAGGCTGCCTCGTTATTTTTAAGTCTCTCCTCCATATGGTGGCACGCTCTTGTCCCCGTATTTCAGTGTCTTCCAGGGGAGCATCTATCCACTTATCTGATACCACGTTGCCCCCTAGTGACAAATACTTCACTTGTCTCATGCTTCTCTCCATCCGGATCCTGTAGCGATGACTTCTTTTCCTCCAGCACTCCCAGTTATTTAGTTGTGGGGTTTTTTTCGTTCTGTTTTGGTTTAGTTTTAGATCATGCCCTTATCTATGCTGGAAAAACGTTCCTTAATCCTGTCCCTCTGGGATATTGGTGGAGTCAGACTCACTTTGGCTCCAATCTGCAAGAAGAGCCCAAGTTTCTGTGCTGTACTCATTACTGCTATTTATACACGGTGGGCTGAGCTCACTCAGGCAGGATTTCTGCCATAGGGCTTAGTTATTGCAGAAATCAGCAGTGACTTTGCCTCCATCAGCATGACGGCAGGTGACCAATGCTACCTGGTATGTAGACAATTCATTGAAAATGGGAGGCACAGCAAGGGTTTTGGGGAAAGATATAATCTAATCTCATCCTCTAAATGGCTCCTTCCACCTTGCTTTCCTAATATCAGTGCTCCAGAGGTTATTGGCAAGAAATTCCTTCACACACTAAGAGAAGGGTTTAGGAAGGTGAATCAAGTCACTCTCCTGAGGGTTTGGGGAGATGTGCTCTCCCCCTAAGAGAGCACCAGCAATCTCATGCTGCAAAGGTTGAACAATTCTTGAGTCTCCTAAGCAGAAGAAAGGGAAGAGGGTTGATGAGCACTTTTATTTAGGCAAGCAAAAGGATTTTTAGTCCTGGACATACTTAGAGCGCTAAGCCTGCAGAGGAGGAGGCAGTTGCAAACTCCTCACCTCTTCCCTTGCTCCTCATGCTTCTCAGTATATCGGACTTTCAGTGTCACTCTCACCAGTCTCTGGAGGGAGTAAGGAAGGCCCAGCATGCTACAATGGCACGTAGAAATTATTTCTGTGTTTAAAAATGTGTGTATATTCTAGCATACAGTGGAGGCAGAGAGAAGAGCGTTGCCTGTAGCTCCTGACAAACTTACTGGGATGGGTTAGACTCTGACTTTGGCATTGACCGAGTTCATCCAGGCCCTTTCCTCTTAATGTCCATATAACAGACCTTTATAAAAACTGCAGAGAGATCTGTGTTCGTGGAAAATGCTGTGGCAGGAGTTGATCGCTATTCCTTCCACATAAAGAGATAATTCTGATTTTATGCTAAGGTGGGCATTTGAACTGATTGTTTCAGTCAGGGATCTAATTCAGCATAATTCTGTGCATTAAGATAATTTTCTTTGCCTTGGTTTGGCTTAATTTAGTTTCCAAAGGCAGTAACTTCTAGTGAGACTTCCAGAAGCCGTGTCACCAATACCTGCAACCTGCCTGGACTACACAATCCCTCTGAAAAACGGCTGTATGGGCACTGAGAAGGTCCAAATGTGCCCAAGTTGATGTGAAAATCCAGATGAAAGAATATCTCATAGATTGAAAATGTTTCTATTATGTTAACTGATTAAGCACCCCCAAAACAGAGGCAATACTATAAAAGCAATTACACTGTCTTTGATTAATACCACCACTACAAATACAGCAACATTAGATTTATGCCAAACTGTGCCATTCAGTTAACAAGATAGTACCTGTTCTTGCTTGGCTTGGATTCACTGTTTTCCTTCTGCCCTGAAATTTCCTTTTAGACCCACCGTGGTATGAAAGCGCTTCAGAAGATGTGAGGCTGGTGGTCAGCATTACTAGAAATCATTATATACATTAACATGCCAGTCCCATACCAGCGAGGAATCAGTGCAATGGACAGCACATGAATTTCCAAATATTGAACAAGATGGTGATTTTCAGCAATAGGCTCCGGAGCATCTCACGTGATCCAACAAGCAAGCGTCTCAGTGATTTGTACCAACTTAGTCTGGACTATAGGTACTGTTTTGTTTGGCCTTCCCTTCCCTTCCCTTCCCTTCCCTTCCCTTCCCTTCCCTTCCCTTCCCTTCCCTTCCCTTCCCTTCCCTTCCCTTCCCTTCCCTTCCCTTCCCTTCCCTTCCCTTCCCTTCCCTTCCCTTCCCTTCCCTTCCCTTCCCTTCCCTTCCCTTCCCTTCCCTTCCCTTCCCTTCCCTTCCCTTCCCTTCCCTTCCCTTCCCTTCCCTTCCCTTCCCTTCCCTTCCCTTCCCTTCCCTTCCCTTCCCTTCCCTTCCCTTCCCTTCCCTTCCCTTCCCTTCCCTTCCCTTCCCTTCCCTTCCCTTCCCTTCCCTTCCCTTCCCTTCCCTTCCCTTCCCTTCCCTTCCCCTCCCTTCCCTTCCCTTCTAGATTTCTTAGTGTCCGATCAGTTTGTTATTGGCTTATTCTGAAGGAAAATGACAGATTTATAGTACACATAAGACTTTCTAAGACTGTGGAGGAGTTGCTTACATGTACTAATAATCTTAAATCACCATCTGATGCAAATTAGTGGTATCCATTCCCGTCACGGGGGGATGAAGAACAGCTGCCCTGCACACACGGTCTTGAAATCCATATACAGTGCATTTGTTAAGCAGGGTTTGCCTACAATACAGGATGGCTTTATGGCCTCTCTGCTCCTTGTTACCCTTCTTCATTACAACACTAGCGTCACCTTCTCCCAGTAATCTGGCCAGCCTCCTGGTTCCAGAAATATGACTGTATTGTTTCTAAGACAAAAGGTACTAATAGCAGCCCTGATAAAGATATGAAACCGAAAACAATGCAAGCTGTTGCCAATTTCTAAATCTTTCTGCTGGTTAGCTGCATACCATTATTCTCGGTGCCACGACATTTACTGCTCCTGAAGGAGATGCTGTGTGGGGTTGCCAAAGATGCTATCAGAGAACAGCACCATTAGCGACTCTGCACGTATGTGACCAGACAAGTGATTCAACATTTTGAAGTCACCAGACCATAGTTCTTGGAAGAAAACTGGATGGTGGCAACAGAAAAGAAACGAGAGTCTCCCAACCTGCTGCCTGGAAGGGAGACAAACATTTTCACAAACATAGGAATTAATAATTTGCAGAACTGGGGGCTTAAGCAGATTTGTTTTCCCAAACAGATTCATCCATCCTTAATCAGCAGCCCCAGCTGTCCCTGCTGGGAAAGTCTGCATTTCTTTTTTCTGCTTGTCCCTGGCTGTGCTGAACTGGCATTTCCAGAAGTAATCACCGCACGATGTGTAGCTGAACACCCAGAAATACTAAGAACTGCTAATTCAGTGCCAGCCACGCTGATTCACCAAGCTGAAAGTGCTGGTTCAGCTCAGGAGGAGCCGTGGAGTGACAAGGAAAGGCAGAACTCCGCCAAGAGGGACAGGCTACTCGGCAGCTGGATGGGGAAGAGGTGGCTGGCTGCTTATGAAATGCAGATCCAAGACACTGTCTCAAGCAACACATTAGAGGAATGCAATATAAAAGACAGCAAACATTGTACGTGCATATATATGTGAGATTGTAGGTTGTTTGGTTGGATTCAATGATCTCAAAGGTCCTTTCCAACCATGAAGATTCTATGATTCTATGATTCTATGTGTGTGCACATGGACAGTGATAGCTATGGACACACCTGATCCTACAACGTAGCACTAAGCAGCTGAACAATTAATGCTTTTATCTACTGCAAATTATTTTTAGTGGCAATACTCTAATATTTCTTGAAATAATAAGTTGATTTGCTATGACCAGCCTTGATTGAATTTAACCTATAGTTCAGAAGCAGTGATATATTGGAGTAAGAGTAAGAAAGTGGTTTACAATGCTAAAATCAAATTGCATCACAACCAAGGGGTCTGTAATCATGAAACTGAAATATTGTCTCCTTTCCATGGTACTTTACCATTACAAGAAGTCACCTCTACCCTTTGCAAAAAGCTAAGTTATTTCAAGCTGACCTATTGCAACCGATAAACATACAAGTCTTCACACAGTGACTTAATATCTGTTCTTCTGTTGTTGCTTCCTGTATATTAAAATCAAAATAATCCATAGATGAAATACTGTTGATGTCTACTCTGTGCCTAACATTATGTGCAACACTAAGATACATTATCTTTCATCTTGAAGGATCTCAAAGTGCAGTAGTGTTTGTTATTGAAATTACTTATTCTGCACTGAAACTCAGCTGTCATCGAGAGAAAAAAACAGCACTCGTTAATTCATTCTTCTCATACCTCTGTATGAGCTACGGGGAGCTTCTCTAATTTTTAGCTTTTATCAGCACTGTCTATGCATTATTCTTTTATTAAGATTGAACTGGGTAAGCACTAATACCTTACACAAAAATCTGATATCCTTTTATTCATTAAGAGTGAGTCGTTTTACATTTCCTATTACTAACATCTTTCCAACACTTAATTGTGGCTAACAATTGCAGTGTGGCTTCATAGTCCATCTAACACGATAAAAAAGGCAGTAGAAGAGCAGCAGGTATCTCTGACATTGACCCTTAACAACATTTGTACAATTTTGCCTCAAATATCTTTGTGTTAGATCCAGTTCCACATTAATTTTGGTCCAGTGAATTAATATACACGTCAGTTAAGCTGAGTATCTCCTCTTTTCTGCTCAAGGGGCTTCTGGGAGCAGTCCTGCAAAGAAAGCGGGCTGGGAGAGCCATTCCAACTATATTATATCGCGTATCATGGCACACGGCCAGTTATCTATTCCTTTGCAGCTGCGTGGTGGGACTCACACATCTGTAAAGTGGGCATAAAACACTGCAAAATCATTTTGTCTAGGTGAAACAGCTAAAGTGCAAGAGTATGGTCTATTCAGCATGCCAGATAATTGTAGTTAATGCACGTAAGGCCCTTTTGCTTTCATCTACATCCACTGACTATGATTAATCTCAAGGGGAAACGGGCAGTATTGCCTGTGAGGTTTATACGGCCACAGTAGGCAAATACATTAAATCAAATTGCAGCTCAGAAATATGATGGTATCGTCTGCTCTTATTTCTATCGTTTAAGCGTGATCTGCACAATTATTATCACCTCACAGAGACTCACACACCGCATCGTGAAATTTGCATGAAAACAACAGCTGTCAAACAACAGTAATTGCAAGAAAGTAGCAGGGTGAAAAGAGGCAGCTATGAATTCTCTTTGGCAAAATTAGCGAATTCATCAGAATTAGCTTCTGCATGACCAAATGGAATAGAATCACATCTACAAGCGTGTGGGTCCTCCAAGTACATAAAAGTTAGCATTAATTAAAATGGTTATTTTCCATCTGTACTTTGCAATCCATTTCTATCCAGCCTGCTCTATGTGTGCACTCCAGCAGAAACTTTGTGATCCAGGCATTTCCGTTAAGATCCTCTTTTTTTTCAGTAACAAGATGTTGCACTCAAACAACAGTGCCAGGGGGGAGCAGGGGAGATCATCGCTGTGGGTGCAAGTAGCCGTTTACATGCTTCCAAGCCACTTGTGTGGACAATCAGCTAAAATACCCTGAGGACCACTGAACTCTTGGCAGTGGCCATTGGGGAGGAAGCCACCATGTCACAGAGGAAGCCATCCTTGAAGCCAATTTCTGGAAGCCACCCAGAAAAGCAGAAATTGTGACAGAGCAAACAAAGTATGTACAAAGAGACGTTCCTTGTACATACTTTGTACAGACATGATGTTCTGCACTTGTGCCGGTAACTTAAATGAAACAACAGATGTGGCCAGATGGGCACGGATTTCTTTCGTCACACCTTTAGCACATAACTACTTGTTTATTTATTTATGTATTCACAATTTAGGTACCTCATCAGTGAGATCAGGCCTTAGTGGATAATATCGAGTAGGTTTGGGTTTTGGTGGTTTTTTGGTTTGGTTGGTTTTTTTTTCTTTTTTCAATTTGCATGGCTTATAATTTTACTTGCTTATAATATCCATGTTTTATAGAGGATCATCATTTAAACACAACATTTAACTAAAACACACTAGGATGCTGAAGGAGGTAAAAGGTAACAACGTAAAATGGATGTCTGGTAGCAGCTACAAAAATTTGGAATATCTCTGATAATCCTTTTATACTAAATTCGACATCTGCTATTGTTTCATTATGCTTATTGAATATTTTTTTTTCCTATTTATTTCCTCTTTATAGCTGTAGTTTATTCTGTGTGTTACATTTATTTTCTTCTAATGCTATAGAATCATATCAATAACAATTTTCAAATAGTTCAATAGTTCGGACCTCCCCAGGGACCAGCACCCGATGTCCCTACTTAAGCTTAAATTCAGGCTGCCATCTTCTTTTCTGGCTGGAAAAAATTGAGTCCTCCAAGGAAAGACAATGGATAATCTTATCTTCCTGGTGTCACCACCACAAAGAGAAATGGCGTAGGTGCAAGACTCCTCCATCTGGCACAGAAGTGCAGCTGGAGGTTACTCTTGAGGAGAAGGTGCCCATCCAGACTTGCAGCAGTTGTTCCCTTGGCCCAGCTACAGGTACGACTTGCAGGATGGTAGGTAAGACTTCAAGAAAATTCTGGACAAACCATGCACAGTAATTGAAATACAGCAATAAATCTGGGTACTGTAGAAGCATCGCACAAAAACAGTCCCCTCACTGACTCTGTATTTAAAGGACAGAGAGACAAGACTGAAATACAGCATATTAACTCCCTCCATCAGCTACTAAATCATGGTAGCTGACTCTGTGTATACTACTAGACTGCTATTTCATGGGGAAAAACACATTAACTCAAACCTCTGTCACCGGCAGAGCAGAATCGCGACACTAGGTTATACACGCTCAAGTAGTTTTTGCTGCAGTGTATTGCTCATCCAGTACCCAATAACCAGCTTCCCTAACCTGAACACCTCTGAGCCTTATATCAATTCATAAACTAGTGTTCTTTTTCAGGACACGATCTTTATCTCAATTTAAAGCCCATGTGCACAAAAAGGTGGGATTTTCATTGCTGGTAGGCAGTTTTGTGCATCTGTCAACGGTGCATGTCCCGTGCTACGTATGCACATTTAGCCACCCTCCTCAGGGCACAAATGTAGTACATAGAGTCATATAATCACGGAATGGTTCATCTTGGAAGGGACCTTAAAGATCACCTAGTTCCAACCCCCCTGCCCTGGGCAGGGACACCTCCCACTAGACCAGGTTGCTCAAAACCCCATCGAGCCTGGCCTTGAACCCCTCCAGGGATGGGGCATCCACAACTTCTCTGGGCAACCTGTTCCAGTGCCTCACCACCCTCACAGTAAAGAATTTCTTCCTAATATCTAATCTAAATCTACCCTCCTTCAGTTTGAAACTATTACGTCTCATCCTGACATCTTTACTCTCTTTCCATGACCCTGAGATGTTGCTTCTCTGCCTGTCAGTTCTTTTCCAGACTCCTGCTATCAACTGGATTTAACTCCACACATCATTTAAGCTTGATAAAGTTTTCTAGGCAAAAAGGTCTTGAACCCGGAATTTGGTCAGGACCTAAAGGCGACACAAACTTTCATTCCTCAGAGGGCTGGTGTCCTTCTGGAATGGCCGAGCTTGTTCCCACCTTAGCAAAATCCCATAAAAATGACCTAATAGCTTTCACTTAAATAGTGTCACTTGAAGCAGTTTGCACTAAACAACTGAACTTCCATAAACAATGTGTGGTCAGTGTATTATTTTAGGTGAAATTAAAGAAAGTAAAAAAAAAAAAAAAAAATCAGAAAACCGCATTTTAAGAGTTAGTACACCTAAAAAGTCTTCCTGAATTCCCTACGAACAGCAGCAGCTGTTTCCATGCCTGAAATTTAATACACTGGATTTGTTTAAAACCCATCCCAATTTAAATCCTTTTACTTTACAATATTCTAATCTTCCCTGTTTAAGACAGCCCTGCTTTTTCTGATGTTTTAATTGCTCCTCTTCTGTGCAATAAAAAATGAGATAGTTAAGCTGCCATGTCTACCTCTGCTAATCCAGCAGCCAGCCTGTAATTTCAGCAAGCCCTACGTACCTGTCTCCTAGGGCTCCAATTAATTTCTCTTTCACTTAGCACCAAGGGAATAAAAAAACACTGTCCTCATGCCCAGGCCAAGCTGACACAATCGGTCCCAAGAAAACTCATTTTATCTTTGTTGCTGTGTACTCCAGACAGCAAGCACTTGAACGAAAGCTATGATCCTCGATGCCAAAGGCTGACACGCAGCTCTAGCAAGCCCTGAGATGCTCAGCATCTGCGCCAGCTATGAATGATACATGTGCGAGGAGTGAGGTTGTTCTGTGAGCAACGTTAAAGTGGGTTTTGATCATCTGATCAAAGAGTGCTGTAAATCAACGTAGGCTTTAATGTAGTGAATATAAAGTTTTGTTCCTTGACGAACGGAAGTGACTTGCTATATGTAGGGCAAGGCTGTTTATAGCGCACCGTTTGAATTGTCAGTTTGCGCTCTGTGCTGGGGCGCTTCAAAACAATGGAAAAGCACTTGCAAATAAATTGTAAAATATTCTTTCAGCTGTGAGGGATCTGTCTGGTTTAGATGCTTAGGTAGGAATGGGAAGTCTGTGTTTCTATGACTAAAACATTAAGCTTTATTTTTGATAGGATATAGCTTTTCGTTGACCTCAGCCACTGCAGTTATGAGACCCTCATGGCATATGATATCCATTTAAGCACCTAAAGATTTCTAAGAAGAGGCTATCTCATCTCTGCTGATCATCTAGGTCAAGAGAGTTGATATTTTCTGTGGTAGACCTCCAAGATATGTTACAGGAATTGGACACTACAAATACCTTTCTCTCCCTCTTGACTACAGGGGTAGGTTATAGTGACCGGTGCAGATAGCATAGATAAAACTGACACATTTAGCCACATTTGACCTCCTCAGAGTCTGCATCTGGCTGCCAACATGGCCAGGTGAGATGGGTATCAAAGAGTGGTAGGTGTGGGTCTCGGGGGGTGACTGCTGTACCATGTCGGGTGTCCTAGAGCTGGCTGCCAGAGCCTCGCTTAGATTCAGAGCAGGGTTTGGCACGGGACAATTTGCCCATGTGCATGCAGAGAGTCTTAATGTTGCAGAGGAACCACACATCCAAATTTCTTATCTCAGTTGCAAAGACTGACAGGTTACGTATGTGATGCACTGTGCTCGCACGCACTCTGCTTTTCTCATTCATCTTGAATCCTGCAACGCAGAGCAAAATGCAGTCAGGCTCCGTGCAAATAAAAAGAAGTTTATGATCCTCGCCTTCGCTTTCTCCATAGCGTGACAGTTGTGCACACCGCACGATGTGCTAGAGCTCTGATTCCCAGTATCAAGGGTCTGTCTCAGTCCATGCATGAATTATCCAGAGCATTTCATCTGCCTAACTACTGTCCTACCAGTGTTAATGCCTGTGGGAGCAATTGTTTGGAAAAGCAGAGCATAAAAAAAGCATTTTTGCTTTTAATGTAGCAAAAAAAAAAGTGAATGACACAAACTCCACCTACAGAATAGAGAGGTGGACTATAAAGAAAAAGAAACAGAAAAAATATTTGAACACTAAGTTTCAAACAAAATCAGTGAATCCCTACACAGAAAATAAGCTGTTTTTTTGCAGCAGAGTTTACTTTGATATTGAACTGTCTTCAGGTCATGCATGTGTGAATGAAATGAAACAGGAAAAAACTACACAAAAAATAGCTTAATATCTGTTCTTGGAATGAACTCAAATCTCCATGTACTATTTCCACTTCTAAAGAGCCAGAAAAACATTTAGAATCATTTTAGAAACTCAGCAGATAACCAAATGGAAGCAAAGAAAATGAAGAAAAAAAAAAGAATGAAGGTTCTATGTTATACTTTGTGTCACTATAGTCTAATTTTGCAATTCTAATTTTGATGGTCTCACTAAGATTTATAATTTATATAGAAAATTCATGGACTTGTTTTTTTTACCAGGTGGCTAGTAATTTGGGGTGTTCAGAAAGGACTAACAGCAAAACATCCCTTTACTGAAAAACAGTTATGTCACGGAACTCTGCTCAGTTATGTGAATCCAGCATGTGCATTTGCATCTGCAGACTCTAAGCCCCACCAACCTCCAACGTATTTACCTCTAACATGCCAGACAGTGAGGAAATAGAACCAGTTTTACTTTATGGGTGCAAAAGTGAGTTTTGAATAATACGCCTGTAAGTGGAACAAAAAATGTGTGCTGAGTTAGGAATGAATGCAAGTTCCTTAAATATTGATTCTAGCTTTAAACATCTGCTGATGTGCACGTAACTGGAATTTCTCAGAAGCCAAAGCCCTCTGATTTAGTTTGAAGGTCCAGTCACTTTACCTAATGCACAAATAAACCAAATCTTAATGGCCTATTACTGGCTGCATACTTAGCCTGGATCAGCTCCAGAATTTGCTTATCTAATTATTCTGGCCAAAATAAAGTGTGAACACAAGCCTCACAATAACCCATTATGGATCCATTCCAACTTCTCCTGAAGTCAGTGACTCTCTTTTTGACTGACTTTGACTAGTCCTAAATTAGCATGTAGGACAAATACAGTAAGAACAAAACAGGAGAAAGAATTACTTATATTTCTAGGGTTTGCAAACACTTTTGGCAAGTTGTCATTGTTCAGTGAAAACTTTTTCATTAAAAGTACTTCTGACCATCCCTCTTGGTGTGACAAGAATTTAAGTTATAAACAGGATATAAGGATGAAATTCAGGTTTATCCTATAGTTATAATTGTGGTGTAACTGTGTATTGAAGCTGTGCCTGGGTGTAAATCCAGTTAGTTATCTCACTGATGGAACAACAAGCAATTTAAACAGTGGACTAACTTGAGACAAGGGGGTGGACTGAAAATCTAGCCACTGTCTTCACAAGGCATGTGACCAACTGTTACAGGAGCTCTCCTAGTGGCAATTTTGGGCAGTCACAACAAATCTTCTTGGCAGCTCATGCTTGTGCCTCAACTAGTTTGTGTCTTTCCAGTGTGTTGATTCATATGCCAGGTGAAGAAGGGGCCATCCTAGAGACTTCCCAGAGTGTTCCTACTGCAGAGCTAACCAACGTGTACTATGTACAGACAAGATACTTGTAAATACTCAGTAGGAACTTCTAAATATGCAGAAATCATGATGTGAGATAGTCTCTTGTGTATAGTTAAGATCATTAGGAGCCTGTCGGTAGATAGCTTAGGATAATCAACATCAATAGATTGGGAATGTGATGGAATAGTGACACAGGACCTCAGGCCAGCTGGATACGGGAATTCAGCAGAACAATGTTTTGGGGAGTTTTGCTCAACCCTGCTGGAGATACCGTTGCAAAGACACTTGCAAACAGAGTCTCCCATCACCACCCAGAGAGTGGCTGAGCATCCCGTTGAAGAGATTTTATTCCTTATGCAAGCATTATCCTGTGCAAAGATCCCAATACGTTAGGGTTTTTTTAGCAACGTTCTCTCCAGGTGAATGCCTTCAATATGTTTCATGTACAGACACATCAGCCTGTGTTCAATTGTGTGGGAAGTTACATTTGTCTTGTTTGATAGTGTTTCTTTTACAGAAATCCATACAGAAGCTCAGATGAAGCGCAACAATCTCTCTCAGTCAGCCTTGCTGTGAAACAAAAAGCTGAGGCACAGAAGAGCTTGTGAACTTTAATTCCCTCTGTTTTCAAATATATGGTGTTTCTTTTAGTTCTTTACTCACTAATTGCTTTAAATATCTTACCATGCATTTTTAAAAAGAATTAACTCAGATATTGCTGTAGAACATTATTTGTCTATTGCTTTCTTAAGAGTTTCAAGGATGGACACAGCAAGAAACAATAGCAGAATCAAGGTGGGAGAGGTTGCCTGAGTAACAGACTTTTTAGATGGCATTAACTAGCCTCCAGACCTGCAAATGGAAGACTAGAATAAAGAGTCACTGCTGTAAACCAGGACTAGATTGTTTAAGTGGACAGTTCATGGTTGGTTAAAAAAGTGAAGGAGAATATGGCCTTTTTGAGACACCAGAAGAAAACTGGGACCTTTACCTTTATCAATTTAATTTGGTTAAATTTATATTGGACTGAATTATCAATTTAATATGAATCTGCTCTATTCTGTATTAACCGATTTATTATTTTTTTTAGCGGTTTGGTTCACAAGCAATATTTTAATGAGTTCTAACAGAAGTTGTATTAGGTCCATAATGACTACATAGTATAGACTTAATGCAAAGTATTGCAAAGCATAAGTGACCATGTGCAAAACCAAGAGTTAATAAGAGTCTCTAATCCTTGCAAGATTGATCCAAATGATTTTTTCATATTCAATATTAATTGGTTTTTTTTCCTGATTTTTAGCTAATTGGACAGGGACTCATTAACTAATTCCTGTGGAGCCTATTTACTGTTCAGTGTTGTGTGTTTTAGAGACTCATATAAAACATGTCAAAGTTTTCCTAAAAGGGAAATGGACATCATTAATACAACAGACATCTGCAGAATATTGTTCACAGAAGACGTACAAATTGAATGCCATAAATGTTAACTAATTAACAACAGTCTCTGTTTTCCTCAGCCTCCTCAGGTGCTGATAAGAGGCAGGCAATGAATTTGAAGAACAAAAGATCTGTTTAGAAAATATCCTGGCACCCACCTTCTTGAGATTATAACTGGGACAAATCAATACAGAGGTACACAAAAGGACAATTAGATAATGGCCAAGCAACCAGGATATTTTATATAAATAAAGAAAATGAGCATATATTGGGACTATTAAGAACTTCTTAAAACAATTACAGCCTTGTTGCTTTCTGATACACGGAACACCAACTCCCTGTTAAATAAATAAAACTGCCCTCCCTAGTCTCCTGGAAGAAAAGTGCACAAAACACCTTCCATTTCACGCATGCCAAAAATACAAAATGTGTCAGTCACGCAGGCTTAACAATGACTTCCGAAGCCTTCTGCATGGCAGTGCTTCTTTGGTTATGCCTCTAACTACAACAAAAAGATAACTCTCAACCCTCCTTTGCAGGGATGTGGGAAAGAAAAAAGTCTATGGCAACACCTCCCCTGGATTGGCCAGTATGGATGGCTGGTTGGAAGAGAGGGTTGTGCTTTCAGGTGACAATTCTTCTCCGGTGTTTGTCAAACAGAACATGTTGATGTCAAGATGATCTGTCCCTCTAAGTTAAAGTATCATTTGATGTTACTCCTGGGGTAAAGCAGCTTAACCTTACCTTTTTGTCTGGACTGTGACTAAAGGTATAAGGTAGCCCTCGGTAAATATGGCACAATATTTGTGATTTAGGAGTTTTAAAACACACATTGCAAAGTGTTAACACAGCTCCAGAATCAGTGGCAGCGCGGCCATGCTGGTGGGATACTAGACCTTGGGTATTAAATATGACTCAGAGCTCCTTGGCGCATACAGCACCATGTTAACGTGGCTGTTCCTTGTCTGGTCCTAGGAAAAGCTGTCTAGCAACACCCAGGTTAATATTTGTATGGATTTGTGCTGCTCCCTGGTCCCTGATAAAACAATCCTTTCAGAGTTCAGAGCTGTGTGTTTCAATCTGATGTCTAGACATACGCTTAAACTACACCATATAAAAAGTTAATATAAAAAACCTCTAGGGGAATAGGCATTAATATCATAGCACTAACGTTGTATTTCTTCTGAATTCCAACTACCTGAAACATACATTTAAAACAATTACTATGTGCATGCACTGATATATACCGAAACTCAATGTTATATATAAATATAATAGAATACAACATATATGGACAGTATACACACACATATTATCTCTTCAGAATTAGGGTCCTGCACCTGGGAAGGAAGAATGTCAGGCACCAGTACAGGTTAGGGGTGGACCTGCTGGAAAGCAGCTCTGAAGAAAAGGATCTGGGGGTCTTGGTAGACAGTAAATCATCCATGAGCAAGCCATGTGCCCTTGTTGCCAAAAAGGCCAATGGCATCCTGGGCTGCATAGGGAAGAGTTGTGGCCAGCAGGTCAAGGGAGGTCATTCTCTCCCTCTACTCTGCACTGGTGAGGCCACAACTGGAGTACTGTGTCCAGGTCTGGGGTCCCCAGATCAAGAGGGACAGGGAGCTACTGGAGCGAGTCCAGTGAAGGGCAACAAAGATGATTAAGGGACTGGAGCATCTCCCTTTTGAGGAAAGGCTGAGAGAGCTGGGACTCTTCAGCTTGGAGAAGAGAAGGCTGAGGGGGGACCTGATTAATGTTTACAAGTATCTAAAGGGTGGGTTGAAGGAGGATGGAGCCAGGTTCTTTTCAATGGTTCCCAGTAACAGGACGAGGGGTAACGGGCACAAGCTGGAACACAGGAAGTTCCGATGAAATATGAGAAAAAAACTTCTCTACAGTGAGGGTGACAGAGCACTGGAACAGGCTGCCCAGGGAGGTTGTGGAGTCCCCTTCTCTGGAGACTTTCAAGACTCTCCTGGATGCAGTCCTGAGTGATGTGCTCTGGGCAATCCTGCTTCAGCAGGGGAGTTGGACTACATGATCTCTAGACGTTCCTTCCAACTCTGAAAAATTCCGTGATTCCATGATTTTAGAGCATTTCTATGATATACTTAGGGAGGTTTTGGTAAAAAAAAGCACCAAGGAGTATTCAGTCAGTCTAGAAATTTCCTAGCTTTATATATATTCCACTTTATATCATTTTAGGTGGCACCGGCTAGTCCCCAAACATATCTATTTAGTTAGTTACATATTTAAAGCAGAAAAACAAGCTTGCTGTGGACATGCAGATATATCAATAGCAATTTGCATCAACCTGCCCATGGAAACTGGTATAGAGTGCTTCCTATATTTCACGGTCCGGATCATTGCAGGTAATGAGAAGTGTCAGCCGTGTACGCAGAGATTTTCTGCATCTGCATCGGTTTGATCCACTATCTGTTCCCTCATGAGACTGAAGTTATGGACATAGCTGTATCTGTTTTCCCTCCACAGCCTCTGGGTATGAATTCATGAAGCATTCGCCATTGCACAGATTGGCTGCTCAGATTGTTCTCTGAGGACAGGATTTAGACTCAGCCGAACTTTTCATGCAGTGTGCAATTTATAAAAAAGGATTGGCTTTCAAAATAAATTATGTCCGTATGTTAGAAAAATAGAAATATGGTTATCTCCTCTCTGGTCTGCCTATATATTGATATGGCTTCACTGTATATTTCTCCTGGATTTAATGGCCCTGTGTGTGTAAAATGCTGGCATAGATATTACAAGTGAGAGGTACATTATATCTAGTTCAAGACAGGAGATCTGATTATAACGGAGACAGAAACACATGTAAGGGTGACCAGGAAAAACTGCATGCAAAATTTATACACAGATCTCTTACCTAATATGGGAAGGTTGACCTCCCTCCTTAGAGAACTATTTTTTTTCTCAAAATGAATGATGAAAAAAAAAATCTTAAAACACCTTTTTTACGCTATCGATGCATATATAAAAGTATAGGGTATGTTTACACTGATAAATTGTTTATGGCAGGGACTCTTTTATCTGTAAGACCTGTTGCATAGGCAAGCCGTATCCACAGTAGATAACATTTGGCCCTAGATCTCCTCTGAGCTCTTTTTGTAGGATTGTACAAAGTGTTTGAACTAACCTGAGAGTGTTATTGGAGCCCATATGTGTGGGATTGTCACAATATGAATCTGGGGCCATGCATTGTGCACTCAGAGGAGGAGGCTGGACTAGATGACCTGAAGATAATTCCAACCTGAATTTTCCTATGATCTGATGCTCTGAGGTGCATCCAGGGTCAAGGTCATACAGGGTGACCTTGGGGAGCTTGAAAGTGCAAAGGAAGACTCCATAGGATGAAGGGAGACAAATTTAGTGCAGGTTTGGTTTTTGTTTTGTTTTGTTTTGTTTTGTTTTGTTTTTCCAGATTCCTTTTGGAAATGGTTCTTGGTGCAGCTTATTCCATGAATAATGTTTTAGCATTGTCTTGGATAAGCTGGTAGGCATCTCCATGCCAGAGAGAGCTAACAGTTAAGTACTCAGGCTGATCAAGTTCCAATGTTTGAGCTAGCAACTTCACTCTGTATTTTGCATGGTGTGTTCAGGCACGGAGACTACTTTTCCATTTAGCTAAAAAAATAAGTAAAAAATAAAAAGCAATATAAATAATACTGTTCTCAGTGTAATGTTCTTGGTGAAATGTACACTTTACACCATCACAAGAGGGAAGATAATCTACTGGTTCTTTCTGTCCTGTGATACTAGGTAGCTATTAATGGAAAATTTAATATACAGAATGTGCAAAGTAGCTAAAATTATGTTAATATATTACTTTGTTCTCATATAACACCAAAGACATTATACTGCCAGTTCTTTGATGACCACAAATTTTAGGTAATTCAAAGAAAAATGAGTCATTGTCACCATTATTTTCATTCTGTTCTTATTTTCACTTATCCACTCTTAAATTATTACCTTTTTGTTTAAATTAATGTTGGGCCTTTTTCTTCCAGTCTCTGTCAAAAGATGGCACCTTTGTCTAAAAGGAAGATGAGGTACAACAGAAGACACTGTTGAAAAATCTGTCCTAAACAATAAACAAAAGACAGAAATGTTCAACAGATATTTTTACTTATTATCCATAACAAAATAGAAAGGAAGTTACCTATGTGAAGGATACAAACCAGTTTCTCAATTCTTAGAAAAGAGCATAAACATTTTCAATACAATCAGCTGACTTACAAGCAAAAGTCTTAAGACAACTAGCTGAAAGAGATTTCTGAAAACAAATTGTTCATTTGTAATGGTATAATGGTAAATTTTAATAGCTAAACTGGTAAACTGGAAATACCTCAAGGGACTGGAGGTCAGGTCCTAGAAGGTCAGGTTGGACAGGGATTTGAGCAATCTGATCTAGTTGAAGATGTCCCTGCTCATGACAGGGGGGTTGGACTAGGTGGCCTTTAAATGTCCCTTCCAACCCAAACTATTCTACGATCCTATGATTCTATGACTGATAATAATCAACATAATTTCCTTGTCAGAAGAGAAGTAAATCAGGGAACTATGAACTTGTTTATCTGGTATCAATACATTGAATAAAGTTCTGATTAATTCTTGATTCTAGCAATAAAGAGCTAGAGGTTTAAAAAAAAAATTAATGCTTGTGAGCATTATGAACTGCATCTTGCATGGAGGAGAGGTTTTGTTGCATCAATCTATTATTGAGATTTAAATATTTAAATCTTTATTTCGGTTTCTCTGCAGCTTTCAGATAATATCACATGACATTTGCATTTAAAAATAAAGAAGGACGCAAACTGTGGCATATTTTAGGGAATTAACACTTAATATGTCAACATTGTTTATCCAACCATTATATTAATTCCCATTTCCACTTGTCAAGTGCAGCTTTGACAGAACAGACTTTCTGTAAGGTGTACCAAGACAGTCTTAGCAGGTCTTCTAAATAGTTGAGATTTAGTCCAACCATGTGGAACATATTGTATCAAGAGCCCATCAACAGAAAAGGTAATTTTTGCTGATGACATACAGAGGTTGTAAATCTTTGTAAACCAATTGAAATAAGGGCAGATGACTGTTTCAGAGGGTTAACTGATATACTCCCAATTCCATGAAAAATGATGTAATTTACATAACTTATAGGAACTGAAAAAAATAAAGCTGAGGAACTGTAGGAGAAATTAATTCATAGAAGTCCTAAGACATACATTGCACAATGGTAGGAAGCTTTAGCTAAACAATTGTCTCTTGAGATTAAGCACAATTTCTAATGAATGTGGGAAAATGGTTACTATGGGTAGATGCTGATCTTATTTTCAGTCAACAACCATACATTGAAATGATATTTCTTTGGGCAGTACATGCTTTAACTCATTTCTTTCATGGCTGGTCTTTCAGAGATCTGTTAAATTCTGTCTGGGCTTGCTAAGATTGCAGCTGCTTTTCTCACCACTTAACTCTCACACTGTCATTAAGAAAATGGTAATTACATTTGTACTACCTACTCCCAGTGTCATATGCAAAGTCCAGACTCTCTACCAGATCACACCGCTCTTGGTTAGATTTACTCTATTTGCTTTCAGGGCAAAAGAGTGGTTGAGCATCCAATATTGGTTGTAGCTGATGGAATGGAATGGGGTTTTGTTTAGTTCGGTTTATTGGGAAAAAAAAACCAACACAACAAATTTCTGATTTGGGATCAGGAAGGATCTTCTTTCTGATCAAAATGTCCAAAATCCTAGACATTTTTGTTGAAGGGCACTTTGCTTGCTAGGACCTGACCTGCTGATATCTTTGACTTTATGGATTCCTCAACCATCACAGAGACTTCAGAGCAGGAACTGATGGGAACATGCCCAAGCAAGTCCCCTGCTTCTACAGCCAGAAACTCTCAATAGCTTTCACACATTTATCAGGCTTTATCTGCAAAGCTGTTGTGTTTTGTGCCACTTTTAGTGTCCTTAGACTGACCAAAAAATCATTTTCTGAAGAAGCCATGGTTAGAATTATAGATTCATAGAAAATTTAAGGTTGGAGAGGGTATCTGGAGGTCATTTAATCCAACTCCTGATCAGGACAATGAGATCAGGTTGCTCAGATCTATGTCAGGTCAGGCTTTGAACATCCCAAGGATGAAAATCCCACAGGCTCTCTCAGCCACTGATCAAATGTTTGAACACTGTAATGATGAAAAAACAAAATCTTTATATGGTTTAATACATCTTTCTTGAACATATATCACTAGAATTGTACTCTGTACTTGAGATGAAATCTCAACTGAGTCTTGTACAATTAGTCTTCTGCAATCTGTATTAAAAATTACTTGTCTGTCCTAGGAGCATGTTTGACCTTTTCACAGTTGGATCATACTGAAACTTAATAGTCTTTCATTGATGAACTCCTATGACCAAGGCTTTTCTCTTCCAGCTCTTTCTAACTAATGTATTCCTAGATGATAGTGGACAGGTTTGAAACTAGGCTTCCAAGTTTATTTTACACTATCCCCTTGCACTTTATGAATTTCATCCTGTTCCTATTACTTCTGCTCTCAAGGACATTTAGTTCTTTCACTATGATGAAGCAATACTTTTCTGTCCTCCAAATGATGCTATCCCAAGATCATAAATAAAAACATTAAGGACAACTGTTCCCAAAATTGATTTTTGAGAAATTTCAGTAGCAGCCTTCTTCTAGGCTAATGCTTCCCCTTCAGTTGATCTTTCTGTCAACTCCCCACTTTTATAGTTTCTGCACTAAGCACTGTCACCTTGATCTTAAATAATAGTTTCACATGCACTTCCATGACAAATTCTGATTGGTTTTAGCATATATTTCTTTTGCTTATTAATCAATTTTCATTAAAAGCCATATAGTGTGATATAATCTCCCCAATAAGCTCATATTGCATTGCTGATCATTTTTTTTCCGTGCATTTTTACTTAAAAATGACAGAATTGGTGGCTTGCTGGCTTTGTATTTTCTTAGCTTATTATATTAAGGAAAAGCTGCAATTAAAAAAATGTCTGTGGAATCAATATGTAGATATTTGATATATCAGAAGTAAAACTACTGATTCAATAGTGACTTCCAGCCTAAATTCTATGAAAGTGTAATAGAAAAGCCAGGAAAGAATTTGGAAAGATGCTGAAGACATGGTTAAGCCTTCGTACACAAAACAAAACAGAAGAGCTTTTGTAGCATCCTGAAAATTTTATTTGGAAATTAGCAGATATTGGTATATAAGTGCATTTTAAATAAATAATAAAAAAAAAAGTTAAAGGAAACTTCAAGAGAAGACTGGATTTCTTTTTCAAAAGCTTTCTCTTAACTTTCACTGCTTCCTAATCATTTTGTATTCCACCTTCAGAGCATACCTACACTTCCTCCACAGCTCAGCAAAATAAACCTGCCAAAAAACAGTCACAAAATGCTTGAACAAAGACAAAGTACCTTCCTGCTGCACTTTCTCTGTTTCAGAAAACAAATTAATGTCAGTTGAACAGAGTCACTGTTAGATGAGTGAGCAAAAGGACCGTGTTTCTTTTACATTCTCAAGACCATAACTTTGTAAGGTTGACATGCTAACATTTTGCCCCAGTTTATTGTACATGCTGTTAACATTCCCTGCTGAACCTTCAAGATTAAGAGGCACAAATTTAAAAGGAAAGGAAGCACTTTGTCTTGTCACATCTACGCCTCTGTTTCATATATTCAACTATAGCTAAGCAAATAAGCAACAGAAAGTAAATAATCTAATTAATTTCCTTTTTTTTTATGATTGTGAAATTTCCATGATCAGATTGTAAGTTTATTTAAAATAATCTTCAGTCTTGGAAGCATGTATGCTTAGCTTTAAGCTTTTTAAGAGTCCCAGTGAAGCCATCGATATTTAAAATACTTAGGACTAAATGTGTGTGTGTTTCTCTGTGAGATCTGTTATAGGAAGGAGTTAAAATGTCTTTGGCGTAGAATTCCTGTTCACTAAATTGCCTACAAAATTCAATAACGTAGCTCATGCTATTGGTACACCAAATGACCTAGATGCATAGCCAGTGTAGCTTTAATTGCAAATCACATATTTTCCTCCAAAATGCTCCAATTTGTGATTAAAATTGTGGTCATTTGCTATGTAAGTAATCATAGTCTGAATCTGTTTCTGGTTATTTAACTCATACAAATAACCAGATAACTACATAAACTCCACAGCAGGCAGAAACTGTCATGCATATATATATATATAGCATATATACACACTGCAGGCAATCTGGCCTTCAGTACAACGAAAGTACACAAAGTGCAAATCCCACTAAGTCATAAGGCTGATCTATATCTCAAGAACAGCAGAGCACCGACTGAGTCACACATTGAAGTGATAAGGTAGAGATTACGCCTGAAAGGCTGTGAATACAAAAATTGGAATTCGCTATTTGAACATTCAAATACTATATTCACTTTCTCACCTATCCCGCTATTAAACTCTCATGCCCAGAAGAGTCCTGGAAAGGGAGCTGAGATTGCCTTTTGAATTTGAAGAACGTTCCCTCCTCATATTATCCCTAAAACACACCCTCATCTTCATCACCTATTTTCCACTCAGTCCTACTTATTCTTTTTCTTTGACCGACGCGAGGGCAGCAGGTGCTTCCCACACCCTTTTCTTCTAAAGTAGTATGCTTTGCTTCACATCTCACCAAAGGAATGAGAGAGAGAGAGAGAGAGAGAGACAATTTCAAGAAGATAATGCATTTGACCTCTCCGTTAATATTCCAAACGCTGGTCAGGAAGGTTAGGAGCAAACATCAGCTTTCTTTCACACCTCTTAGCTCATTCCACAAATTAATAACATCATACTGGGAGCAGCCTAGACCCTGAGTAATGAATGTTAGCCATAGTTCCTGCTGGCTGCTTCCGAGGATGCATTTATTTTTCTCATTATCTTACACACAATCTCCCAGCTATTGTCTGCTACCCCTGCTCACTCAGGAAACCTCAGAAAGTACTAAAGATGTCAAGAAGCAATAAGCCTCATTTATTTTTATGGCCTTCATCAGCACTTTCTTTTTTGCTTAAAGGCCTATAATAGAATCCACTGATTAGAATCAGCACCATATCAGAATATAGATATGATAGCCCTTTTCTGAAGGTGAATGGGCTACTGAAGGACACTTTCTGCATTTGATACTTCTAGAGGATACTGAAGCTAAACAAAATTAATTGCGTTATTTCTTTTTTTCTTTTCTTTCTCCTTCTCGCTACTTTCCCAGGCATTTGGAAACTGATTAACTAAAACGTTAAGGAAGATGATCATAAAAAGTCCAACTAATTAAAAGAAAATTAGTCAACTGAAACAATATCACAAGGTAAGCAGTTGGATTTGATAGCTATTAATAAAATGGTATAAAGGAACAGAGAAACTCCCATTTGTTAAGTGCCATATTTACCACAAAACTAAACCAAGAAGGAAATAATTGACTTCTGTTAGACTTTTTTCACTTTACTTCATCCATGTAATAGTAACAGGCGAATGTTTGATAAACAGGTCCTCTGTTCTCTTCTTTGCCCAAGTCTGACCTGAAAAATGTCCTATTTTCAAAGCCCAGGTATATAAATCCCATCTAAACATTTTAAAAAGAAGAATTAGTTTCTCCATAAACAATCATAGCAGGGGAAGGCTAGCAGACTTCTAGCCCAGTTCTAGTCACTAATTTCACATTATTACAAACTTTTGCATTAGAATTATAGCACGAGAAAAAGGACAGCGGTAAGACTGCACAAAAAAGGGTGTGGGGGATGCTTACAGTCCAACCACTATTCTTTATTAAATTCTTGCATTCTTGCACCTATATGCAATTTTTTTAATTTTTTTTAATATATCTATAAAGAAAATTTACCCAAAGACTTCCTCAGTGATAGATAGCAATATCCACACGAGCTGTTTATATGGAACAGGCAGTGCACTTTCAGTATGCTTGTCTTATTCTGCCTTAACTTTCTTTGAGAAGAAACATCTCCATGTCACGTTGCTTCCAAGCTGTTCTGAGTAAATCTGTGGTGTGCAGATTTACTGGCGGCATAGCTTTTGAGTATTGTCCCATTTCTGAAGAAGTAAGTTTCACGCTAGTACCGGGACAAGTATTTTAAGAATAAGGTTTCTCTTATTCAAAGGAAAGTGACACTCTGGATGTGAAAAATTGAAAAGAAATCTTCCTTGCTAAGGCTGACCATGTAGAGGTGTAGAAAACCTATTCTCTCTCATTGAAACTGAAAATCTGGTAGGCTATTTGAGTATTCCATTTGCCTCTCATAGATACACAACACTGTATAGTGTATTTTCGCAGTCATGAAGTGTCATTTTCTCTGTGTGATCAGGGTAAGAGGAAAAGTTGCTCCAGACAAATAATGAAAGAACAATCTTATGTGACATGAACAGATTTACTATGCTTTCACAGAGATTGTTTCACATTAAGACCAAGATTCAGAAATTATACAGAAATCACATTAACAAAAGAGAAAACTCACATCCATCCATCCTAAACTGATCATACTGTGAAAAATGGAAGAAAAATGTGTTACTGTATTTGGATCACCTAGTGTAAGTTTTCATTCAAACAGAACTAATCCTTTATGAAAAGAAAGAAAAAAGCTGATTCTTGATGCCCAGGACAGTTTTAAAAAAACAATGGGTTATAACCAGTTTTTGTTGTTCTAAAATTCATCTCTAATAATTTTCCTGTGTTCGTTATGGGTAATCAGCTTTGCCCTTTCTAGATGTGACTTGGGATATGCATGATTAATAATACGTAAAAAGTTAGTAAAACAGTATTTTTTACTATTATTTACTATTCATTTACTATAAAAAAATGTAAGAAGTTACTAAAATCATGCTGAGCTGAAACAAACAGTAAAAAAAAATGGGAAATGGGTAAATGCAATCACTCTTCCTGAAAGATGTAAGAAGAAGCTGTACTCAGCATGATAGCACAAGGGGACCATTTCTCTCAAAACCTTGTTTATCCTCTGTGACAGATCTCACAAAGGGATAAGGAATATTTACAGCTGGCTAATGGAAGTAGTCAAGCATACACAATTTCCTGCTTCCAAGGAGGCAGCCCATAAAGAGGTCTACCCACATCCCTGGCATGGAGATAAGCAGACCAGATAAAAGACTCTAAACATCATGTGCGGACACCTCAGCTGTCAGATGCCCACGTAGAAATGCAAACGTACATGCACGCACACACACACAGAGACAGCGTTACTGTGCCTAGGCAATGATGAAGAAATACAGTCCATTGTTACAGTAGGATGGGTTTTCAGGGGGTGTTATCTATGATAAACCTGAGCCCTTTAGCAAGGGCTAAAATCTCCTACTTTTGCCACATTAGCAATCCTTGCTTCTAGAAATAGCTCCTATTTCTGGAGAGTTGGGTGGAGAGAAGCCTTATGAAATTCAACAAGAGCAAGTGTAGGGTGTTGCAGCTGGGGAGGAATAACCCCATGTACCAGTACAGGTTGGGGGTGACCTGCTGGAGAGCAGCTCTGTGGAAAGAGACCTGGGAGTCCTGGTGGACAACAGGATGACCATGAGGCAGCAATGTGCCCTTGTGGCCAAGAAGGTCAATGGCATCCTGGGGAGCATCGAGTGTGGCAAGCAGGTTGAGGGAGGTCATCCTCCCCCTCTACTCTGCCCTGCTGAGGCAGCACCTGGAGTACTGTGTCCAGTTCTAGACTCCCCAGTTCAAGAAGGACAGGGAACTGCTGCAGAGGGGACAGCAAAGGGCTACGAGGATGATTAGGGGTCTGGAACAGCTCTCTTAGGAAGAAAGGCTGAGGGACTTGGGTCTTTTCAGTCTGGAAAAAAGACGACTGAGGGGGGATCTTATCAATGCTTAGAAATACTTAAAGGGTGGGTGTCAGGAGGATGGGGCCAGTTTCTTTTCAGTGGTGCCCAGTGATGGGTGTGGAATAATTACTAAATTGGCCAAGAATACAAAAGTACAGCATTGTTCACACGTTAAGGAAAAGTATAAAATCAAGAGGCTTCTGAGGTAGAAATCAGCCAGAGCTTGCATGATGCAACATCTGTACAAGGTTGCTTGCGAAGCTACATGAGGGATGGATTGAAATGTTATCTTTCCGTGGCCTTGCCTTGTGACGAATAGCAGATATGGGAAGGAGATGGTACTATGGAACCGATAAGCTGCCTACTCGCTACCCTGAGCCAACATTTCATCAAATTTTGATGCAATGCTGTCCTTTGTGCGAACTTTGCTCATCATAATGTACCAAAACACACCTCCATCCCGGAGGCTATCCGCCTCCAAGGTGCGACCACTCATAATAAAAGTATTTATGACTAAAGTCACTCTAACTCCACTTTGAAGATAAAAAAATAGTATAAAAATAACCCGAGAGAGAGGGGATATCAGGGAAGACACCATCGCAAACAAGTCGAGGAGAACTCCATCACTGACTTCCAGGACCAGTCGACGGGCTGAGTCTTTCTTCCCCCCCATAGGGACGCCTTTGGGTAAGACTTAGATCATACCAAGTGTTTCCTTGGGGAACTTAGAAATCTCTCTAGAGAATCTCTCTCCTACATTTATAGGCAGGCTGTGTTGTTTATAACTTTGTCACACGTTTTGTATATTTAACAATACTTGTATGTGCACGTGCTTTGCAGACAGTGTATTTGTCACTGGCAACCCTAAGAACCTATATATCTGTTGTTTAAATAAACTGCACTGTTTAAGTAGCTGGTCGTTTTGGTTTCTCATTGAACGCGACCAAAGACTCGAGAGTGGCCGTGCTAGTTCATAAGCACAACTAGACTGAAGGTGCAGGGGGTTGGGCTGGATGATCTCCAGAGGTCCCTTCCAACCCCTATCATTCTGTGATTCTGTGATTCCTTGCGCATGAAAGCTGGGTCACTCAGGTCTATTGCGTCTACTAAACCTGGCCCTCAGCTGATGGTTTCTTCTGACCTTCTATTCCATTTTATGGTATGGTTTATACTTCTATCAATGAAGATAGAAGTATCTATGCCATTTTATGGTATGGTTTATACTTCTATCTCCTGTATGAGATTTTTGAAGATATTGGCAGAGCTGATGTTTATGTCCCCCTTTCTTCCCAGTCTCACGGCTGTAGTGCTGGCCACTTAGAAATTGCAGATCATGTTCTTCCAGGTTCATTGCCCATTAGTACAATCAAGTGGGTCTTGATAGTGACCCCAAAGCACTCCTCAAAATACTAACACCACGCAGTGTAACTGGTTGGAACAGTGAATTCATCCTTATCATGCAAATGTGGTGCATTTGGGGGTACTTTGATAGAAGAAATCTTTTTCCCCTGCTCTGTTACATACATGGTCACACTAGAAGTGCGCTGTTGTTGTAACCAATCTGCTTGAGTTCACAGCAAAATTTAAATGCAGACTTTGAGTGCTAAAACCACTCACCTCTCCTGAACAAGCTACAGTTCATTAGTTGGGAGTATTAAGAAGGCTCGTAAACATCCTACATGGATGAGCCACCTAATGGAAACGAGAAGCTAAACTTTCAGTGTGACATATTATTTTACCAGGAAAAACAAGCATTGCAGCCTGATACACTGCAATAGTTCTAAATAGAAAACTCTTTGAGCACTTTTGGACAGTAATTTTCTAATTGTCTGTAAGGATGTTATCCATGATTTTTACAAAATTTTCAGAGCTTTGGATAATTTCTGCTTAAACAAGACTTTCTTTTTTTTGCTTTCTTTCAAATTTCTTTCTAGATAGGTGATTGGGGAGGAATCATAAAAACACATTGAATAGTTTATACTTTTACAAGTCCGGGATAAAAAAGTCACTAAATTCTTACTAGCCCTGCCTAGAAAATGCTTTCCTAGGCAGACAGATAGACAGACAGATAAAAAGACAGCTTTCCTGATAAATTACACAGGTTGAATATTTTAAAGTATAAATGCAGGTAAAATAAAACTGATTGAAATATGGTATATTCCAAGTTCCTCATAAAGTATAAGCAAGAGTCTATAAAACAGGCCCTGCAGTTCCATACTCTTGAAGGAAAATTAATAAATAAAGGTGCAAGATTCAGGAGCAGCGATTTTTAAAAACTGTATAAAGGACCCAGATTGCATGTAAATCACCTGAAAACACAGAGCTCTACAACTGATGTCAGACGTCTCTTTCGTATTCAGAACCATTAATCTCTTGGACATGACAAATCTTTTTAGCAGAAAAGAATGAATTCAAGATAATAAGTTTTAAAGTAATGAATAACTCTGGCCTATGAAGTGCTTTAATGACTCTCCTTGTCAGAATTCAGATTTTATTATTAACTCTACAGAATGGCAGCAGCCTGAAGAGATACAGTTACAAATCAATTTCACTGCTCTTTCATAACGAGTCACTAATTGACCTCAATTTCTGATGGAGTCACATATTTCCTCCCATACTTTATTTTAATGATGTGTATATCAAGGCTTTAGTGACTGGTCATAAAGGAATTTATTTTAACACTGTGTTGCCTTGTATAGGCTTTTAATGGCAGAAATATAAATCATTTTGAAAGCATTAACTTTAATGTCTGGGATGTATTTTTGAAGTTCTTTTATAGTTAAGATGATCATCATTTTGTTAAAATATGTGTTTGATTTATCTACTTTAAAATAAGAAAGAATTAAAGTGAAGAAGAACATTCAAATTCTCCATATAACACTAATGATTGCAGATTATAAAATATTTTACTTAGCTTTCATGGGATCTTAAAAAGAAATGACATTAGAATTAACAAACGGCTTTGGTATACAGCCTGTGTAATAATGAAGTACATCCACACAAAGTTTCAAGGTATTTGGGTAATGAATGGCCAAAATTTATTTTTAAAATTCCAACATATCAGATTTTTTTTCCTGATTTTTATTTGCCAGAAGCTCAAACACTTTTCCACGTGCCATTGGGTCTTTGACATACTACAAAATAAAAATATCTGGCGTTTCCTAAACTAGAGAAAATCTAATGCAAATACAGATGTTTTAAATACCAGTACCAGTTGCAACTGAGTTTATAAGGTAACATAGCCAATATTTGAATGATACGGATTTCAGAAGCCACTTGAGGGTGTATATTCACTTCAGATCTCATTTTGGGCATGAATTACAACAAAAGGAGAATGAAGGGGGTGGAAAAGAGTAAGGAGGCTGCAGGTCCATTTGCTTATCTGGCCAAGCCTTGCACCTGGTGGCTGTGGACGGTCTCCATAGGTCTGTGGCCATCAGCAGGAGACATCCATTAGCGTGTATCCACTAGGGAATATATTGTTTGTTGGACCAGATGTGGTGCCAGTAAAGTACTGGTGTCAGTTTATGGTGGTCTGCATGGCCAGTTGTGGCTGTTTAATGCATGAGCATGTGTGTGTGTGTGTGCGTGCGCGCACTGGGGACATCTGCTCAGCCCTGCTGCTGGCTAGCCCACCAGCTGGACTTTCGAGGACTGGTACAGAAGGAACAGCCAAGGTCTGTAGAGGAGCAGGAGGAGGAATTGCCTGGATGCTGACGTGCAACAACTTAGCAGAGAGTACAGCTGAAGTGTGTGTTATGAGATCGGAGCTAAAGAACCATTGCAAGAAGTTGTTTGCTTGCCCTTGCTACGCGTTGTGTTGTGTAAAGAAAGCAAAAGAAGCAAAATTGCACTAAATACTTGCATTCAAGCCTAATTTCTGAACACATATCAATTCAGCCATGAACTTTCAGTGCCGATCATTTTTTACTTCTATTGCTAGGAATGACCTCCTATGGATCATAAAAATTTCAGTCCCCTCTTACATGAAGTTAGACATACAGTGATATATTTTTAACCATCAAATCTATGCAATTACTGTTGCAACTCAGTTATTTTGACTATGTAAGTGCAATGAGGAATAACTAATTCCTAAAAGGAGGGAGGAAAAAAACCAACACACCACAAAACACCTCCAAAACCAAACGCAAATGTGACTGATAGACAGGCATCTTCAGAGAACAATATTAACCCCTTCAACATCCTACCATCTCATAGTGATACTAAAGCATGTCTTAGTGTTATCCAGATAAATAGAACAATATGTGTTCACATAAAAATTCAGACAGAGGTCCTTTCATTGCCATTACTTGCGACAGTCCTTTCAGCCTGTTTTTTCTGTATCTGTCCACCATGTTTTAACACTGATTTCAGTGACGGTAGTAAACAGTAAGGAAGGAAGTAAATCAGATTCCTTACTTCACTTGTGCAGTGCACAATATTGCTGTGTTTGTTGGCACAAAGCTGCTTGTCCTTTTCTAAGAATAAAAAAAAAAAAGTAGTAGTATCTAATAGGCAGATAATTCAGGCTTGAGTGTCATACAGACAGATTTAACATGTAGTACCTTCATGAAAAATAGCAAAAATCCAACGTAAAAAAAAGAAAGAACAAGAAAGACATATAAAGCACTCATTATTTGTGCCAGAACTTCTAGTCCTAAATTAATACAAGTCAGTGTGAAATAATGCAACAGCTGCAGAAGAGGAACATGGGGAAAAGCTAAGAATTGCCACCAGAGAAAAGGAAGAAAGAAATATGAAAGCTCTTTGACTTTAAAGAATCCTACGAGAGTAAAAACTCTACTCACTAAAAATTATGGGGCCGTTTTCCCATAAATGCTTCTATTTTTTACAGGACAAAGCACAGAATGAAGTTTTCTCAAGCGTAGTAAACCTCTCCTCGCTTTTTCTTATGATACTCTGTCAAAGGGTATCCCACTTTACATAATGCTGGGAAAGCAGGAAAAAACAAAATCATGGCTCTGTTACTTTACAGTGATGTTTGGCAATGCGAAGGAACAGTCAGGATTTAAGCCAATGCAAGCAAACTGATGTGAAGAGCTGGCCTGTACTGGATCTTGTAATCATGTTTTGGATAAGCTATTTAAATTCTTAAATGGAATAGGTATTTTCTCCTAGCTGTATTAAACTCCACCTTAGATCTCTCACTGCACAATATGCACCATTAAAAAACCATAAAAACATGGCAAGCTTTTCCCAGGTTGCAGCCAGGCTGGAGCAACCACTTACCTTCTGTCGTCACTGGAATTTAAAACGCTTTTGACATGTCACCTCTCTACTGAAAGTTGTAGTGCAATCAAACCCTAATTGTGGAGAGAAGCAGGTCTGAAGTGTGCCATTTCACAGCTTTAAGTACCTTCTAAAGACGCTTCAAGGGCCTACAATTAATCTGAGATGCAGTCGTGTGAGGGTGATATTTAGTTAACTGTTATGTTAATTATATATTCATATACACACATCTACATCACTAAATGCTCTTCACATTGCTTTTCTTGTAGAGGTAAACTTTGTTTGCATTTCCTTTTCTGTACCACCTTGCCCATATAAAGAAAAAAAAAAGGGTGTCTGAACAACAGTTTCATACACACCACTTGTATAAATACGTATGCGCGTATGTGTGCGTGCGTGTACAAAAAAACCCAAGTGGGACATACTTTGTCTGAAGCATTCTTGGGTACTACATCATTAAAAAGAATGTAGGCTGTATTATGCAAAAAGCAGTAGTTTGCTTTTGCTCCACACTCCATTTTTCCTCCTTATACATTAAAAATGTATTAAGATGTTTAAATTGCAAACTCAAATCACAGAAATAATGTATAACATAAACTTCAGCTCAGCTTCCGTAAGTCCGTGCGTTTGGATGGTCTCAAGTTACACGCTCAGAGATTTATTGCCCATAGGACTTTACCTCATTTAAATAACAGCCAGTTATTCCCAGTTTCTCTGTGAATCTCATTTGGTGTATGTGCCAGACGTTATTTAACATAAACAGTTTAAATCTTGCAACAGTTCAGCATCATTAGTTCCTTAATGGGTGCAGGGATGGATGACAGACAGCAGGGGAAAGCAATGGTGTAGGCAGGGTGATGCTGGCGGGGCCAAAGCGATGGAGAGGCAGAAGAGCACTGACAGGAGCATGAGGGGCTTCATGTGAATCGATTCGATTAGAATCTAATTGAATGAAAGCAAATAGAATAGAATAGAATAGAATAGAATAGAATAGAATAGAATAGAATAGAATAGAACAGAACAGAACAATTTTTAGTTGGAAAGGACCTAAAACCGTCATCTTGTCCAACTCTCTGACCACTTCAGGGCTGACCGAAAGGTAAAGCATGTTATTAAGGGCATTGTCCATGTTCCCCTTAAACAGTGCCGAGCTTGGGACACCGACCACCTCTCTAGAAAGCCTGTTCCACTGTTTGTCCACCCTCTCAGTAAAGAAATGCTTCCTCATGTCCAGTATAAACCTCCCCTGGCGCCGCTTTGAACCATTCCCACAAGTCTTGTCCCTGGAGCCCAGGGATGTCAGCACCTCCCTCTCCATGTCCCCTCCTCAGGGGTCACCCCTCACAGCAGATTGTGGATACAGCAGGAAAAACAGCTCCAAAAAACAGCCAGGTGGAACGATGTATTGTTTCCTTTGTGTTTGAAGATGACATTGGGCCACGGAAAGTTCTTACACACTTCAGTGGAGATAGTTTTAATTTAATCAGTTTTAAACACACAAACACACAAACAAATGCTCACACAAAGTTGCAAAATGCATTCTATGTATTTATTTTAAGGTATTATTTCAAAACTTGTGGTTTTTGCAGGTCTGACTCATGATTTTTGAATGCATGGAGGTTACTTGCTGCAAGGTATATGATATTAGCAGTTTCTGTAGCATTGGAATTACCCATGACCAAAGTGCCTGGCACAAAAATCATATGTTCGTTTAAACAGCACTGTTCTCAAATATTTAAGGCACATTAATACCAACCTAAATAGTTATGTCAAGCACAGATGAACATATTAAATTAAGTAAAATGTGAGTTTACACCTAAAAATTTTAATCTTACGTAAAATACTTTCTGGAGAGTTTTTAATATTTTATTACTTAATTACATGAAGACTTAAATTATATCTACCTTTTTTTTTTTCCCCTTAAACCCTGTATTCCAAAATTAGGGCAATACTGTTTAAATCTTTTCTTTTCCTGTCCCTTTCCTAAGGATTTGCACCTATTTAGGAATCTCAGTTAGCATGTTTGGAATTTTGGAGCATGTTTGCTTGGTTTTTAATTTGGCTCGTCCTCAGAGGTAGTATTTTTATGGGATTTTTTTTCCAGATTTTTTCTATAGTACATTCATTGATATACAATGTCATTTGTATTGAAATAGAAGTGTTTCATATATTTGCCAATAAAAACCAAGAACATGTAATTTGAGAGGGGAATGTAAGATATGGGATACACAGCCTTCTAAACAAATCTCTGCTGTCTTGGAGATGATGATTATCCTGGCCAAATAGTCTATAAGCACAGTGAGTGGGATTCATCTCAGTTTTAAACACCTACCACATACTTCTTGCAGCCTTCCTTCGTCATCAAGGCAGTGAAACAGGTGCTTGCAGAGCATGTTTCACCTGTCTTCTGCAGACAGCTACATTAGGATGAGCTGAAGCACGTCTTACAAAGCTTATTTCCCTCCACAGAAGAAGAGATCCCTGGGACACTGCCTGGGGTGTAGACATCCGCATTATGGTTAGATAAGATGAATTCTACCCAGCATCCCTAGAGACCTTTTGGATCGTTAAGATTTCTTGTCTCTAAAAAAACCCAAAACAAAACAAAATCAAAAACCCAACCCCCCAAATAATCAAGTAATTTCAAAAACATACCAAGTTTCCCAACTACAGGCACTTAGGCACTTGGAAAATTTTCCACTGTAACCTCTAATTTTCAGGTGCAACCCATGGCTTGAATTACAAGTGAATTACCTTTCAGTGTGCATAGGAGCATTTTGGACCAATTGATAGATCAACCTACATTTAAAAGGTAGTACTGGGCATTAGGATCCACAGAAAGCTACACTAACCATTAGACCTTCCCTTAAAGCCTGTGTCTTTAATATGATATGAACCTTGTGTTACTGAACCATTTAGTTTGGTAATTCAGTAACCTCATGCAAATTTAGAGCCAGTTGGACGTCCTTCAGTTTGTGGAGCTACTGATTTGCATCATCTCACAAGGGAGCTGCCTGGTGCCCTGGTTCTCTGCAAAAAAACACTGCTTGATACTGCTGGAGAGGTGAGACCATCCTGTGGGGAAGGAAGGGGCAGCTCCATAAAGGTGCTCCTCTAGAGAGCTTTCTAATTTTTTGTTGTAAACCATATCACCGAAGACCATCCCCAGGGTATTTACTGAAGACATTGTTCATTTATCTTTCCAAAAGACTGCAGTTCTTGGATGAAACTCATGAAGGAGCTGGAGTGGGGTCTGGGCAGAGAGAGAGAAAGTGCATGCTCCTTCTCGTTCACAGCCACTGATTATGGTGCCTTGTTTGTACAATCACCATCTTGACTTCTTGAAAACACCCCTGGACAAAAGCAAGGTATGAAGGCACTACCTGCTCCCACAAGCATTGCTTCAAGAACACATCCTGCTTAAGCAGACTTCAGACATGGAGGTGAAGAAATTAAAATCTTCACACAAAAAAACAAACCCCTATCATCGCTGACAGGGTGAAAAATAAATCCAGCTCATCTTTAAACATATGCTTTAGCTGTGCATCACTGAGAAATCTAACTGCAACAGGTATGTTTAGGTTTCTGCCAAATATTGGCTACATGTGTTACACAAGTTTCCAATTTTAGCTAAACAGGTCACAAGAAAAGGATGACCTCCCAAGTCAAGGGTGCTGAAGACTATTTGATTCTACCTACAAAGAAACCCACGGGCACCTTTTATATCTGCCCCTCAGGTACGGCAGACATGCCTGGGAACACACCTGGCACTGAGGCCGGCTGACACAGAAGAGCCCAGATTTTACTGTGCTTGTAAAATCTCAGCCTGCAGACGGAGAGTCTGCATGGAAAGTGTCTCCCGGGTAAGGTCCCTGGAAGGATCCTGCTTCCAAACCAAGCTCAGGAGCTATTTAAGGGAGCAAAAGCTGGCAAGGGCAAAAAAGCCTTCGAGGAGCTGCTTGAGCAGTTTCACAGTCCACACAGTCATGTTCCAGTGCCTGGCAATGTTCTCTAGCGCTGTTTAATTTACCGCTGTAGATACAGCCAGACTGTCTTTCATCCTAAAAGGTGAATGAATCCTCCATCATCATCGGGGTGCTCCTGTCATGCAGAGAGAGGAGGTTAGAGGATGTGTGCTCTGTAAAGCCTAATAGCCACCAAGAGGAAGAGCCCTCGCCAGGACTTTCTGCAATGGAAGCTTTACTGAAGGCAATACCCTGCGTTGTCTTAATGTTCATTGCTCAATCTGATTAGGAAAAAAACCCAAGATGATATCTTGCAGACACCTGTATATCTGGAAATGCTACCCATACTGTGTTACACCTTGATTAAAATTTGTATTATGCCTAATACCTAGCTCGGTCCTATGGTACTCTAAGCAGACTGATTTTAATGGCGCCTCCAAAATAACATATTCTCTAAGTAACGTACTCATACCAAAAGCCCAAAAGATCATACCAACATAACAATCACTGTCTTCTCATATACATCCATCACACGCATGCTTACCACAGAGAAGAAAGAAAAGAAAACCACTTTTTATAGCACTTCCTGAGAGAGTTAAAAGATTGGTTTATAGACCGAAGAAGAGGGAAAAGATGGAGTTTCAAAGTTGCAGGGTGAGAAAGGAGAAGCATTTATATGCACTGACAACTCCTCTATATAAAAGGAGTTCAGCACATGCCTCAGCTGGTCATATCTCCAGCAACAGCATCAGAAGCAGACATATTTTTTTAGCTAGCTTACTTCGCATAAAAACACTGTGCAGATTTGTTTGGTCTGCACAAAATGGATTCTTAAATTTATTTGATGCAATCATTTCTGAAGAAGTTGCACGCTCTCCCACAGGCCCTATCACTTTTCATCCATCATATTTCTCAGTTTAAGTTTTCTTTGGTAATATTTTTTTTTTTTTTGTGTACACAGGAAAAAAATGGATTTAGGCGATTACCATGAACTTTTTACTATTAGTGCAAAATCAGATTTTAAGAGTTGATTTCTATCTTGTTAGACAGTAGCCACCCTAAAGTAAAATCCAGCAGTTGCTTCATTGTCTCTGCAAGAAACTGAATGTTAAAAAACCCCAGATAACAAACATTAGAAACAAAACAAAAACCATAGGGACAATGTACCGCATTATCTATTCCATCTCCATGTCTGAAAATAACGATGATAGTAATTCTGCGCAGATTAGTTTCTGGAATACCAATCTCCACCCTTTCCCCTCCCTTCCTTCCTTCCTTTTAAAATGTAGTTATGGAATTAAATGCTGGAATTAGAGGAAGAAATACACCAAGCGACCACAAGCAATTGGCTGATGGATGTTTGAAGATCTCAACAAAATTAGTGTTCAATTGGAGAGCTGAGTATATCCAGGTGCGTTATATTCTAGCCAAGCAGCGCTGGTTTATATCAATGTGAGTAATAAAATATCACAGATAATTTTCCTGTACAACAGGCTGGACCTACCATAAAAAGAATCTTAACACAATTCTATTCGTTCTGCTGAGGCAGAAAACTTCATTGGGAAGTGGAGAAAGAAGGTCAAGTCTCCCCGCCTCCCAGGGCTGGATGTATAGCTGGTAAACTCCAGCTGACATGCTGGGGACATGGAGGATGCAGGCCAGTCCCTCCTCTCTCAGTACCTCTGTCCCACCAGCTTTCCATCAGAATGTGGCTTAGGCACGTGGGACATGCAGGAGTGGCGAGCACACCAAAGAGGTCCCTGAGCTGGGCAGCTGAGGCCAACACCAAACACACACCCCAGAGCACATCTTGCCCATGCTACTGTACTGGGTTTGCATGGCAAGGTTTTGGTAGTGGACAGGCTACAGGGGCGGCTTCTGTGAGAAGCTGCTAGAAGTTTCCCCCATGTCCAATACAGCCAATGCCAGCTGGCTCCAAGCTGGACCCGCTGCTGGCTAAGGCTGAACCCATCAGCTGTGGTGGTAGAGCCTCTGGGTTAACATAGTTAAGAAGGCGGAAAAAAACCATGGAACCGCAGCCGGGGAGAGGGGTGAAAATATGTGAGAGTAACAACTCTGCAGACACCACGGTCAGTGAAGAAGGAGGGGAGGAGGTGCTCCAGGAGCCAGAGCAGAGATTCCCCTGCAGCCCATGGTGAAACCATAGTGAGGCAGGTTGTCCCCCTGCAGCCCATGGAGGTCCATGGTGGAGCAGAGATCCACCTGCAGCCTGTGGAGGAGCCCATGTCGGAGCAGGTGGATGCCCGAAGGAGGCTGTGACCCTGTGGAGAGCCCATGCTGGAGCAGGCTCCTGGCAGGACTTGTGGCCCTGTGGGCAGAGGTACCCACACTGGAGCAGGTTTGCTGGCAGGACTTTTGACCCTGTGGGAGACCCACGCTGGAGCAGTCTGTTCCTGAATGACTGCACGCTACAGAAGGGACCCACACTGGAGCAGTTCACGGAGAACTGCAGCCCGTGGGAAGGACTCACACTGGAGTTCTTGGAGGACTGTCTCCCACGGGAGGGACCCCACACTGGAGCAGGGGAAGAGTGCGAGGGGTGGTGTTTTAAGATTTGTTTTTTATTTCTCATTATGCTACTCTGATTTGATTGGTAATAAACTAAATTAATTTCCCCAAGTCGAGTCTGTTTTGCCCGTGACAGTAATTGCTGAGTGATCTCCCTGTCCTTATCTTGACCCACGAGCCTTTCATTATCTTTTCTCTCCCCTGTCCAGCTGAGGAGGGGAGTGACAGAGCAGCTTTGGTGGGCACCTGGTGTTCAGCCAGGGTCAATCCACCACAGCTACATTCTGTGTTTGAAAGATTCTTTTCTCCTGAATATCAAATAACTCCTGTATTCACCTCGTTCTGGTTACTTCACTCTCTATGACAGTCTTGCTCCATGAACACTGCAATGAGAGCCCAGTAATGAGATTTAAATAGTCACATATGTCTTATCTTCTCCATTGTCAGACATAACCTTGTACTCTCTCATGTAACCATTTGTCTGAATTTGGGCTGGATCTCGAACACAAGTAGTTAAATCTTTTGGTAAAGAGTATTTTTCTTCTCTTTAAAATGTTATCCTAGTTGTGTTACTAGTCATCCAAAAACAGTAACGTTGTCTTTGCAGGCTTTTTGGACATTAAAACTGGAGAGGAATGGTTTAGATTATCAAAGAATCAAAAAGATTTTCATTCACTTATGGAACAAGATTACCCATCAGTGTAACAGAAAAGAGGTTGTGATCAAACTGAGCGACACCTAGAACTGAAAGATGCCTGTAACAATGATGAAAATGAAGCTTCAGATGAAGACATGGAAGCATTTAGGATGCTTAACGAGAGTGAGACCGTGTGGTTTGACATGCCGTGACTCCAGAAGACCTTGTCATTGAAGTTTTAAGTACCTTTTTCGGTTTTTCAAATGTGTGACATGGAGCAGGCACAATGTTTTGATACATAACAGTGCATAAATGATAAGAAAACAGGTAAGAATGCTTACTACTTTATTTCTTTAATAGTTAAGACTAACTGCTAAGGAAGACTGTACTTTTGTTAATTTTACAATACAGGTTTTGTTTTGACTTTTTGAATACTGACACGCGAAAAAAATCCTCCAACTGAAATTTTTAATAGCTGCATTTTGGCAGGTGTCTTTTCAGACTGCATTACTGCAACATGTCAGCTACAGACAGGTTTCGTTACCTGGGAGTACAGGAGATTATCTCAATAGCAGCCCCTGTGCCTGAAAAGCCTCCCTGTTTGAACCGCAGGCGAGCAGGAGCGTATAAACTTCTGTGGTCGCCTGACGACTGAGCAGAGTGCTCAGATTCAAAGTTGCCGTTCAAAGTTTCAGCCCGCGTTAAAAGAGAGAGCACTGGCCAGATCCGGAGGCGAGATGTTCGACAGAGTCGTGCGACAGGCTCGCCGCGAGCAGCTTTGCAGAAAGTGCCTGCTGCCGCCTCCCCGCTGCACTATGGATAATTTCCAGGGCTGTCAGTCGGCATCCTCATTTGCATTACTCACAGATGTCCCTGAAAAGCCATGTATCCTGGGACCATTTTTATGATACAGGATGTGAAATGAATGTTCTGTGATTTTAAATTAAACATCTGCAGATTTTCATAGCTATCTAGATTTCAAGAAATCCTGCTTGCATTTACAAGTTAATTCAGTTTAGTTCATTCAAATTCTTCAAGAGCATTGAAGACCTTTATATCTTGAAAGAAATAAAACATCATAAATCAAGTGGAACATGCAACTCATGACTCTTGCCACATTGAAGATGATCAGGAATATCAGGAGAGAAATGAGAGGAATCATTTCAATATATTCTGATCAAAGCAGAAAAAGGATAGCCCTATAGTTTTTAAATTACTATATAGATCTATTTGACTTATTTTTTGTTGTCTTGGTAGCAAATTCTAATATTTAAATTTCCTAGTGTCTTTCCTAATTAGCATGAGTACCGTTTCCACATCCTCACACAGGAAACAAGCCTAAATTTGTCCTTAATATATGGAGCCGAATGATTAATGCTGTTACATTCAGGTCAGTGTTTCTGGAGAAGAAAACAAACCAGGGTCCACATATTTTGTCTTAAACTTTATATCTTAAACCAAGTTGTCAAAAATTTCCCTATTTTCCTTCCAGATTCCCTGCTCATGTTTATGTATTCAGATTATGCCAAGATATTTTTTGTATAGTTCAATAAACTTCCAATATTCAGAGATATCTTGCAATGGGGCTTAAAGATTGTATTATTCATATAATTTGTAGATATGCACAATACTTAGCGAACTAAAACTCGAGGCACATTGGTGCTGTTTTGTTATGCCAAAAAAAGCTCTGGTGACTGCCATAATTTGACTTATAGGTGTAAGAACCACTCATTAAAATCTAATGTCAGACTCAAAGCTAGCAGAAATTTTCATTATGTAAACATGAAAATGACTGAAAGGGCTAATGAGGGTAGAAAGATACCCCAGATGTCAATAGAAAACAATCTACTTCTAACACAGTCCTTCTTCTGGGAATTTCCCCAACTACAATAAAGATTTTGTTTACCGATATCCTAGTACTTGTTAAGCTGAAGAATCATGAAAGCACAGTAAAATAATGTTATGAATCTCAGACATAACTAATTTCTTAACTTAATGATATACTTAATTCAATGATTGCTATTGTCTTTATTCTTCTCAAATTGAACACTCAGTTTTAGCCAGTATTTTATAGTCATTCTATACTAAGAACTGACAGAGTAAAGGAAATTGATTGATGGTTTTAATGTTCTTTTTGATATGACTGATTCACATTCCACAGAATTAATTCTTCTTCTTTCTTTATATCTCAATTCAGATGCAGTCATAGCTTAAATAGACATCCATGAAAAATAAACAATGGAGTAGGGGCAGATTCAGATGGTGTTCCAACCTCTGCTCTTTGCCTGCTGATGACCTTAAACCAGTCATCTCACCTCCAGATTACCACGTTTTTATCAGTAAAATGAGAATATAGCCAAGTAAGCACAGAAATCACCTCACTGATTTGTCTTGTTCATCTTTTAATCTTGAGAAAACTTTAATTATACTTAAAAAGTCTCTAAGGGATGTTTACCTAAATTGTTCTTTAACCTGCAGGGTTAAAAGTTTCTGAAACCTCCTTTGATAACCCGATGATGATGGGATTTATTGTCTACTGGTAAAAGTGGTATGAAAGTTACTAATTAAAATAAAGCTATAATCTTAGATGTCATGATAAAGTTTATTCTATAAAGCACACTAACCCAAGTGACAACTGTTGGATGTTAAGAAGATCAAAGACTTTGGAGCAGAATCACACAGCATTCACTGCAGACTTTATTATCCTGTTTTTATTCCGCCTCAGTTGCCGGAAAAACTAAGGAAAGTAACAAATTAAAGGACATGGTGAGTTTCAGAGTAACATCAGTTTATTCCACTACAGATTGTGATCTTGGCAATAAGGCGTTACTAATCCACATCTGTTCAGGATAGGAATATAATGATGATGGAAATGCTTTGCTCATGTCTGTTTGATATTTGCCTTGGGAATGTGAGAATACATTTGCACATTCTAGGAGGACCATAATGTGAATAACGAATAGTTTTCCACTAAGCAGAGTTGTAAAATAAAGCTTAATATGGGGAAGACATTTCCTAGCCATGGTATCTATCAGCATGCAAGTGAGCTACTCTTTTAAGGAAAGGTGTACAGCATGTGTTCAAGCTATCAAACTATCACATGTTTAATCTGAAACTTTATTACAAATCTGGTGTAAATTGCCTTTCTGATGAGGTAAGGCATGACCTCCATCTCCTGAGAGCCCGAAATGAATTCATGGACAGCCACATACCTTCCAATTATTGCTGTAAGAGGCTGTAATTTAGGGAGCATTAAACTTTGTGATAGTCAGCATGAAAAATTAATCTGAGCTTTTAAACAAGATTTAAGATAAATCCGTTCAGAACCAAAATATTAAAAAGTACCAACAGTGCTTTCTTAAGGATACTTGCTAATTATTATGGGGATTCCATAAAATAGTGATGCTTTTCATTGGTTTTGCAAACAAATCTGAATACTGTGAAAAAAAAAAAAAAAGATAGCATGAGACACAAAACTGAGAGATAAGAATGCCTGATACTTCTAGTGCTGAATTTCTTGGTGTCCTCTATGTAAGTCCCAGTTTGATGAATAGTTAAATACTATCTGATGGCATGGAAGAATTAAACTAAAATCATTTGCTGAAGCACTAGGGTCTACCTCCTTCACTCTTATTACAGCAGCTTTATTATGAATATCTCCAGAATCAATATGAAGGTACACCCCTTTGTGTTATTAAATGTCAGTTTTCCCCATAAACTAGGATTTAAGTCTCACCTTAGTAAATTACTTAAGCATTAACCTAACTTTAAGCAAGAGTACTCCGATTGACTACGTAGCAAGAGGCAAGCTAATCAAGTTTAAATATTAATTAAAACCTGTCCTGAAATGGGTAATAATAGATTGCATAGCTTGCACAGTAGATTTTTATGGTTAATTTCTAGTCACTTTGCAAAACAGAAAAGTACAATTATGACTGTAATAGATGAGAAAAGTCACACAAAGAGGCAAAGTGATTTGGCCAAGGTTATTTCTGGATGACTAGCAGGACTGTGTAAGAATGTCAGACCAACGTGTAAGACCCAGCTCAGTTGACCACACAGTGGGCCATGATGCTTAACAAAATTATAACAAAAGCAGCACTACCCATCTCTTATTTTATACTAAATTTACCTTTTTCTGCTGGTTTACTACATTGTGAGAAGAATATTTCAGCTGAGGGCAAGAATACGCACCAGATGCAACCATACTTTTTCTACTATGTAGATGGGGAGGGACTCTCTAACAGGGAGTGTGTTGATAGGACAAGGGGTAACACTTTCAAACTGAAAGAGGGGAGATTTAGATTAGATATCAGGAAGAAATTCTTTACTGTAAGGGTGGTGGGACACTGGAGCAGGTTGCCCAGAGAAGCTGTCGATGCCCCATCCCTGGAGGTGTTCAAGGCCAGGCCGGATGAGGCTTTGAGCAGCCTGGTCTGGTGGGAGGTGTCTCTGCCCAGGGCAGGGGGTTGGAACTAGATGATCTTTAAGGTCCCTTCCAGCCCGAACCATTCTGTGATTCTATGGTTCTATAACTTCTGATTAGTGCTTATATATATTAAATATAACCCTTAAATTATGACAGATTTGATCAATATCTCAGTAAGGATGCAGGAAACACAAATGGACTGAAAATCTAGTTAAAACAGATTTCTTGCTCTTATTATCCTATCGTTTGTAACTGCCTAGACTCTCAAAATCCCAGTGAAATACAGAAATAGTGTTATTGCTTTTGAAATACACAGTTATTTAATTTTTACAGAAGACAACTAAATTACTTAGGAAAAAGAAAAAAAAAAAAAACAACTAAAATGGTGTCCCTGAAATTCAGTGGAGAAAATGTAGATTTCTCTAACTGCTCTGCTCATGCTAGAATTCTTTTGGATTTCATGCAGGAAGAATAGTACTCTGTGGCAGTGTGTCCCATCCAAAATCAGTCACAGTGATACACCCATAAAGGAACCTATTTCTGCCAACTGAACACAAAACAAGCTTAAGGTGAAAATGCAGAAACCTGTGCTGTATAAATCTAAAACACCTGACTGTTACAGATAGTTCAGAAAAAGATAACGATATCTCAAAGGTTTTCCACAAGTACTTAGAGGTTTCTGAGAAGAACATCAGACTTTCATCTGCTTTGGCAATAGGTTTATAGATTCATTTATAGGAATGTGTAAGGTCACACAGGAACTATGAGAAGGAACAGAAAACTGAGTCCCAAGTCCCAGGCTAATATCACCTTCTTTGCCTCAAGATGAACTCAAGACTTGCCTCCTCCCACAGTAAACAGCTTTTTCTCTCTCTACAGCCCTATCTGAAATTCAGTAGGTTGAAAGTCCTCGTTTAATTTTCTGCTCAGATTTTAAATTCAGCTACAGAACCTGGTAATTATACTATCAGCAGGTACAAGCCATCAAGTGATGTCTTAAAGTGGAGAAGAATGAAAGAACCCTAATTCATCTAATTCTGCAAAATCAATGGCCAAGTATTTGACTAGGATGAAAACATAAGGGAAGAAGGAGACTTACCCTTTTCTCAAAGAAAGGTTGAGAAGTTAGTAATTGTGAATTTCTGCACTGAACTTTACTTCCCCTACATGGAGCGATTGAGTTCCATATTTACCTGTAATTCACTAAAGTAGTTCTATACTTAATTCCCAGGATAGGAGGTAAACAATGACTACACAACCCAATATATCTGCTGAAGTCTACATTAAAAACACTTTCAATTGTTCCAGAACGTGACTATCAAACTAGAAAGCAGGGATGTCCTGTATCTGATGGAGCAATTAAATAGGGTTTGAGCCTGGATCTTAGCAGGCTTGTGTCTACCTCCCAGATCTACTGCAATCACATGTCTGATGCTTTAGGAAGGTGTTAAGGATACAACAACACTACACAAGAGACCACGGTGCAAAACTTACCTTTGTACTACTAAAGAGAAACCTAGATAATGCGTTTTTGCACCTTAGTCTCATGTTCTATCACATGGTTCCTCTCAGCAAGATTTATCAGGACACTGTGTGTCCTGAGTAGAGAACAGACTTGTTGAATCACTCTAATTATATTAGCAGACATTGTACACAAGCTGAAATAACCATCTTGGTCTTAGATCTAAGGTAGTGTCGCTGGCACTTGTTCAACAGTGTCTGCACACTCATTCAATTGTCCTAGAAATGTCATTTGACTATCTTCACTTCAGTTCCCCAGACTGCTTTTAAAAGGGTAGCATCTGAGCATCCAAAAGGTATTGTCAAAATCATCCTGGAGGGTTAGATGCACTTAGGAACTCAGATAATGGAGTCGGTATAAATATCTGAAATAAATACTTGAAAAATAAATTTGAATCTCTCACAGTAAACATTATCAAAGTAAAAACTGCACTTACATTTACCAGGAGTTACTTTAATCCATTCCTTCAAAAAATTAAGTATGTCATTTTTATATAGTTCAAAGAAACCTTCTGCTTCTAAAGATTTCCTAACAGAAATTATTGAAGAAAAGGTAATGAATTGATTTTTAAATCAAAGAATAATAAAATCAACTCAAATTCAAAAGACACCAATGTAGAACATAATGCAATCACTGGAAACTGTTATTTGGCTAATTAAAATCCTTCAGAGGTTGTCTGTCTTTAAAAATTCTGACATATATATACATATGTATATATACATATATATCTACACAATATAGACATATAAGCAGATTATAAATTAAAAATTTTGTTTTAAATGACAAACCAGATTAAATACTTTTACTGGAATTGTGTTTCAGAGTTTTCCTTCTCTCTACAGGACATATCACAATGTATTATCGCAAATATGGAATTTGTTTGGGGGGTTGGTGAAAAGCCAGTGTTTTCTCATGTTTTTTAATATATTACTAAAATAAGGGAGGGGGAAAAAAAAAAGGCAAAACAGAAATAAAACCAAAACCATCCCTATTTAAATCAGCTTTGGTTTCACAATGAGACTAGATAAACTCTGGAGCAGTTCCCAGAGAGGTTATGGAACCTATGTCCTTGGAGATCATAGAATCATAGAACTCAGGAGATTTTCAGTATTTGGCTAGATGTGTTCCTGAGAAACCTGATTTAACTCTGAAAGTAACACTTCTTTGAAAAGGAATTTGGATAGAGTGTTTTCCAGACGTTCCTTCCAACCTAAATTATTCTATGATTATTCTTATTCTATAATTTTCCCTCTGGTGGTCAGGTTCAATACCTCTTAACACTTTGTAATCGAGCCAATGAATTTATAATAACTGTAATTGAGGATCATGTTTCTAATATCCTCTAACAGCAGAAGAGATCCATGAAAAATTTTTTATAAAAAGAGAGAAACAAGACACACACACACACATACATGAAGATGGAAAATAAAGGAAAAGAGCACAGAGGAGGGTGAAGATGGTAGTCATAGGTATAAGGGTGTGTGGAATGGAAGGATATGTGGATATCCTGAAGGTAAGGACATCCAGTGAGTGAGGCTGACAACCATTCAACATGAAACAAAACCAAAAAGAGGAGACAGAAAGAATAATAAACACTGAAATACATGAGCCATGACAACATTGAGACAATGGAGGTGGTCTGAAGGACCATCAGGTCACGGATGGATGTAAGAAGTGGATGGATGAGTAAAGAAACCACTCAAACATAACTTGATTACCATGGATCTTGTGGGAAAAAACAAGCTTTAGTGGGATATAATCCCAAACTATTGTTGGATGTTTGAGGAGTCTGGTAGGAGAGTGTAACATTTGCTATAGGGTGTTTTGGGACTGTGGGAATGTGCAAAACGTCTGGGATGTTTAGGGGAAGGGCCAAATGTGGGTAAAGGATTGGATCAAAGTCAATTGGGCAGGACCAACCATGGAATATATGGAGGAAAAGGGAATTAAAAGGAGTCAGCTGTGTGTAAACAAGCTTCAGATCAGGCCAACCCCACACTTGATTACTGCCGTCTGAATGATCATATTTTCCAGATGACCTGGACCTATTGCATGTGTTGGTATGTGGGATGAAGACAGGGAGGGATTCTTTATCGGGGAGTGTAGGGATAGGATGAAGGGTAATGGTTTTAAACTGAAAGAGGGCAGATTTAGATTAGATATAAGGAGGAAATTCTTTACTGTAAGGGTGGTGAAACAGCGGCACAGGTTGCCCAGAGGCGTTGTGGATGTCCCATCCCTGGAAGTGTTCAAGGCCGGGCTGGATGGGGCTTTGAGCAGCCTGGTCTGGTGGGAGGTGTTCCTGCTGATGGCAGGGGTGTTGGAACTAGATGATGTTTAAGATCCCTTTCAACTCTAACTATTCTATGATTCTGTGACTTGCCTGTGAAGTCAAGTAGGATTAGTTGTCAGATAGGTGGAGACCAGTCTTAGGAAACTCCCAAGACCAGAACTGACAGCTGGAAAAGGGACACGGAGTCTGGGCACAGATTCAGAAATTACGTATGATGTGCCCTTTTTTCAAGAGAGGAGAAATAGGGTCAGCTGTCTGTCTTGTCCATGTCTGTGCAAGTGTTGTAGGTGACAACAAAGGCACCACTCCCTGTTTGTGTTTGTCTGTGTGGCTGGACATGTGTGTATTGCATGTCTTGGCATCTCTAGAGCACAGGCTCAGCCCTGCTTGTGTCCAAACCTGCAAACAGATGCAGTAGCACATAGACTGAGGTGGAGAAATCCCTTGGGTTTTAGAAGTCCTCAGATTTGCCTTTGCTTAGCAACGCTACTAGGAAGTAGAAGGAAGACTTTTTTTCTTTTTTTGACTGATACAAACTTCTGATAAAAAATTATGCAGCCTTTGAAAAGCAGTACCTTGCATGCCATGTGTATTCCAGTAACCTTGCCTACTTGACATTTTCACAGTGTGGTTCACTGTGGCACCTGCAACTTGTCTTTGTCCCATTAACAAGACACCACTTGCAGCCAGAGTCAATATTCAAGGTCTTGCAAGTAGCTTCTGTTAGCAAGAAAACACGCTTCAATGACTGTTAAAACTAATGAAGCTTGCCTTTCTCAAGGCTTGTCTCCTATATTTCTTCCAAGACGTTTCAAACTTTCCACATTTTCTCAAGAACCCATGTACTCCTATACCTCCAAAATTATCCTGGAGTCCAGCCCATCTAATAACTTCAGTCCTCACCTGGGCCCCATGCCAATACAGAGCTTCATTAATGCTGATTTGCTGTCTTGACCTTGCCAAATATGTATATATGTGTATATGGTTGATTTCTCACTATGTTTTACTCAAGGGGGCCGTGAGACAGTCTCCTATTCAACTGCTGATTTTCATGAAACTGGTAAAAATCAATATCTTAATGAACTCTAACTTTCTATTAAATTTATTTGAAAATGACCAAAGAGCTCAGCAATTACTGGGTTGAGGAGGAAAGGGAAACAAAAAGGCAGACACAGAGAAAAATTACTTCTTTTTCTTTTAAAAAAAAGTCAAACAGGGCAAAAAACCCCAGTTCTAGTAGAGTCAGGTAGCTCTATTATGTAACCCTATTCATAGACTAAAAATGTCCACAAAATTCTTCTTATGGAAACACATGAGGGGTTTTTTTCAGATTCCAGTATTGTTTTAGGCCTTTCTTCCCACAAAACTTTAGACTCAAATATGCCCCTGTTAATTCTTTTACATGTATATAATTTCATAAGCAAGTTTCTTCATAGCTGTGAATTCACCTAGATTTGTCTTATCGGTAGGATGACACTATGGAAGTTTTCATCACCCATTAGTATAGTAAGGGATTGCCTTCTTTCTCCTCTGGAGTTAAGCAATTCATCCAGTCTACCTTGTTCGTCTGCTGTTGTGTCCTTGTATGCACTGACCTTTGAGACATGAGCTGAAAGAAATTTCTGAGCAGAGGAAGGGAACGCTGTGTTTTCTATGCCATTCTTTCCCAAGCAGCATTGAAAGGTATTACTTAGGGACCTCACAAGTCAAGAATACCTCAAAGTCCGTAGACATACACACTGTGTTGTTAATTCACAAACACTGTCAGACAAGCTCACACACCAAATTAGTGATGCCATAATCTTTGCTACAAAAGCGCTGATCTGCTCTTATTTACAGACAGATATTCCATTTTTGGTAGAACACCTGCTATCAAAAGTTAATGAGTTTGAACGTACTTTCTGAAATGTACTGATACAGTCACAGGAGGTGATATTATAGTGTTTAGTTTTTAATTTGTATTTTAAGCAGATGGGAGAATGTTTATCTTCATATAAAAAAGAGGTGCCTCTTTTTGTTTATATACACATTGAATGAAGTTTGAAAAGAGGCTGTAGAAGACAATAATGTGCTTTGTTAAGGCTATTAGGAAGCAATATTGAGACAATCCCTTCTGACTGTAAAACAAATGTTCTGGAAGAAGACATGACTGCCTCATTTCTCAGACATGCATGCAGATAAGACAGAAAGTTACATTTCAAACTTAACTGGAGACTCTAACCAGCTGAAGGGACAACAAAAGGAAAAAAAAAGCAACAACAATCCGCAAGGTTTCTGGAGTACATTGATAAAAGGTTCCTAACATAGGTTATGAAGGAGTTGATGAGGATAGGTGCTGTACAAGACCTGATACCTACTGCCAGGAAGAACTGGTTGGGAATGTGAAGGCTGGAGCAGCAGTGGCTGCAGTGACTATGAGATGGTGTCATTCTGGACCCTGAGAAGAAGGAACAAGGCAAATAGTAGGATCATGGCCCTGGACTTCAGGAAAACAGATTTTGGTCAATTCAGAGAACTGCTTCGAAGAATCCCATGGGATACAGTCCTGGAGAGAAGAAGGATCCAGGAGAGATTTTTGTATTCAAGGATCCAATCCAAGCTCAAGAGCAGTCCATTCTGATGAGCAGGAGGTCAAGAAAAGGCAGTAGGAGGCCTTCATGAATAAACGAGTTGCTCCTGGGCTCAAGGACTAAACTTGTGCATAAAAAGGAAGTTTACAAAAGATGAAAACAAGAACAGGTGATGAAGGAGGAATATGGGAACACTGAACATACAGGAATGTGGTTGGGAAAGCCAGAGCTCACCTGGAACTGAATCTGACATGTGACATGAATGGCAACAAAAAGGACTTCTACCTGTATAGCAGCAGCAAAAGGGAGACTTGGGAAAATGTGGGCCAGCTGCTGAATGGGGAAAGGCACCTTATATGGAATGGAATGGAATGGAATGGAATGGAATGGAATGGAATAGAATAGAATAGAATAGAATAGAATAGAATAGAATAGAATAGAATAGAATAGAATAGAATAGAATAGAATAGAATAGAATAGAATAGAATATTCAGTTGGAAGGGACCTGGGGACCTGCGATGATCATCTAGTCCAACTGCCTGACCAATTCAGGGCTGACCAAAAGTTAAACCATGTTGTTAAGGGCATTGTCCAAATGCCTCTGAAACACTGCTAGGCTTGGGACACCAACCACCTCTCTAGGAAGCCTGTTCCAGTGTCTGACCACCCTCTCGGTAAAGAAATGCTTCCTGATGTCCAGTCTGAACCCGGTGCAGCTTTGAGCCATTCCCATGCATCCTGTCACTGGATCCCAGGGAGAAGAACTCAGCACCTCCATCTCTACGTCCCCTCCTCAAGGAGCTGTAGGCAGCAATGAGGTTGCCCCCCAGACTACTTTTCTCTAAACTAGACAAGCCCAAAGTCCTTACCCACTCCTAATAGGACATTTCTTCCAGCCATTTCACCAGACGTGTTGCCCTCCTCTGGACACATTTGAGGTCCTTCATAAGTTTTTTAACTGATGGGACCACGCACTGCATACAGTACTCGAGATGAGGCTGCACCAACACTGACTGCAGTGGGATAACCCCTCTCTTGGCTGACCACACTGTGTTTGATGCCCCCCCAGGATGTGGTTTCCCTTTTGGTTGCCAGGGCTCACTGTTGGCTCCTGTTGAGCTGCTGTCAACTGTCACTGCCAGTTTCCTTTCTGCAGGGCTGCTATCCAACCAGTACACTTCTCTCACCTGGTGAAAAGGACACCAAAAAGGCCAAAGAAAATGCCATGCCTTCTTCGCCTTGGTCTGTACTAGTAAGACCATCAGGAGGGAATGCCTAGAACAAGGAAGACTTAGTTTTCTGGAGAAGGATCAGATTAGGGAACATTTAAATTAACAGGACATGTACAAGAACCTGACACAATGCACCCACAAGTGCTGAAAAAGCTGTCCAGTGCCATTGCAAAGCTACCTTTGACTACTAGGAGGATGGGGCCAGGCTTTTTTCAGTGGTGCCCAGTGACAGGACAAGAAGTAATGGGCACAAACATAGGAAGTTCCATCTCAACAAGAGGAGGAACTTAGAATCATAGAATCAGAGAATTATAGAATTGTTAGGATTGGAAGGGACCTTAAAGATCATCTGGTTCCAACCCCCCTGCCATGGGCAGGGACACCTCCCACTAGATCCGGTTGCTCAGAGCCCCATCCACCCTGGCCTTGAACACTTCCAGGGATGGGGCTTCCATCACCTCTCTGGGCAACCTGTTCCAGTGTCTCACCACCCTCATCGTGAAGAACTTCCTAACGTCCAGTCTGAATCATACCATCTCTAGTTTTAATCCATTCCCTCTAGTCCTACCATTACCTGACATCCTACAAAGTCCCTCACCAGCTTTCTTGTAGGTCCCCTTAAGAACCCCCTTAACTTCTTTCCTGTGAGGGTGGCAGAGCCCTGGCACAGGCTGCCCAGAGAGGTGGTGGAGTCTCCAACTCTGGAGACATTCCAAACCCGCCTGGACGTGTTCCTGTGCAACCTGCTCTGGGTGACCCTGCTCTGGCAGGGGGTTGGACAGGATGATCTCCAGAGGTCCCTTCCAACCCCTACCATTCTGTGATTCTGTGCGATCCTGTGATCTTTGAAATATCGTGACAAATGGAGGAGGTTCTTGAAGACTGGAAGAAAGCAAATGCCAACCTGTCCCTCACCTCTGATACTTTGTGTAGGTCTGATCACATGAAGGTCACTCATTCATTCCTCTCTCACCCACACAGAAAACTGAGCCCCCTATGAAAGAGGAGAGTACAGAGAAATTTAAATTTTTTGAGACAAAGTCGATGTCTGCACCCATGCAGTTACCTCCTGACGCTAATTGAAGCAGCTCTTAAAACTGCAGTTTAGCTCTTTGTAGCTTCTTATAACCATTTCTGATTTGAGTACATTTTATCTCCTTTGATTTTCACGTTGCCTTTATGCTTTATCTTATGCTTTTTATTCAGTTAGAAGGGGGAAAAAGGAAAGATCACCCCAGTGCTCGTTCCTAGGAATACTATTACCAATGTGAAAGGGATTTTGATGCACACAGCTGCAATAAAATCATTATATCCCTTCTCCATTGTCCACATTGCAGTTATTCAGTATGCAGAGAAACCTGCCAAGAGGTAATGAAGTGACCTTCAAGGTCTTCGCATTGATTACAACAGAACAGTCCAGTTTTCACCCACACATACAGACATACAGCTTTGCATGGAGGTATTTTATTAAAAATGCACCCACTGCAGAAGACAGGGGTGAGGGGTTGTTTTTTTTTTGTTTTGTTTTGTTTTGTTTTCTCTTAGAGATTTGCTTCCATCATAATTTCCTCTACAGAGGAACTCCAGAGTGACTAAACGTACAGTGGAGCTACCAGGTTGAGAAATGCAACACACACAAAAACGCATTTTATCAAGAAATCAGTCTCTGCTCCTTAGCTACTCAAAGGGACAGAATGATGGTCCCTGTACAGCTGGACGATTCTTTATTGCAGCCACCAGAGCTACTTAGCACAGGGCAGAAGTTGCTCCAGTTAAAATGTCAGTGGAAATACGGCTGTAAAAAGTGTCTAATCACTGCCCTTCTCCCTCATGCAGACTGCAACAAAGCCCATTTATCATCAAACAAAAAAACCAAAAAAAAACCCCAAAAAAACAAAGAAAGATAAAAGAAAGACATAAACAAGCAAATCTAAACACAACCATACAATTTGGTCCTTAGGTAGAGAAATTGTATTAGTACTACATTACTATGCCATTGCATACATAATTCAAGTGTGAAATGCTTTTAAATGCAATTTAATTAACCATGCTATGGCTTAAGGTTGCTTGGTACATAACAAAGTCAGGCAGCTTCAGAATTTCCAAGTCCCAAGGTATTGCCTCCACCAAGCCTGAAACAATTCACTTGTCATAGAAAATCGCATACCATAGCGGATGCTAAATAGGTATTCAGAGGGATTATTACTCCAGATAGCGTAAAGGAAAAAAGAGGTAAAGGGGGAATTCGCATCAGGGAATGAAATTTGTCATTTTTTGCAAAATATCTGCTATTGTTCAGAGAGCTTAGCATTTTGTCTGCTGCTCTTTTGTCCATCTTATCTAGTGTGAATCCTGCTAAATGAGTTTTGTTAAACAGCCTTTTATGCTGTCTCAGAAATCCCCCAAACAAAAACAAAGGCAAGCATCTGCTTTGAGAAACAAATCAGATGCCAAATAACTTTCAAAAAATTGACTTTTTAGTTCTCATTAGTGCTTTAACATAATATGTACATGTATGTATGCAAATATGCAGACTCCTTTTTTCTTTTTTATAGGTTATGTCCTGACACATTTAGTAAGAATTTTATACAAAATTATGGCGCCATTTTTAATCAAGTTTGAAGTTTTATTGACATGTTTTCCAGTGTAATGTGCTATATGGGAAAATACCATCAGGTTTTTTTTTTCTTGGCAAGAAAATATCCCCGGAGATACAATGCCAACAAAAGCCCATGAGTTAAGTTTTCTTAGGAATTAAAAAAAAACCACAATAATTGCTTAACATAGAGAAAACCTATGACTAAGTATTGATAGTAAGGACTTACTATGTAATAAAAAAATAATAAAATTAAAATACTAATAAAAAAACAAACAACAAACCAAACCAAAACAAACAACTGCTACGTTTTCACCTTGTTAGTTTTAATAATTTCCATTTTCCTGGTGACACTATGCTGTCACCTACTGGTTACAGAGTCACTTTTTAAAGTATAGTCATTTGAAGAAAAATAAGAAGCAGTAGGGTTTGCTTTGGAAGATCTGGAACAACTTTTCAGGCAGTGAAAATTAATACAGTTTTCTTTAAAGTCAGTGGAATTTGGCTCATTTACAGGAGCTGAGTGGCTAATGCTGGCTGCAAGAGAGAAGCTTTGGTCTGCTCTACCACTGAAACCCTTGGAGTGCGTCTCATCTTAAAGTCCATGATGAGGTATAAGCTTTCATGTTAAAATGGCTTGCATACACAGATTTTTCCTGCTGTGGATCACTATTGCTTTAATGCATGGAATAAAGCCCATCTTGGACTGTTTACTGAAGCCCCGTCTCCATTCATCAACAGCAAAATTAAAGACTAAAATTTCTGCACACAGCTTTCACAGTCACCCCACTGTTTTACCAGCCGCCTTGGTCTTTCCTTTCTTTGTATTTGTATGTCCTCTACTACATAGGGTCATCCTGACCGGCAGTCACCTACCTATTTCAACCCTGACATTCCGCCAAGAGCTCTCCTTTGCTTCTTCAGCTCATGGGGTGATTTCATGCTTGCTCCATATGTTTCTCGTTACCAGGCAGTCACACCTCATGTTCAGCATGGTCCTGTGCTGATGGTCTGGACTCGCTGCCCTCTGGGAAGAAGACTGTGAATCAGACCGTATAAATTCCCGTCGCTCCAGAGTTTGCATGTATGTGGCACTCTCCGAGCAAGGCAAATGGAAGGGGTCCAGCCAGAGCTCCAGACTGTGGTTGCAGGAAAGAAGATCAAAAGTTGTGTGGCCAATAATGGGTGAACACTTGCAGACTTTGCAGCTACTCTGAGAAGCTCTATATTTGCTGTAGTTGATCCTGTTCAGCTGCTGTACGCTGTAACCCACCTCTCTGACAACCTGTCATTGCCAAAAAAACCCTAGAGGGGACTGATCCTGAAGTCACATTGTAGAATTATACGTATCCATCCTCTTATCTTCTGGGCTTTTTCCCCATCTCTTATCACTCCAGCCACTCTCTTCTCTCATTACTTGTTAATCAAAAAGGGATCTGCACTGGAATGTAGGAAACGGACATTCCTTTTTCTGTTCTTTTCATAAAGATACAGTTATCACTAGAGACTTTTTTATTCCATCCTGCACTTCCCTACTGCAATGTTTATCGTCTCCTTGGCTTCCTGGCCATTTCTCCAGCAAGCTGATTTCCAGTTGCCCCATATTGATGGCAGTACCACACATGGAGAGCAGCTGAGGAAACGGCATTTTCAATATAGCAGCAGGGCAAAAAAAGACACTGTATTAGAATAGTTTATCCATCTCTCAGATTTAACATGATGAGCTTTGAGCCAAAATAGATACTAGGTACACCTGCCAAGTCACGCACACTTCCAAAAGAAAAATATTTAAAGCACTAAAATAATTTATTTCCCTTTGTGTTAGTAAAAAAATTCAATTTATTTTACAGCACACCTTATATTACTCCTAAGGTGTGATAAAAGAAAACTTAAGCCCAAAATAGAGCTATAATCTGCACAGAAATTGCATGGCAATGAATCTCGTTCATCAGCCAAATACCTGTGGTTCGCTACCGTTTTTTTGCCATATGGGATATGATTTCCTGGTTTACACATTTAAACAGAATCTGTCTCTGTCTTTGGGGACACACCTTAGGGTACTAATACTTTAAAGAAGACGAAGAAATGTACACACAATTGTAAACATTTTTAGATAGAGCATCAGTGCTTAAATATTGGCTGCATGTCCAGTCTCTGGAGGAAGCAAGGGTACACAGCTTGTGGCTTGATGTATACCAGTTTATCCCACCTTTCAAGCGTGTACAATGGATGGACATTCAGAAAAGAAGGAAGAGAAAAAATCTGGAAAACAGAAAGTGGTGAAAGTTCCTCGTAAGTCACTTTGCCCAGCTAAATTAGAGACTTCTTGTGTGAAGAAGATGCTCTAATTTGTGTTTGTGGTGTAGCCCTATTTCATATTCTGGCTCACATCTTTCATTGCAACATGGTTAAAGAAAAAAAAAAAAAAAAAAACAACATTAAAAAAGATGTCCAATCTGCTATTCCACTTCCATGATTCACCCTTAAGACACATTCCTTGCTAAAACACTTTATAATCACATAAATATATAATCTGTGTTGATCTGCTTGAGGGTAGGTTGGCTCTGCAGAGGGATCTGGACAGGCTGGACCGATGGGCTGAGACCAATGGTATGAGGTTCAACAAGGCCAAATGCCGGGTCCTGCACTTGGGACACAACAACCCCATGCAGCGCTACAGGATTGGGGCAGAGTGGCTTGAAAGCAGCTCGACAGAAAAGGACCTGGGGGTGTTGGTTGACTGCCGGCTGAATATGAGCCAGCAGTGTGCCCAGGTGGCCAAGAAGGCCAACAGCATCCTAGCCTGTATCAGGAAGAGTGTGGTGAGCCGGACTAGGGAAGTGATCATCCCCCTGTACTCGGCACTGGTGAGGCCCCACCTCGAGTACTGCGTTCAGTTTTGGGCCCCTCGCTACAAGAGGGACATTGAGGTGTTGGAGCGTGTCCAGAGAAGGGCTACAAAGCTGGTGAGGGGTCTGGAGGACAAACCTTATGAAGAACGACTGAGGGAGCTGGGGTTGTTTAGCCTGGAGAAGAGGAGGCTGAGGGGAGACCTTATCACCCTCTACAACTACCTGAAAGGAGGTTGTAGAGAGATGGGGGCTGACCTCTTCTCCCTGGTGACAAGTGATAGGACAAGGGGAAACGGGTTCAAGTTACGTCAGGGGAGGTTTAGATTAGATATTAGGAGACATTTTTTCACTGAAAGGGTTATTAAACATTGGAATAGGCTGCCCAGGGAGGTGGTGGATTCACCATCCCTGGAGGTGTTTAAAAAAAGGGTAGATGGGGCACTTAGGGACATGGTTTAGAAGTGGCTCTTGTCAGGGTAGGCTAAAGGTTGGACTCGATGATCTTAAAGGTCCCTTCCAACCTCAACAATTCTATGATTCTATGATTCTATAATCACATCCTGCAATTGAAAATTGGGGTCTTCCTTCTCTGTTCTTCAAGAGCAGCAAGGAATCAGTCTACAAACATTTTGCAAAGAGAAAGGCTAAGAGTTGATTTATCTGAGGGAGAAAAACAACTACTAACAGGAGATGTTTGAAAGGCTAAGACGTTTGATCAAGTCAAGATCTCTAGGGAGAGGCAATATCTTCTACAGCACCAGTGGATGAAGTGATCTGAACAAATGATTATAGTTGTGGGGTTTTTTTACTTTTATTTCCATTTCTCTTCTTAAGCCAGCTACAATCCAGAGGCTGTCACAATTAATAGTAATGACAAAGAGTCAGGACCCTGAATATGAAAGTTTCAGGTTTCGATGTGGTTAAATATGTTGGGTAAGTTCAGAAGAATTATTCCTGGTATGTTTAATGATCTTAGCTGATGACATCTCAGAGCTTTTGAGAATTTAGCAAAGCTACAATAGGCACTGGAGTACAGTGCTTACAAAGGGTAAGCATGATCCCTAGCTTCAAAAAGGGGAGAAAACAGGAAAAGTCAGGAAAAAAGCAAAACTCACAGTTTACCTTCAAGTCACATAAAGTATCTGCACAAAGAGAATTTCCAGTTTGTTTTGATGAGGTCTGGAATGGAAGCCAAGGATGTGGCCCGTGATATGACTTCAAGACCAATCAGAAAGCCCAGCTATGCAAATTCATTAGCAAGGTTCAATTGCATTCCCAGGCTTATGTCCTAAGGGATGGATATCTGGCTATATATACCTCAATAAAATAGTTAACCTGTTTGTAAATTATACCAGGGATGCTATCCTAATTCCACCCTTGACTTTGGGAAGTCAACATCTACTTTTTTTCTCTATGTTCTCTGCTTGGAGCTTTGTAAGAGAGGGACCTAGCAACTTATCTAGCAGTACTTCACTTCCGCTCAGCAGAAGGGAAAGGCCTCTACATATCAACATCTGATACGTGTCAGCTAATCTCAGGATGCCTTAAGAAACTCTGGTCTTTATTTTGATATAACAATATCTGTACCAGTTTTGTTGTGAATCCAGAAATTAACATTCTACCAAAGGAATAATAAAAACATTATTTCCATTTTCATTCCATCTCTTATGTCTACACAATAAAAAGAAAATTACATCAATCAATCAATCAAATACTTTGTAACAGAAAAGGTACAGAGATATTATTTTGTTAAAAATCCTATACAATTGCATTTACAGCACAGTAAAAATAGTTGAATGGCAATAAATGGTCAATTCATACCCACAAATTCTACTAACCAAACTTGAGCTATAAAAAACGGAATATGTAATAGAGTGACTTTGTCTTCCTCTGTCAGAGGACAACATTTAGTGTAAAGACTACCACAACTTACAGGGTTGTGCTGAATCTCAAGGAAAAATGGAAAACGCTCACCACATTGAATTTTGTGTAAATGTTTTATAAGGATCAAGATTGACTTCAGTTTCAAAACAAGCCCTACATCTTGGAAATACATAGACCCCTTCTTTCAGTACAGGGTATCAATTTGAAATGCTTGCTCTGAACAACAAGCCTTTTGTATTTACACATTTTACCAACATTTCTTTAAACGGAGTATCAATTTTCTGAACACAGTGCCAGATTGCAGTGGTGGGTGTTTTTAGGGCATCTATTGCCCTGCTACATCATTTCTAATGTTGTTACATCAAACTCCCATAATAAGGGACAAAAACCTGTTATTCCTGATTTTCAACTGAGGATTGGAACTTCCAAAAGGCAAAATGCTAGATCTAGCAAACCAATCAACAAATGATTTCTTTTTTTTTCTTCAAGCCCCCTTTTCCTGGAGCAGAATCTGTGGAGTATCAGTCACTCAGACCCCCTAAACTACGCATTACAGATGTGAAATTCACCATGACAGAGCTCACATCCCCCAGCATATTCAAGGTACTCAAAAAACTTGCCTAAAACCAACTTACTCATGCACCAGCTAAAATCTATAGCTATTCGATAGGGAAACGTTGAAAAAAATGAATGAGTCCTAAGTATCACTTTTCTGGAGCCATAATCTGATCAAGTTGTTAAACTTCATGGAAGAAGTACTGGATGAAGTAGTACAGTCTCTTTTACTCAGGAACTCAAAACTAGATCACCTTAATGGGTACTTCTGGCTTTTATAGTCTATAAATCTGTTATATGAGAACAAAAATGTTTTAGCTCACATCACCTGATAAAATACTAAAGTCCTTCTATTAGCTCGGAGACTTTGGACCAGGAGTTTTTGCGAGAGAAATGAAAGACGGATGGATTTTTACTGAGGTGATGACCAGGTTTAAAACTAAAGAAATGTTTATGTTTGAGACTGTAAGGGACGGACTGTAAATTCCCTGCCGAGGGGCAGGAGGCCCTCCAAGCCTTCAATGGAATGCCTCAAACACTCGCAAGGAAATAAATAATGCAGCCCTGGTCTTCAAAGAACTGACAAGGCTAACACTTCTAGTGCCTGGAAGTGTTCGAGAACCGTCTTGTGAAGTCAAGATAGTTCTGCCACTTGTGTGATGAGCTTGCTAGTTCTCAGTTCTCAAGGCCATTGTGTCCGATGAGTGACCTTTGCTTCATTATCCGCAAAATTCATATGAAAGCTCACACCCCTGCATGTACTAATGAAGATTATAGAGATCATGCTAAACATGTATGACCATGGCACTTGTGTCTCCACCCAAGTCATGCTACACGTCACCTGGGAGAAGGGAGAAACCTGAGCCGAGGCTGTCCTCAGCAAGGGGGGCGGACCATGCTAATTCAGCAAACATAAAAGGGAAAAATAAGTGTCCCTAGGGGGAAACAAAGAAGAAACAATAGAAGAAGATAGTGCCTGGGAAGATTCCTCCCAAGAACGAAGACAATGCCTGGGAAGACTTTTCCAAGAAAGAAGATTATGCCTGGGAAGATTCCCTGAAAAAGATGCTGGAACCAGGACCAGTGATCTCTTTAACTCTGTCTTTTCCTCTGTCTTTTCCTTTCTTTATCCCCCAGTTTCTCTTTTCTCTTAGAATTAACTAACGGTTAGAGTTGTTAAGTAACAACCTTAAGTACGACCTTAAGTACCGCTTGCCATAAATTGTCCTATACCTGTTAAGTAACACAACGCATACCTCACCACTTGCCACAATTTATTATGTACCTAACCAATTATCGTCGACTTGTTAAGACCTATACTAACCATTTTGGGAAGCTAATAAATGTTTCTATATGGACCTTGAGATTTATCACACCTTAGTCCGAGTCGTTGGGAATTTACGAATCTGAACTCACTTAGCCCGCCTCTTTCCTGAGAGTGGGATGTGACAGAGACAGGTAATGTGAATCAGGGCTTAGCCTTTAACGTTTAAAGATCAATGTTCTGTGTATGAGGGACAGAGAACAGCTATACCTTAATTTTGAAGTTATGGCACACTGTGATTTTGGGAAAAAATTAGAGGGGGAAAAAAGATAGCATTTTATAATTTCTGGATTATTTAAGAAGAAACTGATAGGTCGTCATGAATCCTTATTAAACTGAAGAAATTTGCTATTGAAGAGCTGCAAAACTACTGTAATTGTGAGTTGGAAAGGCTTTAGTCTAGAGAATGAGGTATCTATGAAGAGGTTGCTATTTCATGATTGTCAAATAGTGCTGAAAAATGCAAATGTCTTAACACTGTATTTCTAGCTAAACATAAAGCTTGGAAATACTGACTTACTGAGAGCAGGTGACTGAGAGAAATGGTCGCTGCTTTGTTAGACTGACACAAAACCAAGACTTCTGATTCACAAAACGTATTGAGGTTTGAAATTTGAGAAGGCTTTCTTCACCTTTGCAAGGAAACGAGCCTTTAGACAATAAGAAAGAAAGAGACAGGGGAGCCTCAGAATGGACTGTATTGAGCAGCATAGCCCTGAGGTAGAGTTTCTATACTGCCTGATCCAGAGCAGGACTTGGTCTTGGAAACATGCAACGTCCCACATGAACTCTAGAACTGTATATGTTTTGTTTTGGTGCTGGATCTGTCTTTGTTTCTCTTCTTCCACAGGGAAGATACTCCACCCTTGATTTCAGAATAGAAAGAGTTATCCGAACAAGCACATGCTCACAAAATGTCAAGTCCATCAACAGTCTTTTTTTTTTCCATGTCTGTGGGGGAATCTGAACAATCCTCTCTTGGAAAAATGGCTTGGATAACAAGAGATGATAAGGCTATGAGTGTAGACAGCATATATGAACGTAGTATCTGAAACTGCCTGACGTGGTGTTTTCCCCAAAACTGATAACACTGAGAGGAAATTAAAATGACAAAGTTTGCACAAATCAACCGCCAGCTATATTAAACCAGATTACCAAGGGAGTCTCCAAGGAAAGAATGATCCCACTTGAAGAGACATGTAAAAGAAGCATGAAAAATTGTGGCTGTGAGGAGGTACATCGGAGTATGAACAGAGTGACAGTCAAGCCAAGCTTGATCCTTCCAGAAGTCATCCCATTGGCATCACAACTTCCACCCAAGGCCCGATGGGGCATCCTCCCTGCCAGATGCTGTGAAGAGCCTGCATCTTATTGATGGGCTGACAGCGCAGGGGCAACAAGTAGGGACCCACACCTGGGCTGGGAGGATGTCAGTGACGAGAAGGGCTTGCTTATCGGCAGGTAGAATAGAAAATTGTCAAAGCAGAACAGGTACACGTGAAGCTGGAGGACCCTTGACAGCTACAGAAGGGGTGAGCAAGTGGGAGACGTGCTTCCAATGAGTGCATGCAGCCTGTGCTTTTGGTGGGGTAGTGTGCACATAACTCTGTGTGTAATTACAATTTATAGGGACCAGTTATAGATTGATGTTTTGACATTTGTAGGTCCTTATTAACATTTTGTAAGCGTCTGGTAATGTGGTATCGCTGAAATTGATCCTGAATGTATAGTTCACTGATTGCCAGTTAATTACTTGCTGCTAATATATCGATACAGCACTTTGATCCTGATTTAATATGAACCACATGAGTTGAGCAGTTTTGACTGCATCAGCAATCTTCGAAGTGCACAGAGCAGTCAGTGCTGTGACATGACAGCCTTAACAATCTGCTTCCCCCACAGCTGCAGTTTTGATCTCTCCCAGGAGGTTAAAAGTACTTATCTTTGTTGCTAAAAAATGACTGCTGGTTTACTTGCCTGTCTTAACTCTCATGGCAAGCACCTTTCAGAAAAAGAGGTATTTCAACCCTTTTGAAAGGTGTAGCATCCGAAACAAGATCCACTTTAGCCTTTTTCTTCCCTTCCAGTTGTGCAACAGAAAATAAGACACTTTGGGAAATTCAGACCACTGTACAAGTAGGGTGCAGTTTGCCATAACGTTACAAGACCTAGCCCACCGCAGCAGGCAATGTAACATGCGTTTCTTCTCTTGAAGTTATTTTTCACATAGTTTCCACCATCTTCTCTTTCAGAACCTGAATAAAGTTCCACTTCCAGCAACGTTGAGACCAGTCAAGAGTAAACATGCTCATGTGGAGAGCTGGTGAGCACTTGCGTCTCTTTCAAAGGATCTGTGGGAACTCAGTATTAGAGGAAGAGAGGACTCTTCCTTAGGGTATTAATTTAAGCTAGTCAAGTTCATTAAAAATATCGACTATAACTTTCTACCTGCTACAGACCAAAGCTCTTTTTTTAAGAAAATTGATACTGGAGTCCCTGTGTCTGTTTAATTCTGTTGGCTTGGGCCCAACGGTTTTTCGAGCAACACACCATTTTTCTGTAAGCAAAATATAAAGAAGATGTAGATTTGTGCAGAGAGATATGGCAGCTTTCTGACAGCATTTTTCATTCTCCTCACCAGATCTACTCTACTCAGCACTTCTCATGGAAAAAAGCAGGCGGTCAGAGGGTTCATGCACAGAGAACTGACACTATTTGGTAAAGCCTCTGAATTAATAAAACCTTAATATCCTTCAATGAATCTAATGCTCTGATCGCAAAATTACATCTAGTGTTCTTTTTTTGTTCAGTTGCTTCATTGCACATCATCGTTGGTCTAATATCAAATCTCTGAGTTATTAACAATTTAGCTGGGCTTCTGGGACTCGAACTAAAATATGAAATTAATGTTTTCTTACACTTATGAATCTCTGAGATTGGAGCTTTCCTTTACCGTTCTCTGTGTTTTTTTCCTGACTTAACAAACTTGAACTATTAAAGCAGCAAAAAAATTCGTGACCTGAACTGAACTGTCTGTGAAGAAGCCATGTGTCAGGGAATTATGAAGACAGTAGTGTATATGAGTCTCAGAACTGCTTCGTTAACTTCTTACTTGAACCAATGACAGCTAACATACCTGGAATATATCTAACAAGGTTAGATTACAGAAAACAATTAAGCATGTGCCTGTCTCCTTTGTAAATATGAAACATAAGGCACTACTGAATGAGGGTTGAAAGATTTCTGTTGTCCACAGTTTCCAAACATTTCAAATTTATCATATAAGTAGCGTATGTGTTCATATTTCTTATTTTCATAGTTTTTATTATTGTGCCATTACTGCAATTATAAAAAAAACATGTAAACAAAAAAAGTAATTCCATGCATGTTCAACTTTATCATTGACATACCTAAGGAATATTAACTCGGGGGAAAATATTAATGGATACTCTGGAAGCATGATCTGTTTCCGTATTTAACATTAATTCTTGACACATTATGGAAATGTTAAGATTTAGAGAATCATAGCAGCCCTAATACAATGTACAAGCTGTTTTGAAAAATTAAACTTTTTGTGTTAAGGTCATGCTGTACTCTTTGGAGCAGCTTCATCTGCAAATTATTAAAAATAAATACATTATGCATCACAGGTTATGAAGCTGAGCCCAGTTCTGGAGTCATATTCCCTGAAGAGACATCCATCCTATCCTTTCATGGATGGCCTTTTTTCATCCCAGATCTGGAGATGCTGTGTAGTGAAGCATAGTAGGTCTTGGTTGAAGTTCTCCTGTAATTGCACAGCCTGCTGTTCCTTGGCACCCAATGTGTTTTTCGACAAAATGCTTGATGACAGAATAACTTGGATGTCACATCCATGAGTGAGAAAGAAAGAGGTATAGGTGGCTAGTTTACACTCCTACCAGATCATTCTGCAATTTTAGGCTACTGGGGTGGTCTACCGTGTAGTCTAGTAAATCAGATTTTTTTTTTTATTACTAGCAAAAGGTCAAACAGTTTGCATTGACCTGACAGTGCAAGTTCTCAGGACTTTCTGGGCTTCTTTTAGTCTTAACTGTGTTTAACTTGTTTTAGATGTGACAGCAATGGTTCAGCTCTCAGGTTGAGTCATGGCTAACCCTCAAGATGGAAGATGCAGGGACACCCCACTACAATCGTCAAAATCCTCCCAACAAATAGCTCTGGTTGTGGACACCTTGCTCAAAACCCATCCCACCTCTGGCTCCATCATCCTTGGGTCACCTTGAGGGTGTGAATAACAACACAGAGAAGGGGTGGATACTAGGAAGGTTCTAATGTATAACTATTTTACTTGTATTATTGAGGCTTTTCTGCATTATTTTGGACTATAAATGTTAACATTATTATGGCTGGACTAAGAACAACTCTTTACTGGGTTTGAATTAGACTGACAAATTAAACTAACAACAAACTCTTGGTTCCACATATATAGGGTACATTCCCTTTTGCCACGATAAAATTTTTGAGTGTAGCAACTGATGGTGGTGGGGAGAGGCAAAAGGGGTAAATGTGGTACATAGGGAGTACCCTTTGTGCAACAGATCTGGGGCTGCTGGTGCTGGAGAAAACTTCTGTGCTGCTTTTTCTGTGTGTGCCCGAAGCATGTGGGTCCTTGCACTGTGTCCCGAGCAGCTTCGTGTTGACCAGTCAAGACCACTATGAACTGAATAGACCAGAGTTCAGAGGATGCAGAATTAGATTGGGTCTTCTTTCTTGCCTGCATTGAGCTGTGCCTTATAGAATCATAGGATGGTTCGAGTTGGAAGGGACCTTAAAGATTATGCCATGGGCATATAACTTTCTGTTACACCTTCTGCAAAATGCATCATAGAAGCTGTCTCTTCCTTGGCAGTAGCTCTTCTAAGAAAGTCAAGGAAAGGACAGCCTGAACTGGAACCATCAGGAGCTGCGCTGAGTTCACTGGAGCTTGCAAGTGTTTCTAGAGTTCATTATCTAACCGATACAAGTACCTACTGAAGAGAGGACAGAAGGAAGAAAGGATGAAAAGTAGTAAAGGGGATTAAACTGTATCAGAAAAATGAACTTTTTGTTTTAGAGTAAAATGGCCACAACCTGGCATATTTGCACTGCTGTTTCTCTATTTTAAACTCACAGTTATTTTAATCTGTACTGAGTCCCATGTCGTGACAAACTTTTTTTTTTTATTAATAAGCAGATTAGAAAGCTGCTTAGCAACAGCGTGCACTGTCTTATCTCTGTGCCTAAAGAAAGGAAAGTCAGTGATCTCAACTACCACAAAGCTATGAATTTGACCTAAGTAGCATGCAAGATAGCAGAATACTTTCTGAAGAGATAATGATTGCAGACAAAGTAATGACTGAGAAATAAGCTTGCCAACAGATTGTACAGACCTAATCAATATCATGGATAAATACCATATTTTTGAAATATATTTTATATAATATTTTCTCAAAGTGCAATAGATTTAGACTCTTTGAAAGCAGTTAACAGAAAAATCCATTTATTAAAACAGGACAAATTGGAACTCTTGTCATACAAAGAGCTGATTGCAAAGAAGACTGAAAAAACAATGCTGAAATTGTAACCTTAGTAAAAAGGAGATTAACAGAGAAGCTTGTGAAAGCTCAGGTTTTTTTTCTGGTGATATGGGTAAAAAATGAAAGAGTTGCAATAAAATTTGCAGATGATACAGATGCAGATGAAACACTGTGTATCAGTGTTTTCTACAAGAAGAAAAAATGTCAAACGCTAGAGAAAGTATCGAAGCTTAAGGACAAATTTGGTGTGAGAACTCACTTAAGTAAATTTAAGCTGGAAATGTAAGAGAGATTTATATCCAGTGGAACATGAAACTGAAAAAGATCACATCTTTCTACAGTGTACAGAACCACCAAGCCCATCACACATCACACATCAGAGGACGGGGCAAAAAGTAGCAATAGTATTTTAAGTTTTCAGAACTTCAGCCCCAGCGATGATGCTTCGTTAGCACTAAGAATCAGACTCTGAAACTACCAATCAGTGATTAAACCACTTGGGTCATTAATAATCTACAGAATGTAAGAGGTTTCTTCATTGGGCTCTGATTAGGAAGCACCTAGTTCAAATTAGCTTCGTAAACTAGAACAATTGTAACATATTACACAATGGATTAAAATAAGCAGCTTTGCTCCCTGTTATATTCTGACATGTTTTCAAAGATTATTTTCTTTCCCCCCCTCTTAAATGTAAACACAACTCATATAAGAGAAAGAAAATATCTATGAGGATCATCACAACATAAAGATCTCTGAAAAAGAAGAAGAGTATACAATATGAGATTCAATGGCCTCATCTACCTCTCTGGATTACCTGATGAGCATACAGAGCAATGGAACACCTACACTAACTCTACAAGAACATTAGAAGCTCAATTTTATTACCTAGGTATATTCATTGCATATTATTGAGGCAAACTTTGGTATGGGGAACATCTATTAGGCAGGCTGAGGCATACAACCCAGGACCTAAAATTGAACTCTGCCCTGCAAGACTGGCACTTGTGGGTGAGATGGGATAGCCTAGAGAATCTCAAATAATATCAACTAACGTTGTTTGGGCAACTGGATACGTCCTTAGATGTCTGTTACTCTGTCTGAGCTCTATCACGGTTCCTGGAAGACAGCCCTGTGTGTGACAGCACTGTGCTGCTCCAAAAGTTGTGGGTAACAGAGTTCATCTACCTGCTTTATGAAACTGTCTGGTTACTTTTATTACTGTTTTCCTGGGTTTGTCTTGTTTATACAGACAATAACTTTCTTGGAGGTTTTCAAATAAAATAGTAGGTGACTAGATAAAATGAAATGTCTCTCAAAGGGCATATGTCAGGATATACATCGTATGGGCAACTTTCATTGTGGTGTTCCACAAGTTTTTTGTTCTTCATGTTTCATTCTTAATAATGTCAAATATTGGTTTACAGGTATTTTTTTCCTGTTTTTTCCTCATATTCTAGTGTCCTTGCTTTGCCAGTCTTCTCTCCAATTTGGTTTCTCCTCTGGCTTTTTGTCCACACTCTGTTACTAGTTCCCAGTTTCAGTTTCCAGTTCTTCTTTTCCTCTTCCCTTTGATTTTTAATTTCTCTTCAAATATCTAATAATGTATTTCTAACTCTGAGATTTTCTGCTTTTATTGTCTGGCTAGACATAGTCAGATGGGACAACATCTCTACCCAGGTCCTACCCCTTCTTCATTCAAATGAGACCTCCAGACAGTTAATGATAGATTAGGTCCCATAGTATCCTTCCTCTATCTTCTGTTTTTTTAATCCAGACTAGGCAATGCCCCAAGTGCCTAGACATGACATTTGGATTAATTTTCAGGGAATTAGCTGTAAAAGTTTACCAGGTATCTCTGAAAATTATTTTAATCTGGTTTTATATTTAGCCATTTTTCCTCAGATTTTCTTGGATGCAACCAATTTCCTTTTATCCTGCTAGATTTAAAATATTTACACTAAAGCACTTAAAAGAAGAAAGGGAGGGGGGAGGGAAAAGAGAAATATCTGAAAATTTGTAATCCATTCTCCCTTAATCATGTTTCTGTAAGCAGTCTGATTATTTTTTAAAAATAATATTAAATGGTTAATAATCATTGATCTTGGAAAGAAAAATGTCAGGCAATCTGAAAATCTGTCATGCTTCTAAACACAATTACTAACCAACGTTGAAACAATGAGGTGTGGAAAATTTTCTGGTGGGATTAAACAAACAAACAAACAAACAAACCCAAAATAATCTTGTTTCCATTTGCAGATAATTTATGGGGTGGGGGGAGAAGAAAGGAAAAAAGAATGAAAATCCATATGTTCAGCACTCTCTGGATCGTTCTAGCAACTTCAGGTCCTTGGAAAAGAGTTAATATTTATCAGCTCTTCAGTTACTGCATTGCACTGTGCTCTGACTTCATATTTCTTGTGCTGGTCCTCTCGTTTTCTCCTTAACCGGTCCCAGTGAAATAACATGAAAAGCAAAAGGGTAATGACTCTTCATAGCCATTTCCTCTCTTTTTTTCTCTTGGTTTCTCATGATCTTTACACCCCTTCCTGTTGCTCAGCCATGTAAAGGGTACACAAAAAACCACACACTTGAATATGACCTCTGCTAGATAAAGGAGTAAACAAACACGTCTCCTCACACCCCTGTAGTATGTGATTCTGCACCACTTCCCTGATGATAAATTAGACTACAATAGACTTCGGGCAAGAGTTAACTGCAAGGCTTACATCTGAAGTTCAAGTTTTGAATTAACATTTAAAAGACGATCATACGAATTATCAAGTCTTTTGAATCTGCAGACCTCAACCTGGCAATCTTGTAAGAAATGAATCACTGATAAAATTTCTTGCATTTCTGTTTTTAGTCACAGCTGGAAACTTCACAAGAACAGCATCTCCTACCAAGTTATTTTCATGTGTTGTCCTGCCCAGAAACTGAAATAAAAAGAAAAAAATAATATATACTGCATTACAGTATCAGCTTAAAAGATTTGTTATAAAGACAATTTGGAAGCTGGACAAACTTTTGTTTTGTTTTTTTTTTTTTTCTCCTTGGATTTCATTTTCATTTATTTAAACAAGCCAATAGAAACAAACTCTTAACACCATATAGGGGGAGGAGAAAGTTCCAGGAGCAGCAAATCCAGGGAAATCTTACACAGGAATCTAGACTTCATGTTTCTCTAGTGTAGGTGATGCCACATGGCAACTCAAGCAAGGAGGCACTGAGGCATACAACAGAGACAGCTCCTCCTCATATGAAAGTGCCTGGGATAGACACCCAGGAGAAAGCATCTTCCAGTAGCCCCTTTTGAGAGTGTGTATCACTGGAGAACGCCATCTTCAATGTAGAGCTCTGCTGTTATAGTTCATGGACTCCCTCATGCAAGGTCTACCCCAACATGCAGCAGGAAAGAAACTGCAGCGTAGGAATGCAAAAAGATACTATATATTTCTGTCCCTAGAGCATGCAGCACCCTCATAGCTTTGATGAAAATTGCAAGTGACATCATCTCACACCTGTTTCCTCATACAAGGTATGAAAATTAGGAAACTAACTGTAAACCCGAACATACAGAAATCTATGGGACCTGACGAGATGCATCCCAGAGTCCTGAGGGAATTGGCTGATGCGGTTGCTGAGCCACTCACACTCCATGATATTTGAAAAGTCATGGCAGTCAGGTGAAGTCCCTGGTGACTGGAACAAGGCAAACATTGCACCCATTTTTAAAAAGGGTAGAAAAGAGGACCCTGGGAACTACCAACCTGCCAGCCTCACCTCTGTGCCTGGGAAGATCATGGAACAGATCCTCCTAGAAGCTATGCTAAGGCATATGGGGGTCAGTGAGGTTTTTCAAGACAGCCAGCATGGCTTCACGAGGGGCAAGTCCTGCCTGACCAACCTAGTGGCCTTCTACGATGGAGTGACTACATCAGTGGACAAGGGAAGAGCTACAGGTGTGGTCTATCTGGACTTCTGTAAGGCCTTTGACACGGTCCCTGAAAACATCCTTCTCTCTAAATTAGAGAGATATGGATTTGATGAATTTGCTATTTGGTGGATGAGGAATTGGTTGGATGGTCACATCCAGAGGGTAGTGGTCAATGGCTCAATATCCAGATGGAGACTGGTGACAAGTGGTGTCCCTCAGGGGTTTCTATGGGCCCCAGTACTCTTCAATATCTTCATCAATGACCTAGACAGTGGGATCAAGTGCATTCTCAGCAAGTTTGTGGATGACACCAAGCTGTGTGGAGCGGTTGACATGCCTGGGGGACAGGATACCATCCAGAGGGATCTGGACAGGCTCAAGAAGTAGTCCTGCGTGAATTTCATGAGGTTGAACAAGGCCGAGTGCAGGGTCCCGTACATGGGTCGGGGCAACTCCCGGTATCAATACAGGCTGGTGGATGAAGGAATTGAGAATAGCCCTGCCAAGAAGGACTTTGGAGGTACTGGTGGACAAAAAGCTGGACATGAGCTGGCAATGTGCACTTGCATCCCAGAAGGCCAATTGCATCCTGGGCTGCATCAAAAGAAGTATGGCCAGAGGTCGAGCGAGGTGATTCTGCCCCTCTGCTCCGGTCTGGTGAGACTCCACCTGGAGTACTGTGCCCAGCTCTGGAGTCCTCAGCACAGGAAAGACATGGACTTCTTAGAGCAGGTCCAGAGAAGGGCCACAAAAATGATCAGAGGGCTGGAGCACCTCTCCTGTGAGGGCAGGATGAGAGAGTTGGGGTTGTTCAGCCTGGAGAAGAGAAGGTTCCAGGGAGACCTAATTGCAGCCTTTCAGTACCTAAAGGGGGCTTACAGGAAACACGGGAACAAACTTTTTAGCAGGGCCTGCTGCAACAGGACAAAGGGTAATAGCTTTAGACTAAAAGAGGGTAGATTAGGCTAGAAAGAACAATAGCATTTTTTACAGTAAGGGTGGTGAGACACTGGCCTAGGTTGCCCAGGGAGGTGGGAGATGCCCCATCCCTGGAAACATTCCAGGTCAGGCTGGACAGGGATCTGAGTAACCTGATCTAGTTGAAGACGTCCCTGCTTATTGCAGGGGAGGTTGGACTAGATGACCTTTAAAGGTCCCTTCCAACCCAAACTATTCTACGATTCTATGAAATGTAGAACCCAAAATCTTATCATCTTGTCAAATGTCTTTTTTTAACAAAATCATTCTCTGTCAGTAGTAGCCTCATATAGCTGTGTGTGCCTGCATTATATTCTATGTAAACTTTTTTGTTTTAACATAAGCATCAATAACTCAGAGGATCATTGGACAATCTAATTGCAAGATGCTATATAAGATGTGAGACATATGCCTAGTACTTGAAAGGTGATATAAAATATTATAATCACAACCCTCAGAGGGTTATGATCAGCGGCACAGAGTCCAGTTGGAGGCCTGTAACCAGTGGTGTCCCTCAGGGGTCAATACTTGGTCCAATTTTGTTCAATATATTCATTAATGACCTAGATGAGGGGACAGAGTGTATCCTCAGCAAGTTTGCTGATGATACCAAGCTGGGAGGGGTGGCCGACACTCCAGAGGGCCGTGCTGCCATCCAGCGTGACCTGGACAGGCTGGAGAGCTGGGCAGAGAAGAACCTAATGAGGTTCAACAAAAGCAAGTGTAGGGTCCTGCACCTGGGAAGGAAGAATGCCAAACACCAGTATATGTTAGGGGCGGACATGCTGGGAAGCAGCTCTGAGGAGAAGGACCTGTGGGTCCTGGTAGACAGCAAATTATCCATGAGCCAGCAGTGTGCCCTTGTCGCCAAGAAGGCCAATGGCATCCTGGGCTGCATAGGGAAGACTGTGGCCAGTAGGTCGAGGGAGGTCATTCTCCCCCTCTACTCTGCACTGGTGAGGCCACAACTGGAGTACTGTGTCCAGTTTTGGGCTCCCCAGTTCAAGAGGGACAGGGAACTACTGGAGCGAGTCCAGCGAAGGGCAACTAAGATGATTATGGGACTGGAGCACCTCCCTTATGAGGAAAGGCTGAGAGAGCTGGGACTCTTTAGCCTGGAGAAGAGAAGGTTGAGGGGGGACCTGATTAATGTTTACAAGTACCTAAAGGGTGGGTTTAAGGAGGACGGAGCCAGGCTCTTTTCAATGGTTCCCAGTGACAGGACAAGGGGCAATGGGCACAAGCTAGAACATAGGAAGTTCCGATCAAATATGAGGAAAAACTTCTTTACGGTGAGGGTGACAGAGCACTGGAACAGGCTGCCCAGGGAGGTTGTGGAGTCCCCTTCTCTGGAGATTTTCAAGACCCGCCTGGATGCAGCCCTGAGGGATGTGCTTTAGGTAATCCTGCTCTAGCAGGGGAGTTGGACTAGATGATCTCTAGAGGTCCCTTCCAACTCTGAAGATTCCGTGATTCCGTGATTATAAGCATAGTTATATAAATTATTTCTAAGATATGAAGATCTAGTCAAAGTATTTTTAGTGGGTTCAAAGTTTCCATTTCCTTAAGCATTTAGGAGAACTAGTGGGAAAGTTGATCCTGATGGCAATGAGGATCTCATAGCTTTGGGGGAGATGAAGGGTGGAGATGGGAAATGGGGGAATGAAAGATTTTTTATTTTTTTTTCTTCAATTTAACTACAATGGTAATGTGTAAAACTGAGAATTCTGTTTCTTTCCTTCAGAAAGCAATATTAGCAAATAAAGGTTTATGCTTCTACCTATTGAGCTCAGTTTATTTGAGTCAAGATTCTGCCTGTTATGTTACCTGAAATGCATTCTAGGTTTTTAAAAAAAAAAAAATACATCCCCATAATCTATTTGCAATTCAAATGTGAGACTTCCAACAAAACTGCAGTGCATCAACCCAGAACAAACAACTCATCAAACCCCATAAACATGGCATGATCCCAGTAATGAAAAATGAGCTTTGCAACAGCCTGTAATTAGCATGGGAATGACAGGCTCATTCTAAACCTTTCCGAACATATGGGTAATTATTGAAGAGCTATGACAGTAATGCATCAACAAGCCTATCCATCTTACTGTGGTTCTACTTGCTGGCTGCCTCTCAGTGGATCTTAACGTGCCATGCAGTAATTTGATGGAAACCTCATCACCCAAGAGCGATGATAGGGTTCCACCCATAATGAGAAGGAAAATGAAAAAAAATTGTCACTTAAAAGTGATGCTTATCTGAGATTCTAGATAAGCACCCTAAAACATTTTCCATTTCCAACCTGAAATCTTTCCAACCTTATAATTTGCTGGTAGGAATTTTCAAATTTCTGCAATAATGGGTATTTGCCTATAATTCTATAATAAGAAAGTGGAGAAGGGGAAGGAAAGAACTCCTGTACAAAGTAGGTCAAAGGAAAATGACTGTGGACTTCATCAAGAGCCTTACATTTGTGAACCTATTGCCCCAGAAGCATTTAGATCCCCAGAAGATTAAAATTATTATTAATACCTTGTATTATGGTAGTATCTTCAGGCCTTCCTGTGGGGAAAGAAGAAATCTCATTGACGAGTGCGTTGCCCAGAAAGATAAATAACAAACAGAGGAAGCCAGTTTGGAAGCTCTGAATGAACCAAACAAATAGCAGCTAAAAGAAAAGCACAACCACTATCACTATCTATTTAGAAAAGGAAAACTGGAGTAGAAGAGGAGGAATAGTCATTGATCTGTTTATTAATGGTTTAATAAATAATCTTATCCTACCATCAACACTCAAATTTTTATTTATGCTTAACAGCTAAGTAGGTTTTTTGCAATGGTATTGGAAAACAGAGATGAAACTGAATACTGGAACGAGAATCCTTAAGTCTAATTAATCAGGCTTTTCACCCTAAACCCTCTTTTCTATAACCAGTAAAGCTTGAAAATGGCTTGCAGCTTGACTTTCATTTTAGATATATTGAAATGGGGGTAGGGACGGAGGGGGAATGATAAGAGAAGGAGAAAGTCTGGGGATAATATTCACCTTCACACTGAAACACTTCTCCTAGCCTAAGTTATATAGCAGAAAAAAAGACAGGAGTGAGCTAACATCAATCATCCTTATGGATCTTTACTTTTTATTCATTGTTCTATTGATCTCTTTCAGCATTATTTCATAGGTAGATTGCAATAAAAGTCATTTCTTATTATGTCTCCATTTTAACTCATAAAGCATACGACACAATAGTTTTTGAATGAAGGACAGGTTCCCTAAGGGAAAGAACAAAATCTTGGGTAAAAGCACAGATTTATTGATCTCTCCTTCAATAATAATGATTAAAATCTAACCAAGCACTATTGCCTTAATAAATTATTCAGCTCTCTTTCCCTTTTCCACATACCAACTGGATGCACTCCAAAAAAAAGAAAAGTTCGATCACAAAATGCTGAAAATACTCTCTTCTTCATGCAGTGAGCCGTGACAATGTTAAAAACATGCTAAATAACAGCATCTTACAGACAAGAAATACTTTGGCCCAAAGCCCAGCTGACCAGCAACTGGGGAAAGAAAACAACATATGTCCTGGAAAGGAGAGGAAGAAATTTTGTCAGCTTTTTCCACTTTCTAGCCAAATTTAAGGGCACTCTTTTCCCTACTCAATCACGTTTTATCTCACAATGGAGCAATGAGGACTGTCCCCATAACGGTAACTCTCTCTTCTGTATGAGACTACATCCCCTGTGGGTTAAGCTGGAGGCTTATACTCCTCTATCAAGTGACTTCACTTCAACCCAAATCTCAGGAATATCTCATTGTCAAGGCATTTTCTGCCTAGGACTGCTCCTGGGATACCCAGCCCTGAAGCAGAGATTTCCAGGACAGGACATGCTGTTCACAGAAATAAAGCTGGCAAAGGATGCAATTTGTTGGTTAGCTTAAAATCTTGTCCCTTCATTTTAATTTGTTAAAAATTCTATGCTGATGTTTCATTCAAAGTTCCCGATAAGATTAACGTACATTGTATATTCACAAAGAATGAAATAAATGCCAGAGAAGTAATCCTTCATTCTCAGTATGCTTCTACATACTAAGCATCTGAATATTTCCTCCTTTTTTGAATAGAAACTTGATGAAATAATAGGAAGACCAGCAGAAAATAGATAACATTTCTAGACAGTGATGGTGCATTAAAAAGAAATGTTTCATATAACCACTCTCAAATTAACCTCTATGCCATACCTGTAGTACATAATTATGTATCTGGATTGCTAGGGAAATACTTGTCTATCAAGATGACACTGGCTATGGATAGGAGTGGATAGAGGTGTCAGTCATCTAAAATAAGATTAATGATTAAACTACAAAGATCTCACATTAACTTTCCAGAAAGGTCAAAAGAATCATATAAGCAACCATTTTCTCTTGTGATGATAATTCATATAGTTTTCAATCAAGGACAATATTTAAAAGCATGCATGCCTAGTTTGATATAACCTGATAAAGATTTTTTTTTCTAATAAAAGCAGTATTCTTTAAAAGAAGTTACCTAGCTTTATGGAAAGAATTAGCTGCGATATTTGATAGATTAACCAGATGAGACAATATTTACACAAACTACTATAAGAAAAATTTGCTATTAGTGGATTTCGTCTATTGGGTTTGTGTGTCCAGGATTTGGTAGATGGGGGGGCTACAGGGATGGCTTCTGTGAGAAGCTGCTAGAAGCTTCCCCCATACAGCCAGTATGTATGTCCGATACAGCCAATGCCAGCCGGCTCCAAGACAGACCCACCGCTAGCCAAGGCCGAGCCCATCAATGAGGGTGGTAGCGCCTCTGGGATAACATAGTTAAGAAGGGGAAACATGCTGTGCAACAGCAGTTGCAGCTGGAGGGAGGAGTGAGAATATGTGACAGCAACAACTCTGCAGACACCAAGGTCATTGAAGAAGGAGGGGAGGAGGTGCTCCAGGAGCCAGAGCAGAGATTCCCCTGCAGCCCATGGTGAAACCATAGTGAGGCAGGTTGTCCTCCTGCAGCCCATGGAGGTCCACAGTGGAGCAGAGATCCACCTGCAGCCTGTGGAGGAGCCCACGCCGGAGCAGGTGGATGCCCGAAGGAGGCTGTGACCCTGTGGAGAGCCCATGCTGGAGCAGGCTCCTGGCAGGACTTGTGGCCCTGTGGGCAGAGGTACCCACACTGGAGCAGGTTTGCTGGCAGGACTTTTGACCCTGTGGGAGACCCACGCTGGAGCAGTCTGTTCCTGAAGGGCTGCACGCTACAGAAGGGATCCACACGGGAGCAGTTCATGAAAAACTGGAAGGATCCACGTAGTAGAAATTTGTGGAGAAGTGTCTCCCATGGGAGGGACCCCATGCTGGACCAGGGAAGAGTGTGAGGAGTCCTCCCCATGAGGAGGAAGGTGCAGCAGAGACAACGTGTGATGAACTGACCTCAACCCCCATTCCCCATCCCCCTGAGCTGCTTGGAGGGAGGAGGTGGATAAATCGGGAGTGAAGTTGAGCATGGGAAGAAGGGAGGCATAGGGGGAATGTGTTTTAAGATTTAGTTTTTATTTCTCATTGTCCTACTCTGATTTGGTTGGTAAGAACTAAATTAATTTCCTCAAGTAGAGTCTGTTTTGCCTGTGACAAATTGCTGAGTGATCTCCCTGTCCTTATCTCGACCCACGAGCATTTCGTTGTATTTTCTCTCCCCTGGCCAGCTGAGGAGAGGAGCAATAGAGCGGCTTTGGTGGGCAGCTGGCGTCCAGCCAGGGTCAACGCACCACATTTGGAAACTATTTTTTTTGTGATTTGAAATCAGTGCTACCAAATGCAACCATAGTTCCACACTTCAAGCACCAAACAAGTCCACAAACAGAATCTACCTTTCCGTTGTTTAAAAATAATCAGAACCAACTCCTTTGAGTCTGACCTAAAATAAATTCACATTCATCTTAAAGCAAGAACACATACAGTTTTAAATTCCTCTTTTTGAAACAATCTCAGCACCTTCATGATATTAAAATCAACACGGCATAATTGTATCTGCGTTTTATGATCTGTTGTGATGGGGTGCGAAAATAGCTTTGCTTAAAAAAATAGGCACCGAGTATGCACCAGGTATATGAATTTCACAATAGGTAATGTAATAAAGCATTTAAATTTCATTTCATATACACAGTGCTTTACTGTGTGAACGTGTGCTCCAAGGGCAACTTTTACTGACCTTTAGGTCTGTCAGAATTGGTCTCGACTGTATACAGATGCTTCTAAAACACCACAAGTGGCCACAAAAGAAGAGGCCAGCTCTAATTCAGTATAGCATTTTCACTTTTAGCTGGAAAGGGATACTAAATGACCAAACCAAACAGCCTACCGGCATACTATTCATTTACCCAAACAGCTTCAGTTAGCCCTGCATAAATGCCACCTCTCATTGACATAAAATGGGCTACAACTAATACCAAGGTGCTCTCCAGCTTCACTTCTGGCAGGGACTGCCAGGGAGAAGCAATGACTTTCTACATTTATAATAATAAAAACTGTAAAGAAAAAAAATATATATATAAAGTTTCTTAGTATATTTGTTGTTTTCTTCAAATCCAAACCCCTTTGAATTTGTAGATGTTTTTCTGTATTCCAACCAGGAATGAGTGTCCTTGCAACGCTATTATTACTGGGGTTTTTTGTAACAGTCTCTCTCATACTCAGAGTAGGAGGAAGAAAATCTGATTGTCAGACACTATAGAATTCCTAATTAATCAGTGGGTGGATTATATATATCATCTATTCTAAGACATATAAAATGCTTGCCTCTCCTGGAGCAAACAGCAGCTTCAATATATAATCCAAATAATTAGAAGCATTAGAGCAGTCAGGATCCATTTTTGCAGTAGAGAAGGCAGAAAAAAATCCTGTTTATAACATAAAATTATTTTCATTTATGAATAGGAATATATGGTGCAGTGGCCTGTGATAGCAGAAAACTGAATTTGTTGACTTGTAAGTTTTCGTCTCTACAGCAGCTTTGTTATTGGTTCCAATATGCACCTGTTGTGTATCGCATATTTTTGATGCAACTCAAAAAGATTATTTATTATGAATCGTGGCATATTTGAAATTTCACAAGCCCCGAATGAGTTAGATTGACACTCCACATTTTATTTAGAAAAGGATACCAACACATCCACATCCAGTCAAAAGTAACACTTAAATGAAGACTTTCCAGTCGTCATTCATGACAAAGCTCTTGTGTGAATCCTCTATAATGAGGATAGTAACATTGCAAAGCTGACTACTTCTACACGTAGTTTTATGTCTGGTATTCAATATTACCTCATCCCCCAGGATGTTCTTTCAGACCCAGCTCTAAAGAGCATAAAACTGCATCTTAGATATTCTGAGCACTGAAATACAAAATGCAGCCATGGAGAGATACTGGCTGGGGGATTCCTCAGGGAGAGTGTGTAATTATCCAGAGTGAAAAGCAGGGTAGGAAGATATTGACAGACCAGCACTATTGAATTTAGGAGTAACTGGGCAGGCAACGCTATTGACTCTCAATAAAATTTTCACTCAGGGCAAGATTTAATTTGTGAGAAAACCAATCTTAATGTAAAGGCATATGATTTAATTGTTTGCCCAACAGAAAACCTCAAGGAAGAAGAAATAAAGTGAACATCCTAAGCTTCACCAAATGAGCACAGATTCAGTGTTTGAGTCACTATCTGTTACTCCTTCTCTCTCTCAAGCACACCTTCTCAGTACGTGTGTCTTTCTGCCCAGCCGTTAGGCCATAGAATTGCAAATGGGACTCTGATTTCTACATACAATCTGGCACCTCACAGTAAATATTTTATATTTTGCATGTATTTGTTTCTAAGAAAAACGATTTAATAAACCAATATTTTAGACCTGAAATATGTATCATGTTAGCGCATTTTACCCATAAAATCCAAATGCTTTTTAAGAGGAGAAGTTGGTTTTCCTATATCGGAAAAGAGAGCAAATCAAAGCGAAGTTCTTTGTCCTGTTTAATCCTTCAGGCTTGCAATGGTGCTAGGAATGGAGAACAGACCTTCCAACCCAACCCAACCCAGCCCAACCCAGTCATCTACAGTCACCTCTGCCTCACAGAATGAAAGAGCCAATCTTCAGAAGAGTGTTTCCCTTAAAGCCACACAGCATTTTGCACCAAAAAAATCACACTTGAGGATGCTGATAACATTTGAAATTACAGATTTACACATAGCATATGGTAATACAAGGTATTTGGAAAACTGAGTGGTTGATATATGTGATTTTTAGACAACTAGAAAATCCTAAAGTTTTTTTGACATTGGTATGCACTGCCTAAGAGAAGAGGGACAAGAGGCCATTATTATCAGAGCACACTGTTCCTCTAGATCTTGAACAGGAAGACTTAAGTGCCCAATTGCTGAGCGGAGGCACACCTAGTCAAAGAAAGGATGCCAAAGAAGGGGTAGAGTCCAAACTGCCATCTTTGTGTTATAATTAGCTATAAAAAGCAGAAGATATCTCTGAAGCAGCTTCTATGGATCCTGTCCTCAGGCACCCCGTTTTCTTAACACTGTAGAGAATTTGGGCTACCTTGGAGACAGGCATCTTTCTAGGATGCAACAAGACTTCAGTGCCCAGGTGTCCTGGTAAATCTGGGATGGCTCAATGTTACACAAGAAAGTTGAGGAAAGGCAAAGCCTTGAAACAAATGATGAAGAATCATCATTTCAGTGGGTAGCTATGTATTGTCAACTTGTTGGACCAGCTCTTCTTCTTTGCACAGATTATTTTAAAAGATGGTCAATAGTCAATAAATTTCCGCAGTCAGCTATTTTAGAATGTTTAATCTGATGTTCACCTTATTACAATAAGGAAAGGAGAAGTGAAAGGTTATTAGGAATTGGTTTGGAATTTCATAAACTACTATTATAAGGATTTATTTGATTTATTATGAAGATCTAGGTTGGTTCCTACTCAGAATAAAACCTTATTTAATGTCCAGGAAAATTCAGATTGAGACTTGGAATGCTTGTAAGCAGTTAATTCAAAATTTGTTTATTCACAAGGACATGTTGTATACACATGAATGCCTACCAGAACAAAGGCCTAATTCCAAAAAGGGAAAACAATTTCACAGTTAAAAAATGTTTACATTTGAAAAGCATGAGGAAAAAGATATCTTGCAATGACTCAGTATAGTAGGTTTACAAAACAGCAGCATGCAATATGTTTTTTCCTGCTTTTGTTTTGTTATATTTAACTGAAATAGAACTTTATGGAATTCATTTAAATGGATGCATGGAGAACAATGATGATATACATACAACCTCATGCTCCAAAGACTTGCCTACTCCTAGCTGTCTCATTCTAAGAAATAGCTTTCTAGGATTGCAAGGAACAAAATCAGTTCAGTGCAGAAATTTAATCTTTACTCAGTTGACTAAATTTGTAAAATAAGATCTAGAAGAGCTGATGGAGGTGTTCAAGACGACACAGAGAAGAATTAAAAGGGATCATCTAATCCATTTTTTGCAGTCTAGTAAACAAGATAATTTGGTATTATTATTTGCTGTAGTGGTAAATTTGCAGTAAAAAAGAGGAAATATTTATTGATATACTGAGAATTTGGTCACTTTGGGGACGAGAATTTGGTCACTTTGGGGGCCATTCAGACCGGTCAGAAACAAATGCTGCACGTGGATTGAAAATGTGGGTAACTGAAGAGGGGTGAGCAAGATTTTTACATTTTGTACATTCACTACGGCAAACTTCAGTTGCAGACTTACTCCTAAGGGATTCATGAAGAGTGTCTTCTTTCATGAATACTCCTACTTCTTTCTTCTCCTGCCTTGTGTTCCAAAATGAGTCTTCACAGATAGATAGGAGCCAGCTGCCACTGCCAAAAGCTGATATCGCACTTGCAGTCATTTATAACAACATGATTCAGTCTAGCTAGATGCAGTACTGAATGACTAAACTAAATGCAGCTGATTTGGAAACTTCTAAAACGTGTTCTTCTGGCGTTGAGGTTCCATATACAACAGATTCAAACCACTTCAGGTTTGTTTGCACATGATAAGGCAGATATGCCTCTGATAAGGTGTTAAAGGTGTGCTTCTCGCATCCCTTTCTATGCCAGAGTCTCAGCTAATTTTTTAATTATTTTTTTTTTCAGAATATACTTCTAGCTCTTAACGGCAATTGGGCAGGGTTTAATAGTACAGCCTCTACCTTTCCTACATCAGAATATATTGCAAACATTTGGCCACATTTGTAATTCCTGGGCATATAGGGAAGGTTTGAATGCAGCTTTGTTCAGATATAGCAGGGAAAAACTAGAAGAAAGAAGTAACTTTCCAGAGAAACTTGACTGGAAAATAGGAGTCCCACTTCAAAGAAAGTTTTTTTTCCTGAATTTCTTTTAATTCATTCACTCCATTACAGAGACCACCATTATGAGCAGAGTCTCACATTTCAAGCTTCTTCCAACAGAAATTTGCCGCTTTAATGCTTTCTAAATCTAAAATGTTCCAATGCTAGCTTCAAATACAGTTTATCTGAAATTTGTGCTATTCTATATTACGCAGTTGTTAAAAATAAATTAAAAAGCCAATTTTTAAAATTAAATCTTTTTATTTGATCCTCTTTTTTTGTTTTGTTTTCTTTCATATTTAGATTGATGGTGATTTTTAAGATGGAAATAATGAAAATTATTAAATTATGAGAAAACTTTATCCTAACAATAGCTTAGGATAGCTTATAAGAGTCATGACTGTCTTGAACAGGGCAGTTTTCCCCAGAGCTATATTTAACCCCAACACAGCATTTTTACCCTTCATGAAGTCCTAATTTTTTGGAAGATATTTTCAACTGCATGTTCATACTGTATATTGATCCAGAGAAATGACCAGTTAGATGTATTGCTTACCATTTATGCACATACGTAACCTCTTTTCATATAATTGCAAATTAAATATTAACAGCATTTTTACCTTAGGCAGTCAACAGTATTATGTAAACAAATTTAATTCTTAGAAATGAATAGTGTGTTTAATAGAAATAATCAGTCTTTTTTAATATTAGCTATGACCTGCAATTTGGAATTCAGAACAGTAATCTGTTTTTGTTTTGTGGGACAGTTCTTTATTGCTTAGAAATTTTTACAAGGACTACGAAGAAAATAAATATAATAAAATGGAACTGTACAGGCACAAATGATGACACAACAGCCAAAGTCATGAAGAATAAAGCCTCTGGCATCTCTAAAAGACTAATTTAACTTGCCCATCCAAATGGAATTTTCCGAAGAAATTCCATTCATGTCCTGAGTAAAGTGCATTTGAACAATAATTTAATCATTGGCACACCCCGTTCATTTGCAATTCAATATCTTAGGTTCATGCCATATTAGTTGATTTCTCTGTGATTTGCATATTGCAAGTAAAATCATGGGGTTTCCATCTGAAGAGAGGTAGGAAATCTAGGGGTATTTATTTTCGTACAGGAGAGGGGATGTTGATTTGTTTCCTTTTCATATGTGTATAAGATTTTATTATTTGAGCTGTGCTTATCCAAACAGAACTTCAGCATTGATATTTGACTATGCCCAACACTCCAGAGCAATGAGCATGGAGGGTAGTTAACAGCGAGGCATCCCTGCACAGCAAGCCTTGAAATCTTTTGCTTGAATGCATAATGCCAATCATTTATTTTCATTTTCTTCCAGCTGAGATGGGGTTAGTTAGCACAAAGTGAAATCAGAAGGTCAACTTCTGCTAGTCATAAGCCTGGAAGCAGCTCTCACATCACTAACACTGCAGGATATTATCTTAATCTTTAGCAATTAGTCATCGGATAGTATACAGTTAATTTCTATAGTGTCTGTCATACTGTGACTGCTTTCTCCAAGAAAAAAACCTCACATGCTAGCAGCTCTGGCTTCCTTAGCCCTTAGGAGTCTGGCTAGTTTCCATGTCCAACACAGAAGAACACAGGAACTATGCAAGATTTTATTTTTTTCTAATATGGGGCAAATTTATTTCACATTCCCTCCAGTATGCTTCAGTCAGAACACGCGCATTGTTTGTCTAATGTTGGCTGCTTTTATGTTCTCCAATTTCAAAGCCCTAGAAATTTTTGTGCTGCAGGCTGTAACTATTCTTACCGCGTGGTCAGTGAGGTGCTTTTATCCTTCTCTTTTTACAGATGAAGATTAGAGTTTAGAGGTTTTAATGAAAAATGACCAAACATATCAACCTTCTTGGGTTACAAACTGACTTTTACATATTTATTTTTTCAGCAAATGTAGCCTTTTTGCAGTGTGAATTCTGTTCAGAGAGCTATTCCAACCACATCTAGATGCAGCTGTGAGTACACCACTAACAGAGATCCAGAATATCAGGCTGGAAAAGGAAAACTGTCCTTGCAATAGCAAATTTAGTTTGGTTTAAACTTTTTTTTTTTTTTTCAGTAACCTATGGAAAATTTACTTCAGCTAGGAACAGAAGCTGGCGCTTTAAATTGTAATCTCACCTTCTACTCTTCTTTCATTCCTTTACTATACGTCTTTTAAGCTCTGGATGAATCAAGCTGGGATTTTGTAAAGAATAGGCTTGTCTGATCACCTGAGATCACCTACAGAGCAGGTGTAGTCGATGAACAAAGCAGTGCTAGCACAGGGCAAAAGAAAGGGGAGAAATTATTATCTCATAATGCAAACACCCAATGAGTCTGAAAAGAGCACTCAGTTACACATCCGACTTGAAGAGTTATCAAATCCTCACTTATCAGCTCTATGCCTGTGAAATCTTCACAGATGAGATGTAACCTGACTGTCCTTAAACCTTTCTCATCACAGACTGGGCCAAACTGAATAACTTCACATTTGTCAGGGCCTAACGTTGTACGTGCAGTCGCTATCATGAGGTAAGCAGATATATGGTAACCCATTAAGATGATCGGGACACCCTTACTTGAGCATGTGACTGAGATGGTTGCACAAGAAATCTTAAGTATTGCACATCTTTGCTTTGGAGAGCTCGGTGTTCTTCTGAATTGACAAAAAATATATTTTTTATATACATGCACTTACTCATTTTATTACTGCTGATCAAATGGCAACACTTATGAGAAGCAAAGTAAATCAAATGCAATTCGATAATTCATCTGTTTCTGCTCCACTCGAACCAAATCAGCCTGTTGAGAATTGCAGTGATCATATGGATAATTAGCATTGTGATTGTTATATTTGTTTATTTATGAGACTTTAATGTGTTGTTTGTTTCTCCCTCTCTTCTTCTTTCCCTCTTGATATTTTAATATGAATTATTTAGTCAAAAATACCTTAGTGAAACTGTGAGCGCAAATGAATTGTTAAGTATCCACCCACATTGTCCTTTTGTCTGTATTATTACCTATAACTGTATTTGTTAATGCTGATTGTTTCTCTGTGAAGGAGAATGACTGATATTGTAGTAGTATTTGTAGACACTGAAAAGGTTTTAGTGCAGTATAGAAGGTGGATCCAACCCCAGAAGAGATTCTAGGGAAAAGTAGCCAAGGCATATCAATTAATTCTGTATGTCACACAAGATTCTCACTAGCAACAATTTTTATTTTTCTTTCAGAGATTCTGGTGTTAACATCACTTCAGTCAGGAAGAATTTGGTTGTCTTATTCTCTTGACTCACTGCAAAAGAACTAGTCCTTCACGTGAAAAGTCTTCACTTCCCCCTAACACCTTTCCTTAGTTCGAAAGCTGTTAAGCAATTGTTCTTAATATTTTTGCAAAGAAAGTTTAATTATAGGATGATATCGTACAAGTCTACAACTTTCAAGAAAGTGTGAAGATATGAAAACAGATATTTCTAGTGGAATTTGTTTCCAAGAGATCCAAAGGACTCTGATTTTGCACTGTGAAGCCCATGTGTTCTTCACTGCTTCTGTTCTGGAATATGGTTTGAAGCAAAGGATGTGTAAGTGGGGAAATAACACAAATGTTTACTTGGTTAGGTATTTCTTTTTCATGCTAAAAGAGAGAAAAGGAAGGGAAGGAAGGAAGGAACTTGGCAGTTTATCTCTGTAGGAGCTGCTCATATCTTACAGTCAAAGCAAGCAATATAAAAACCTGAGAGGAACTCGGTGGGTTAGAGCTCTGCTAGTCAGCCCTGCCAAGCCCCATGCGTGGCTCATTCAGCTCATTTGCACTTCCACAGATAAGGTCTGAGGCTTCCAGTCACCACTCCAAATGTTCCTCCCTTTTTCTTTTTTTTTTCTTTTTTTCCATGATCACATAAATAGTACTATTCACAGGAGTTCTGTTAAATAAACAAAACACTCTCAGCACTGAAGCCTAAAACAGTTTTCATTGAGGATGCTGTTACAGGGTCCCATAACACCTTATGTGTAGTAACAGTTTTGTAATGATTTAAGAACTATTCTCTGTTCTGCTATTGATCCTTGAAGATTATTCTAGCTCCTCGAAATCTTGCAGCACCACACCATGTGTAGGTTTAATGGTGGTCATTCTTGGCCAAAACCGTGAATGTCCCCCTCACTACTAGTTTTTCTTCTCTGTTTCTTTCCCGTTTGCACCACTGCTGTCTTTTTTTTTTTTTTTTTTTTCTGATTTTACCACCTTCTTGTGGCCTTTGAATTTAATGGGTCTGATTGCAATAAGGAAACTTGATGCATAAGTATATCAAAAGAGCTAATCACTGCCTTGGCACAGAAGCCTACTGACCTATCTATCTACCAATCTGTAATGACAGGACTGCATTTTCTGTTAGCCATGCAATTTCATTGCCATGTTCCTTAATAGCTAGCTATACAGTATCATAAAAATTGAGTCTAATGAATTTCAGTAAAATGCATCATAATGGGGACAATAATCATGTGAACTCTAATTACATACTAGGTAGTATTTATTTGATTTTTACAGCAAGTAAACAGAAAAAAAGAATTACAGAAGCCAGAAAAATACAAAGGAAATTTTCACGTCTCATCAATTACGTAGAGATAAAATGTAAATTCCCCTTCACACAGAAGGATTCTGAACATAACAGACATCATTCTGTCATCCCATTCAATCTGCAGTAATTATTCTGAGAATGCTTTTTGACCATCATATCTTAGTTTATGCCAGATTTTGAGGATGCAGATAGAATTGCTGTTTATGTTAAAGTATTGGAAATCCCTCTTGTATTTCTCACTCCCACAGCTACAGAAAGCTTTGATTCTACAGGCTTTTGTTCATGTAAATGTGCAGAACACCTTTATCATTACCAAATATTGGACTAAGATCTCCAAGACAGAAAGCAGGAGCCTTTTAAATTTGACTGATGTAATAAATGTCCAGACTCACAGAAGGAGAGCTAAAACAACGCCAAAACCTCCAGCAATTACTGTCTACTGCCTTGTGGAATCCACTGGCAAGCTGAGTGCGGATGAACCAACTCAAAATGCTTGGGAGATGACAGTCTCCCTGATATGCTCTGTCACCTCTGGATTCACAACCATCAAGTTTCCCTTGGAGACTGGAATAGAAACCAGTCCTCCCTTACAGATCATATCTCGAAGATAGGCAGGTAGCCATTTCTCCTGAACTGGTCATGCAGGTTGCATGTCTAATGCATGTCTATTAGCTACGATATTATAAAATACTTCCTGCCCTAGCCAGCCTCTACAGGTTTTGGTTTGGGTTTTTTTGGGTTTTTTTTGGTTTGGAAGAAGTAAATATCCCATGAGATACAGAAAAATCATAGAATCATGGAATCATAGAATTGCCTAGGTTAGAAGGGACCTTTCAGATCATCTAGTCCAACCATCAACCTAACTCTGACAAAAACCATCACTAAACCATATCTCTAAGGAAATAGTGGATATTTGTAGTTTTATATAAAGTATTTACTGAACCTGAACTGATCTCTATATCTCTTCTTTTCTATATGCTTTAACTAAAAGGCTATAGAATTAGCTACACTGCCACTTTTTCTGTTTTCATAGATGTGAATATTTACTGCTTATCCCAGGCAATGTTTTCATTTAGAAGTAAAAAGCAGTCCACATATCAGAATACTGATTAAAGCATTTACCTGGCTGATAACAGATACAAACACAAATATCTCAGGTGGAACTAAGAAGTCCAGTGTGTCAGGTGAATTACCAATCTCTAGGACACGGGATGATGGATATGAGAAAGGCTCTGCTTGTGATTTACCAAGCTTCAATCCAGAAGATGCACCATAATACCAGGTGGTTTGCATCCTCCAGCTACAACAGCTGAAGAAACATCTACCATATTATTGCCCAGAGGTCACCAACTAGACTTCGCTGGTAAAAGCGTTAGACATCTCACGGCCTGCGCAAAACAGACCTATAAATAGCCACGGAGACTGAGTGGAAAGATATATCTCCCTGGAGACACTACCTGCTTCCAGGTTTAGAGTATGGGAGAGGGAGAGGACCAAAATTCTGGCTTTGTTATCCATGGGTACAGGTAGGCAAGATGCTGCTATTTTTCATCTCGGTGAGCTAACAAACTTCAGTTATGTAGCTAATAGCAGAGCCTTAGCGCCAAGGTGGAAGGATACACCTTGCCTGGAGGGGATGCTAAGTTTGGCACAGGTCAGCCAAGTGAAGTTCTGAGGTCTGTGACCATGAAGCAGAGACCATGTGACCATGATCAACTGATGTTTCTTACCTTAACTATACATAAAACTATATATTAAACTGTATGTTAAACTGCATGAATCCATGGCTATATAAAGAGTTACAATAATTTTCATAGAGATCTCACATCAGTAAGAATGAAAGCCGTGAACTGATTTTCAAACCCTTTCCCTATCTTCCCCAAAACATCTTGAATTAAAATTACAAAAGGCTGGACACCTGTTCACCGTGCAATGTAAATCACAGCTATCAAATTTAATGGGAAGATTCCTACTGATTTCAAAAACTCATTTGAGACTTCAAGGTTCTTTGAGCCGTTCTAACTCTAATATATTCATAACAGTAACTTCAAGAGAATCCTGATCATCATTATCAATTTTTCTTGAAGAGAAAACAAAAGCCTGCAGGAACTACAAGATAAACCTTCTTGGAGCTGTATTATCTTTTTGATATTTTCATTTATTTGAATCAGACAGCAAGAGGCATTTACATTTCTCTGTCACTGTTACATTCCATTCACTTGAAAAGGAAAAAGTTGGGTTTTCTTGAAAAAAGAAAAAAAGAAAAAAGAGAGAAAGAATTACTAGTGTTAATTGTCAAAACTTTGATGCTGGGCTTATTATATCACAGATTCCTTAATAATTTGAATTAGAGGAGGGACAGCAGTAAGTATGCCTTCTAACTCTAATGACAAATAATAATATACTTCCTCTTAGCTCAATTAATATGAATAAGCATTTAAAGGATTACTAAAGTGGATTTTTGAAATCATTACCCTGATTAGCATACCATTAGTTCACACACAACTTGAAAAATAAAATAAGCATAAACGCTTGGTCAAAAGAAAAGCCTGCATTTCTGCATAATAATGAAAGAAATAATCGACAGCTGTAGCAGTCAGGTTTATTTGCTAAATGTATACATTATAAAACTCACACGACCTTAGCTACTTTGTCTTCAATAGTCTTGTAGTCTTTTGTCATGCAAAAATTTTCACTCCAAAAATCATTATGCGTATCAGGAACGAAATTTTACAGTTTTTAAGCCTGCAGATTTGTGTGGGTGAAAAATCTTGGAGATTGTGATGATCTTTTCTTTACATGAGGTGGAGAATACTTTGTGTAATGAGGCACTAATCTCCAGTTGTATAATGGAGGTCAAAGACAATTTGTTTTGTGTAAAAGCAAATTCCAGTAGTAAAATATGTGCTAGAAAGAAGTTGAAATATGTGGAGATAAAATTAATATCATCAAAATGTAGCCCGGTTGGTTGCAAAAATGTAGCCCAGTTGGTTTCCCTTCTTCATAAAACTGAAAATCTCTCATGTGATTTGTTTACTATCTTTTCCAGAACTAAATGCCTGCTTTTCAGCAATGTATGATTTATTATGCATTTAAATAGACAAACTCTATGAACCACTAGGGATTTGTTCAGGGTCTGTTGAACAGAGCATGGTTGTTAAACAATGTTTTGAATAGGAACTTGGACTTATTTCTTTGAAATACACCTTTTGCTCTCGGTGAAATTTGAAGCCTATTTTTCTCCTCCTGACTAACTAATTGTCCTTGTCTAATTTTGTCAACAAATCAACTTAGTAATAGGCTCAGCTGTTTGCCAAACCAAGAATGTAGTTCAATAAAGTCTCTTACATGGTTCTCAACTTGGAACATGTGAATAATAAGAGTCTTAAGGATTGTTTTATGACAAAATAAATTGGGTAGGTAAGAAAGCATGAAATTTTGCATGAAAGCAGAGGAGCTTGAATTTTATCTCTCAGAGGAAATAAACAGCATGTGCCGAATATATAAACAGGGTCAGTTTCATGCTTTCTTTTGATGAAACTAGAGGAAGTAATGACAGAGAAACAGTCAAATACGCCCTTCACGTTGTTTTTGCTGAATTATGAAAGTATTGATGTGCTAAAATGCTAATTCTGTTCTCAGAATCTCTGCTTCCAGTTAGTATGACTTATTTCACGGAACCACATGAGTTTGGAGAGATCCCCAGAGGTCATTTAGTTCAACTTCATGCCCAAAGTATCCACTCTAATTCAGGATATCTTCGAGGAAGGAGATGCCATAGCCTTAGTCATATGAGCTAATATTTTGGGGTCTGAAGGGAAGGAGTCACTTTATCTCACATACATGTGAGCTAGTTAATGGGAATCTATAATTAGTACAAAGGATTAATAACTCTAGCATTTTATTTTTCTTATTTTAAGAAAAAAAAAAATCTGCAGTATATCAGATGAATCTGGATTTTCCCCCTCTTCCCTCACCATAAAGCCATCCCAGGTTACTGGTTCAGATGGAGTGGATATACCATAAAAATCTAAAGTCAGGTCAGATGAGTCTTATGCAAATACAAGTAAATAAAAATTAGTATCTCTAGATTTTTCTTGGAATGCAGAAGTATAGCTTTAAGAAAAATCACCTTGCTGAAATTACCATCAATCACTAAATCTGGAAGAAAATTTTCCATTGATACACCAATAAAAGCAGCATGGTAATTCCCAAACTTACTCCAGCTGCTTTAAAGAACATAAAGCTGACAAAGATACTGTGTTGTCTCTAGGGCAACAATGAACTTTGATACTGAATTAATCACAGAAACTCATATAAAATAATCCTGGAGGAGATACAGTCATGTTCGACCATCTAGCTGCTGCAGGTTTCACCTTCGTTAACCCATTTCTTAGTGCCCTGGCTGCTGTAGTTGACACACATGTTGACCACTTGCATTTCCACCACTTTCCTTAGGAAATACCATTGGGAAGATTTATTTTGAACAAAGGTCCCCTCTCTTCTATTCCAATCACAGAAGTCATACAAAAATCTTTTTTTTTTTTGCTTATTATTCATAAATGACAGAATAATATACAGTAAGGTGATGGTAAAAATAATGGTAAATATCCTACTCCTGAGGCTGATACATCTTCCTTCACAGTTAATGATGAAACTCCCATTGACCTCCATCATCAAAATTAAATATTTAGTCATAAATTAGCCTTTTAATTATTCCTCATTATTCAGTCATTTCAGCCTCTTAATCACAAACCGTTTCCAGCCCCTTCCATGAACAGCTGCTAACTTGATTAAGGTTTTTTTTGTTGTTGTTTGGTTCCCCCACTGGTTATTGACAGGAACAGTCTATACACTGTGTTTCAGATGCAAAGTACTACCCAGAGAAGCTCAAAGAAATCTTATCAAGGACATGACACCTCTGTATACACAGCTCTCAATCATGTTTTCTGTAGTGACACGCTACAAGCTACTGCTCAATCTAATTTACTGCTGATGCCTTTTGGTCTCCCTTGGCAGTACTGTGGCATCTAGATTTCTTTTTGTCTCTTATGTACCTTATGGTATTTTTGACACACCTATTATTACCTGTTTTTCCAAACTAAAGACACCAATTTAAGAAACAGCTAAGGAATTGCATACACGAGCACAGATCTCGCCTCTCAGCATGAACTTCAGGCAAATGCCACCACATCGTTCACATGTACCCATTAAAGTTTAATAAAATTTGTCATGATTCAGCCTTTCTGGCCATATTTAGGGCTGGGCTAAATTGCATTTAGCATTCTGTCATGTGTTTGCAAGGAAGGCAAATACCCAATTTATTATTTGTATTCACTTATTTTTTTTACCATGGTGTTACCACATTGTCTGCCCACAGTTCAGGTGATTTAAGTTAGAAATACAAGCCAGAATTATACTTGGAGGCTTAGGAGCCTGCTTAAGCTCTTTTTTTCTTCAGTAGCACACATTCTGTTTTTCATGGTCTGACAGCGTTTTTTAATTCATGTCATATTTTATGTTATTAGCCTGTTGGAAAATAAGTCAATCATAATTTACTGGAATTTTCCCCTTTCCATTTTTCATTGGTTGTCAACTGTCCTTCCCATGCCATTCTTCAAAATGTCAATGAATGTTTCCTTATAGTAGCAAAAATGGGACTGTTCTCATATTAAGAAATTTTATTCCAAACGTAAGGACTCACATTCCCTGAAATGGCAGTACCTTATCCATAACAGTGAACCTGCACAACAGGTCAGTGCAGCAAGTTAAGAACATCATATCTAATTGAAACCACAGGTGAAATTTAGATCAGCAAAATGTAATTATCTGAACCGAAGCTCTTCCAGGACACCTGGGTTATCTCCTGCTCTTACAGAGGCTGGCATGGGATCATTAGTGACCACATGTAGTCAGAACCTCATTTTCCATCACATCTGAAAGACATCACCTCCAGCAGCACAACAGCCAACACACATGCTGGGGCACAAATTGAGAGACAGTCTAATAACGGCGATGTTGACAGCACCTCTCATAGCACCTTGCTGTTTGTTGGGTGCCTCTTCCAGCATGACCCCGATTATGTGGCTGCAGGTAAATAATTTATGTTCTGCGTTGGATTTCTCGGCCTGTGCCTGCAGCAGCTTCTGACTGTTCCCTTAAAATCACACCTCTTCCTTAAACCCATTCCCTCTGCTCTCTGAGTTCTCTGTCCTGCACTGAAGGAAAATAGGAATCTGATCATTACAAAGAACCTTAAATGAACTCCTGCCACATAAAGACATTTTATAAATTATTCCCTAGTCATAAAAATATAGCCAAATTTGCATGGTCTTGCTAGAACACCATCACTCATTTCAAAGCTGTCTTTAATCAATAGGTAATCCATATTCCCACTTTTCCAGTAGATTCCACATGCACTGGTAATCAAGTACTTAAATGTGAAAATTAAGGCTGATTTCCTGATTTCAGCCTATGACCGTACCAGTTACCCGGTTACTTGACAAGTCATACATTCCGGAGTGTGGTCTTTAATCAAGGCTATTCAAGCCATTAGTTATTTGCACTGGTAAAGAAAGAAGAAAATTTAAAAAAAAAAAAAAAAAAAAACCACAAACAAACAAACAAAAAGGCCTTTGAATCCCCAAGGCAGGTTGAAAGGATTGAATGAAGCACATATTTTTCCTTACACACTCTTGTGCTCCTGTGAATTTGATGCAGTTGTCAAACAATGTCACTTTGACACATGGTAGCACCAGATAATCAGATTACAATGAAAAACAATAAAAACGGAATTGAGCTGGGTCATTCTTGACCCACTCTGTCATTCACCCTGGGGATCTTTCAAAGGTATCTGATGACAGTGCAGCCAGAGGGCGATGTCCTTGAATAACTCAGCAGCTGCATCAAATAAAAGTCAGCTCTGCTTTCCTTCCACTGCAGTGTTTTCCATGCAAATCTCATGTCTGCTGTATATTTGTCCTTCCCTGACACTTCTGTTAGCCTTAAAGAGGAGGAAAACTGTAGATGTGAAAGTGCAAAAAACATTCTCGTCACTGCAAATATGCAAGATGATTTCATTTGCCTTATTAACTGGGTATCAGTCTTTAGGTTTTTGGACAAAATTCGAGATACCTTTACTCACTCTGGACTTGATCAGGGATGTTTTTTTCTCTTGGCAGTACAAAGAGTTGCTACTTGAGCCTGGAGAAGAGAAGGCTCCGATGAGACCTTATAGCGTAGGCCCCTTCCAGTCCCTAAAGGAGCCCTAGAGGAAGGATGGGGAGGGACTCTTGATCAGGGAGTGTAATGACAGGACAGGGGGTAACGGCTTCAAACTGAAAAAGGGTAGATTTAGATTGGATATCAGGAAGAAATTCTTTACTGTAAGGGTGGTGAGGCACTGGAACAGGTTGCCCAGGCAAGCTGTCGACATCCCATCCCTGGAAGTGTTCAAGGCCAGGCTGGATGAGGCTTTGAGCAGCCTGGTCTGGTGGGAGGTGTCCCTGCCCAGGGCAGGGGGTTGGAACCAGATGATCTTTAAGGTCCCTTCCAACCTGAACCATTCTAGGAGTCCAGGTTTCTATGGTACTTCATTGGGTATGCAACCAAGATGGGGTACTTTATATATTTTCTTAAGAAGAAAACTTGTGTTCTTTTTAAGGTGACAATTAAATCTCATTCCCAAATCTGGACTTTTTCAAGTAGTTTTTCTTGGCGCCTCACATCTCACACAAGTAACGCATCTAAAAAGCAACGTCAGACTGTCTACACAAACCCCTACTCTGCTCCTACCTGCAGCTGCCTATGTAAAACTCATCCTTACATATGAGATTTTTGCATAGCCCAGCACCTAACTCTCCATCCATAAAGGCACAGACGTATTGAAATGGCTGCTACTGCACATGTCCATAAAACCAGAATTATTTATCCAAGCAGCACTGAAGCTGGGTCTCTGGGGAAATGCCCTTAGTGCACAGTGGTTTCTTCTGTCCCACATCTGAGTGTCAGAAATGCCTGTTTTAACCTCAGGTTGAAATTACCTAAAGCAATTTGGGATGATCCTTGGATTTCCAGTGTAGTCAACAGTTTGCAAAAAAGGCTAAATTTACAAAGCTCTGAATGATCTAGGATCACGGGAATGAAAGACACACACAAAAAACCCCCAAAAACATGTACTGTATTCCCCAGACAACACTGAATTGTTTTTTCCAGTCTATGATCTTAAGGCTTTCTTTCTCTAGCTCAAACTAGTTAAATCAACAGTGCTCTCCCCCTCTCTGCTTTATTTCATTAATGAAAAATTAGAAATTTTCTTTTTTCCATTCTCTCTGCCACCAACATTTCATCTTTTCTCCATCGCATAACCTCCATTGCAACTCTTTTTGTCACTTCAACATTCTTACTTCTAGGTGGTCTGTAAAGTATACCAGGTGTCTCACCACTTCTTCTCTTGTTTCTAAACACGTTTTATTCTGTTCACATAGATGCTCGCAGTTGATTCCACAACCACTGTCTCTGTTTTCTGTGACAAGAGGTTGTTGACCAGGACTCTATTAGTAACACATAATATGTTCCCACACAGGCACTTAACCCGTAGCTATGTAACCATAAAGTATATAAAACATAGATCTAAACCTCTCTGTCTTGCTAATCATGTGGTTTAATAAAGAGAAGCTGAGTAGCTGTTGCATCAAAGCCTTACTTCCTGGGTTTACAGGTAGGCATGTCCAATTTTCCTAGATGCTACAACTGACTAATGGTTTTCAAAGGAAAATATTGTTTGGAAAATAGTTTTATTTCTCACTTCAATACTTCAGTAAGATTTTTTTTCTTTAATAAATTATGTATATCTTTTTGTTTGCTTCTTAATTATTTTTTCTAGATCCTTCTGGCAAGTACAGAGCTTATATTTTGCTGGCAAGGATCCCTTCCAAGCATGCACTGTTTCCTACCCAATTCTCTTGTGCACTTCATAAAGACAGCTCTTCCATGCATAGCATACCTGGGAGATGCTTCAGGTGAGCCTTTTCTATTTAAAAATTACTGAGGGAAAAAATGTTGGATACACTAGGCGGGATTTAGTAGCCTCTAGAGAGCCTTAATAGCATTTTAATTCTTGTTCAAATTGGAACCAAATAAAATTTTTCAAGAGTTAGGTATTTGGTCAAGCCTCACAAATTTCTAATTTTCCCTTTCTCAGCTTATTTAATGAGGATATCTTTATACATAACTAATGACTAACTTTCAGTTGGATTAATTTAACAATACAAAAGCAAACTGCAGAGCACTAGAGACTGGCTCTCCTTCATGGAGAGATGTCAGTCATATCGGGACACAACCAGGCCTTGCATATGAAGTTGTGTCCTATGCTCAGTACACATCCTGACAAAGGGACAGCTTCTGGCCAACATTAGATCCTCTCAGAGGCACTTATCAAAGTTGGAACTGGATAGGAAGGGGACTCTCCAGAGTGTCCTTGACGGACTTGACTAGTGGGCCCATGCAAAGCTCATGAAATTCAACAATGCCAAGTGCAAGGTTCTGCACCTGGGTTAGGGGAATCCCCAACATCAATACAGACTGGGGAATGAATGGATCAAGAGCAGCCCTGTGGAGAAGGACTTGGAGATACTGGTGGATGAAAACTTGAACATGAGTGGGCAATGTGCTTTTGTAGGCCAGCAAATCAATCATATCCTGGGCTGCATCGAAATCATAGAATCATAGAATCTTCATGGTTGGAAAGGACCTTTGAGATCATCGAGTCCAACCATACACACACACACACACACACAAAAAAAAAAAACAAAACCCAAAAAAACACCAGCCCCTACAATCTCTGCCACTAAAGCATGCCCTGAAGTGACACATCTAGACGTCTCTTAAATACCTCTCGGGATGGTGACTCAATCACATCCCCCGGCAGGCTGTTCCAGTGCCTGACCACTCTTGCAGTCAAGTAATTCTTCCTAATATCTAATCTAAACCTCCCCTGATGCAACTTCAGACCATTTCCTCTGGTCCTGTCATTATTCACCTGGGAGAAGAGGCCAACACCCACCTCTCTCCAGCCTCCTTTCACGGAGTTGTAGAGGCCAATGAGGTCTCCCCTCAGTCTCCTCCTCTCCAAGCTAAACGTGCCCAGCTCCCTCAGCCTCTCCTCATATGACCTGCTCTCCAGACCCCTCACATGCCTGGTAGCTCTGCTCTGGACACGCTCCAGCACCTCAATGTCCCTCTTGTACAGAGGGGCCCAGAACTGAACACAGCACTCGAGGTGAGGCCTCACCAGTGCCGAGTACAGAGGCACCATCACTTCCCTGCTCCTGCTGGCCACGCTATTGCTGATACAAGCCAGAATGCTGTTGGCCCTCTTGGCCACCTGGGCACACTGCTGGCTCATGTTAAGCTGGCCATCCACCAGCACCCACAGGTCCTTTTCTGCTGGGCAGCTTTCCAGCCACTCTTCCCCAAGCCCGTAACGTTGCTTGGGGTTGTTGTGACCAAAATGCAGGACCCGGCCCTTGGCCTTATTAAACCTCATACAGCTGGCCTTGGCCCATCGATCCAGCCTGTCCAGGTCCCTCTGTAGAGCCTTCCTACCCTCGAGCAGATCAACACTCCCACCTAGTTTGGTGTCGTCTGCAAACTTACTGAGGGTGCACTCAATCCCCTCATCCAGATCACTGATAAAGATATGAAACAAAACTGGCCCCAAAACTGAGCCCTGAGGGACACCACTGGTGACCGGCCGCCAAGAGGATTTCACCTCATTAATCACAACTCTCTGGGCACGGCCATCCAACCAGTTTTTTACCCAGTGAAGAGTACACTTGTCTATGCCATGATTCGCCAGCTTCTCCAGGAGAATGCTGTGGGGGACAGTGTCAAAGGCCTTACCAAAGTCCAGATAGACAACGTCCACAGCCTTGTCCGCATCCAGAAGGTGGGTCACATGGTCATAGAAAGAGATCAGGTTGGTTAAGCAGGACCTCCCCTTCCTACACCCATGCTGGCTGGCCCTGATCCTTTGGCTGCCCTGCACTTGCCGTGAGAGCTCACTCAAGATGATCCCCTCCATGATCTTTCCTGGTACCAAGGTCAGGCTGACAGGCCTGTAGTTCCCCGGATCCTCCTTCCGACCCTTCTTGTAGATGGGTGTCACATTAGCCACCCTCCAGTCATCTGGCACCTCCCCTGTTGACCAAGATGATAGTTGATAAATGATGGAGAGAGGTTTGGTGAGCTCTCCCGCCAGCTCCCTGAGTACTCTTGGGTGAATCCCATCCGGCCCCATAGACTTGTGTGTGTCTAGGTGCAGAAGCAGATCATTGACTGCTTCCTCCTGGATTATGGGTGGGTTGAAGCATGGTCAGCTGGTCAAGGGAGGTGATTCTACCCTTCTGCTATGCTCTCGTTAGACCCCACCTGGAGTACTGCATGCAGTTCTGAGGTCCCCAGTACAAGACAGACATGGACATTTCAGAGCATGTCCAGAAGAAAGCCATGAAAATTATCAGAGGACTGGAACACCTCTCCTATGAGGACAGGCTGAGAGAGCTGGGGGTTGTCAACCTGGAGAAGAGAAGGTTCCAGGAAGACCTTATTGCAGCTTTTCAATATATAAAGGGGTCTTATTAGAAAGATGGAGAAAAACTTTTTACCAAGGCCTGTAATGACAGGACAAGGGGCACCAGTTTCAAACTGGAAGAGGGTAGGATTAGATTGAACATAAGGAAGACATTTTTTGCAACGAGGGTGTTGAGACACTGGCACAGGTTGCCCAGAGAAGTTGTTGATGTCTCATCACTGGAAGTTGTCAAGGTCAGGTTGGATGGAACTTTGAGCAACCTGGTTGAGTGGAAGATGTCCCTGCCTATGGCAGGGGGCTTGGACTAAATGATCTTTAAAGGTCCCTGCCACCCCAACCCATTCTATGATTCTATGATTCTGTGACTAGTCTCACTACTCTAACTAGCCTAAAGGCTTCTGCAGTTTGTAAGATTTATGCATTTTCACATGTAGCCACCAAGCACATGATATAACTTCTTTCTTCTGAAGTGTTTGGTTGCTCTCAGAATTTCTCCATACTAACCCTAGTTACCAAATACCTTTGTGCATTTCTGTTTCTTCAGCCATTTTTCACTGCCCACCCAACAGAGTTCAAATTATCTCTTTTACCTTCTCCTGATATTTCCACTTAACATGCTGTTACACAGAAAAGGTTTGAATGTAATTCATTTTTTATTCCTGTTAATCTGCGAGATAATCCTTTTCAGTCATCTTCATCAAGTGTTTGTTCTCTGACACATCCTCTGACACATGAACATCAGTCCTAGTATTTGCACACCTGAAAACACGTAGTGCTTTATGAAAGTTGTTATAATGAAAAAGGGAAGTCATTTCATATTTTGTGGTGCTTTAATATCTTATATCCTTTCTTTCATAAATTGGTGCAGGAAAAATTCAAAATAAATGAATGCATAAACCCGTTCACACACATTGAAAAAAGGAATTCAGGAAAGTTTAAAGTGAAATGAATCCCATGTGGCAGAATTAAATGATGGTTGACCTAATAGATTCTAGTGTTTCCTAGGAAGCTTTTATGTTTTATTATGCAAATCTACAGAAGCATGACTTGTTGACCAAATAGACTTTTTTGAAGCTGCTATCAAGTCAATGAGTACTTAGGAACCCTTCACCATGCACATGATTGCTGAAGCAGACAATAAGAGCTTGTTTGGAACACTATTGTCTATTGTGCCAAGGGATCTTGGTGCTCATACATGCATAAGTTATCTTTCTAATTTGCTCATAAATTCATACGCTATCTTTTCTCAGAAATTTGTTTTGCTTTTCAATAATCTAATAACTCAATCCACTTTCATTTGTTTCCGGAATGGCTTAATAAAACTCCATTTAAACAAAAAACAGCTCAGAAATGACAACTCACTTTTTTTCACAGCAAAATCAAGAAGTTGTTTCAAAGTATGGACTCCAAGAGGTCTGGAGATGATTAGATGATCGGTGTTATAATTCAACATCACAAATTATCCAAGTACATACTCAAAGTATTCAGCATGCTAAGTCAGAAGTGTCAAAGGCATTACTTCTTTCTCATATAGCATCCTGAAAGGTTTATGTTCATTTGCTCACTGATGCAAACAGAGTAATTAGGGTTAACAATAGAGCGTTGCCATCAGACTATAACTGCGTAGCAAAGAGCTGTCTGTTTTCTCTCAGCTGCTTCACTCTAGGCCAGGTGGAAGGACCAAGGAGAGGAACTTCCCTCCTCTTCATAAAGGCAACAGAAGATGCCCAGCTGGGGGAGGATATTTGCAAAGTAGAGTTTGGGAAAAATGTAATAAGGAGCAAGGTGATAATATGAACAGAGATCAAGAGTTCCTGACAGGACTTGGCTCAGATATGCTAAAAACGTTCTTCCTAAGGTTGCAGAGGGAATTGTTAAGACTTTCTTGCAAGTTTTTGAGCCCTAGAAAACAGTTGGTTTGATATTCTGGTGGTGCATGGAGTCGACCTTCTTACTAGCAGCTGGTATAGTCCTATGTTTTGGGATTGGGATGGGAATACTGCTAATACCACACTAATGGTTTTGGTTGTTGCTAAGCACTCAAGACTTTTTCTGCTCCTCACACCACCCCACCAGCAAGCAGTGTGGGAGTTCACAAAAAGCTGGGAGGAGACACAGGCAAGACAGCTGACCCCGACTGACCAAAGGGATATCCCATACCGTGTGATGTCATGATCAGTATATAAAGCTGGGGGAAGAAGAAGGAAGGGGGTAATGTCTTCCTAAGTAACTGTTAGGTGTGGTGGAGCCCTGCTTTCCTGGAGATGGCTGAACACCTGCCTGCCAATGGAAAGGAGCAAATGAACTCCTTGTTTTGCTTTGCTTGCATGCACAGCTTTTGTTCTACCTTTTAAACTATTTTTATCTTAACCCACAAGTTTCTCACTTTTACTCTTCTGATTCTTTTCCCCATCCCGCTGTGCAGGGAGTGAGTGAGCAGTTGCATGGTCCTAGCTGCTGGCTGGGGTTTAACCATGACAAGCCTGAAGAGAAGAATCCACTTTTCATCATTTCTGCAGTGGCACAAATTAAAATGGAAGAAACTGTTTAACCATATGAAAAAACTTTTCTTTTTTTTTTTTTTTATTTTAACAGTGATTGACCGTTAGAACAGATTTCCCAGCAAGGCTGTCAGGTCTCCAACCTGACTGCACATGGGCCTGGGCAACCTGCAGTAGCTTAGCGTGCTTTGAACATGGGTTTGGATTGGGTGATCTTCAGAAGTGCCCTCCACCCTCAACTATTCTGTGATTCTGTGATCAGCACAGCAAACTGAGGCAAAATGCTTTCCCTTGAATATTAACCTGTCCCTGTCCTATTTGCTCTGTGTCAAGGATTTATGGCTAATTTGTGTTCCAGTAAGACTTAGTTTTAGAGATTCACAGCCCTCTTAGGAACAGTTATGCTAATTTATGAATATCGTATGCTATTGTTTAGAATGTTTTTGTTAAATTCTGCTTCAGGGTTCTGCAGATCTGTTTTAAAGATCTGCTTTCTCATTTTAAACATTTTTTGTACAGTGCAGCTTTGTATTCTAGGACTGTAACAGAAAGCAGCAACAGATACTTAAATGCATCAACATTATCTGGCACCTATAATTAGCTACCACAGGGAGCTAACAGCATTATCATTACTCTAATTAATAAACTGCGTTTTCCTACCTGAGCCCACAATGTCCATTTGCTAATGCCAGTACTGCTAATCTGTGACGGCCACCCTAGTGTTCTTTCAATATCTATTGTAATAACGCTCTCCATCGAAGCCTGCTGTGATTGCTGACATGCATTATAATGCCAGCTTAATTACTAAACTGCTAAAATGTACATGCTCATATATGCTTACAACTCTGAAGTGCTTCCTTTAGGTAACTGATAGCAACATAAACCAAATGCTTAATATGTACTACCAAAAGAAAGGGAGGAGGAAATTTGAAGTTTTCCTTTCAGTCACTTACTAGCTTTTGAAGGGATAGCTATTTCATGCTACGAACTCCAATTTTGGAGCAGGTGAGACATTTTTTCAAGATAAATCAATGCTTCGCATAGGAATTGCTGCTACGAGTCCCCTTACTTCTCCTCCATTTCTACATTTCCACATTTCCACATTTCAGTGATAGATGTATCAACAAGCAAATGCAGATAGGAAAGTCAGATGTTACCTATTGTTCATAATATTATCATTAATATGTTAGAAACAAAACAAAGGGCACTTTACAGGTAATGGCAGGGTATTCACACATGCTCAAGAGTTCAATTTTGATGAAGATGATGAACCAAAGACGTGAAAAATGCTTATTGTTCTATGCAGCTCACATTTTTCTAGTAGTATCATGCCATTAGTGTGCTACTGGGAGGTGCAGTGACGGATTGGTCAGGGAGGATGGGTACATTAACTTGTTTTTTTGCCTCCTAAGCAACTTCTTATATAGATTTATAACTTCCAGGCTGAAAATATATAGAGAGTTACAGGTAAAGAGATGGAAAAACGTGATCTTTGCCTGAAAAAAAAAAAAGAAAAAAAGTTGAGAACTTAATCATATGATGTAAATTAAGACCTGGTGTGAGGGTGCATTAAACGAGCAAACTCCGTAATGGATGCACTACAACTGTCGGTAACAAAGCTAACATGCTGTATGTTCTTCAGCAACACATTACAATTCAGAGTATGAAGCAAAACCAGGTAAGACATTAAAAAGAGTTTTTTCTGAATGCCTGATGCTGTGGAATTGACAAAATATTTTTTTCCCTACACTTTGCCATCAATAGTGAATTGTTCAGTTTCAATCTTTATTTTAGATGTCCAACAAATTAGTTGAAGAAAAGGGAAAAAATTCTGCAAGGGACATTGCAGAGAATTTATATAAATCCTACTCCACATATTTTTGTTGTTTTATTTTGACAGGACGACTATCATCTTTCTTTTTCAATTCAGAAAATGAAAACTATATGCACAATTCATCAAAGTTTCAACTGAGTACTTAATAACTCTGTCAGTGATTTCCTGTTTACTAGATCCTCTCAGATGCTTTCAACTTTGCCTGCTTTAACTTCCCTCCCGCCTTCCCCTCCCAACACAACACAAAAAGTAATTTAGCTTATTTCATCTAATAATTTTCAGTCATTTACTCATGAGCAGTCCTTAATTGCAATTGGAGTAGCAGTCTCATAAAACTGCAAATGCTACTACTTATAAATGTTTCTTTGTAATTACACTATCACTATTTGGAAACTCACTCCTTCCTTTTGTGTTAGATGAATTTCAAAATTTAAGTGCTGAATCTCAAACTGTATAAACTCGGCAAAGCTGTGTTTGGTAAAGTAACTAAAAGAACTATACCAGCAGACCGAACATAATTTTGGCCTTACGCCTTTACAATTAAATTCCCATTTGCTTCACTGGAAATTCTGATGAATCACACTAGTGCTGACTAACCACCATCTAACATCCAACAGTTCACAGGTATGCATAGACAAGTAAATTCAGAGGTTAGAAAACACACACTAAATTTCTTTCTTCACCTCTGAATGCTCAAATGCTAAAAAGTCGAGTATGTTTCTTAATAAGACATCGATAAACCTGAACATTGTCAAAACATTAAAAAATGAGATCAGTTTTCTTTCTTCCAAATATCCTCTTATTCTAAGAAAAGAAACTGAACCTTAGACAACATTTCATTATGGGTTTTATAAAATCAAATACATCTTGATTACCTTGAAACAACAACCTATGGCATGTGGTACCTTCAATTTATACCTTCAGAGAGTACCATCTGCTGTTAAAAATCTAATACTGCAAAGAATGGCACAACTTTCATCTGGTTAAACGGCTTTAAGATTTGTGATTTTTTTGCTGATTAAAATTTTCTCTTTTTTTCTGGGCTACTGATGATGACAGCTTCCCTCTGTCTGTTGCAAGGAAAATGATTTCATGGAGAAAGTAATATGAATGCACACTGTGCTGGTGTAAGAGCCTGGAAGAGTCTGACTAAAAGCAGGAAGAGATATATATCAACGTAAGTCTATTTCTGGAATAAGGGGAAGGTGTTTATCTGCCCTCTTCATTTACTTGTACTAAACGAAAATGGAGCGACATCAGTGCATGCCTGTATAAATGTAATAATTAGGCTTACGGTCACAGTTCAGCAGTTTAGGACAGGTTTCTGCTCAGGAGGAAGGGTCCTTTTGCTCTTTGAAAGTAACATTATCAACCACTAAAATTGTCTGGTTGCTCTGTCCTGTCCACTCAGGAGTTTTGAGACCAACCTTGCTCTTGGTCCTAACAGAATACGTATACAGGAATGACACTCATCTCATTAATTATGGGTACTTGCCTAACTATTTTTCTTCCATTAGATAATGAGGACATCTAATGCACGGTGCATATGCGTAAATTATATTTTTCCACTGAGAATGAAAGGCACCTAGGACTCAAGCTCAGGTAGGGATGTCTGCAATAGTAGCTTCTATATTTACTACCCATGTTGTCACTGAATTAGGCGCCCAGTTTTTCTTCGGTTTGTTACCTTCCAAGATGGGTATAACAGATGGTATTATTTTTCGCCTGTGCTATGTTCCTATTCTATTCCTGTCAATATGCACACTTATGAATGAATTTCAGCCTGTCAGCCTTGCAGAACACACTGCAAAGAAAGTGAGTATTGCAAATAGGTAGTGATACACATTGGCATCACTTGTTCATTTACCTCAAAGCAATCATAGTGCGTTCAGCTAACACGTACATACATACCAGATAAATCGGCAGCCTGCCACACATCAATCAAAACTTTAATATGTTGTTCCCTCTCAGCTATTCCACTCTCCCACAAATCTGTTGCCTCACGTGACTCATGCCACAGACACACCGTGGAAACGCATTTAAACATGAACTTCATGTTTGAAGATCTGTGTTGCATTAAAGTCATTTTACAGCACGCTAAGATTAGTTTTTCTGATTCTTAGGACCTGCTCAAGCAAGAAATCCTTTTGCTGTGCAGTCAGGACCAATGCTTGTTTGAAAGGCAGCTGTCTGTTCAACAGTATAACCATGTTCTTTTTATGAACATACTTCTACTGAATATTTTATTTGTTTTGCACTTAGCTGAGAAAACAGGTACACTTATAGAGAACATGCCTTCCCTGAAGGCATGTACTGAATAACCAAGGCTCCAGTTGTTGCTGAAGTATCATAAGTAACACATTTTACTTTCTGCAGTTCTAGGAGCGGGATTGTGCTGCTGATCTACCTCCTACTTTACCTTAGTATTTCTTAATAGCTTTCCCAGGAGGAAACTGCAGCTCAAAGAATTATTGGTCATTTATTTTTCCTCTTTATTTGTTTCAAACGTCCCTGCTCAATGGCAATCCTGACCAAATGATGAGCCTAAGTTATTGTTCTTCACCTAGAAGTCAAGGATCCTCCTATTTACCAGCCCTCATACTTATCTCTTCCAAAAAAAAAGTACACAGATATGCATCATGCTGTAAGTATGAGACCTTTACTCTTCCTCATGGTCTTGCAGGAAAATTCTAGTGCCAGAACAGTTTTGTTTTGGCTCCAGATACTTTTGAAAAGCTGTTTGGCCATCTGGCATAACATCAACCCAAGATGCAGGAGATATCTAATGGGATTTAGCTAATCAGGTACAGATTTATACATCTGAGTTATCACGTCTTTATAGTCCCCAGCAAGAAATGGGCAGTTCTCCGGTAACATTAACCTTGTCTTCCTAAAGCAGATATTTAAAAATCTCTTCGTTGACTGTGGTGATCGACAAGAATAGGCAACAGAGGCTAACTGAGACATAGGCACAGCTTTGTAATATAAATCCCAAACCTACTGTATTTTCTCAGTTTTGCCTTTAGCAAGTTGTTTTGACCCTGTATTTCCCCTGTAGTTAGTAGCACCATTTTTTTGCTTAATGTGGGGTCTCTGTTCCTCTGAATTTTCAACTAATAGCACTATCTTTAATACCTCCAGTGCCCTTAATCTGTCCATCTCTTGTATGTATTTCTGTTTATAATTATTATTCCTTTAATTTACTTTAACAAGCTTCCTGTCTTTCTTTACTTGGATTTGCTGTTACAGGAAACTTTATTCTGGTGGTGGATGAGTTTTCTGCATCCTCCTGGATCAGAAGTGTCTTCTGCAGTCAGATTCTCTTGCAAGGAGTTGAATGACTTGGGATGTCTTCTTTGATTATTTTCTTCCTGTAGCATTAATATTGTGCAGCTTCAGGCATGGTTAGTTCCCCAGGCCTTATTCTAAGACAAATGCCAAAATAATAATAGAAGAGCTTCTTATGTCACTTTTCCTCATCTCTATTAAAATGTCATCCAAAACCATATGCTTTTCCCCCCTTGCCTATCCCTCTTAATTTTTCTCTATTATTTACCCTATGACTAAATACTTAATTAATTCTGGGTACATTGTGTTTACACATTGTTTTGTTTCATGCTGCCGTCTGTCTCTTTCTTCTGGGTGAAGCAGTTGGGGACAAGAGCTTCTATCAGAATCCACTGTTTAGGAAAAGGCTGTGTTGTGCTGGTGCAATACATAGCTTATAAAATATAGTATTCTATTGAAGTTATACATATACCAGGAAAACGAGGTGTAGAGACTGATTAGCAAAACCCAAACATTCATATGTTGCAGGGAAGAGCAGGAAGCTGAAAAAAACACTATGGCTCTTGCCTATTTTTTAGGCCATTAACCAAAATAAGAATTTTTTAAGAGCTTTGTAAATATGACTGAACAGGTTCAGGGTTCTAAATAAGCCTCCTTTTGTTACTGACTTTTAACCTTTAATAATTTTGTCAAGTTTTTCCATGACATGGCAACTGTTCCCCCCTACCTTTTCAGATTGCGTTTGCTCATGATTGCACTGATGACCTTTAAAAAGAGCTGGATTACAAGAGTGCATTAACAGCTTATATAAAGATGCACTGCCATTCAGTTGTACGCATTCCTAGTTCTTTAGGAAGCCATGTGTAATGAAATATGTAATGAAATATGTGATGGATTAATACTGCTGATGATACAGTTTAAAGAATTCTCTTCCTCTCTTTCATGCCCTGTCTCTTTCCCCTTATCAAAATGCAAATAAGGAGAAGCTTTTGTAGGATATCACCCACTCTCCACTGGAGAGGGGAGACAAGTTTGACCAAAGGTTGTTTCCTTTACAGTCAGAATTCCAACTGCCTGCTCTGACCTTCTGAGCTACACACGAGCAACAACTCCTGTGGAGGAAGAGGTCCCCACGCTCGGGTCTCCAGAAGGAAGCCTTTGTTTTAGAGAAACAAAAACTGGGTTCCCTTCTTGCCACTGGAAGGTAGCCTAACCTCAGCGAAGACACCCCCATTCTCAAAATTTTTGCTTGAACTCCATTTATACTGTAAATCCTTTTAAGCAGGCAATAGTCCTTTATAGCCTTTGCATTGTGCATGTTTGGATAATACTTCTGTGAGTCTACTGGCAGTATGGTATTTCAAATGACAACCGAAAAGAGCACATATATTTCAATTTTATTTTGTCTTTAAAATCTCAAGAGCCCCTTGGGGCAGTTAACTATTGGTTTTATTTTTTCTTCAGAGAGCATTCAGATTGATAACTGCCATACGCACATGTGTCACTATAGAAAAATAACATGACAGTTAATTAGCTTTGTGAACCTCTCCCAAGTTTTTCATCATTTAAAGCTATTTCTGTATTTTGTGTTTTGGAGATATCCACCTGAAGTGTTTGAAGAGTTGGAAGCTCATCATTGCTGTTTGAATGCAGCTGTAGATAGGAGGAAAGAAATCAAGGATGGGGTAGAGTGTGCAGATGGGCTAGTGCAAGGGCAGCCTGGAACTGATGAGACTACTCGTAGCCCTCTTGCAGTCATTAGAATGGAGTGGAAGAAGATGTTTCAAGGAAATTGGGTACAATCAGAACAAAATGTATGACTGTACCTTCCAAGGGAGATAACTGAAGCCTGCCTGTCACATGGCTTGAGCGATTTTAAGTAGTACTGGAGTGCTAATATAAAAAAGTAGAATGGGCAGGGAAGAAAGGGCAGGTTCTGCTGAAGACTATCAGGATCAAGATAAGTTGTCTTAAGCAAAGAGACAGTCTTTCAGACACTAGCAGACAACATTTGTGGCTGAGTTACTGCAGCAAAGAATAAAGTGCTGTCGGGGATTAGGAAATGTGTAAATCAGAACGGAAACAGGCAGCTCAAGGGACCAGAGATAACTGCAGCTTAAAATGTGAATAGCTAAAAAATCGTTCAGGGAGACCATCTTTGTAGGGCACTCAGAGGCTGTCTGTACCGGTATATTAAACAAGATCAGGGTTAAGACCTAAGCACATTATTGCATGTACCTAGGTTTATTTTTATTTAAGGACAGAGACAATAGGCAGCATGTTCAGAGTAATGATTAATATATTTATTGGTGATCTGAAAAAGAATTAGAAAACCATTTCAATCAGAATTTTCAAATATTAAACCAGAAAGGAACAGTTACGTATGTGGAAGAATTGGGATGATTTGATAATTTAAGCTATTTGTGTGAACTGAAGAAAGTCCTAGCACTGAAGAGGAAGATACAGAAGCAATCTTAGCTAAAAAAGTAATTATGTCATGGAAGGCAATGACTCTGGAAAGTATATATTTTGCTGGTAAGAAACTAATATAGTTTTCCTTTGTACTGCTGTAACAATCAGTGCTAATGCATTTCTTGGAAATATGAACAGGATTTGACACAAAGATGTTTTATTGTAGGAATCAGTAATATCAAAGGAAACTTTGCTCACCAAACTCTTCAAAGAAGTATTCTGATATTTTTTTTTCTTTTTTTTTTTCCTTTGCACACTGAAGTCAAAATGTGTTTTTGCACAGCTACCTGATGAATAAAGTTCCACACAGTGATTCTATGGTAAACATCCCTCGGTCAAACACTAGGGGTTTTTTCAGTAAAACAGGCAAGATTTAGTGTTGATACACTGCACTGAGATGAGGGAGAGAAGGAGTTCATCCTGGAGAATTCTGTCACAGCAGTAGTTCTTGGTAAAATCATATGAGAAAAATCAGTGTACGGGGAATAAATATGAATGGTTATCTGGTTGGAAAGTAATGTGTTAAGGATAGTAGTAGGACTTAGGACACAGAAAGATGTGTACATCTTTTTGTTTTATAAGGGGATGATGCAGAAACAGCAGAATGGTTGTAACCTATCCAACCAAAAGAAAGATGAAGCAAAAGGAGAGGCCAACAAATAGCTAAATCACGTCTCAGTTACCAGCAAACAAAATATGGCAAATTGTAGCTTGGATTTTATACTCTTTGTTGGGAGTTAATTATTTTCTGATGAACTGAGGTCTTAGTCTGAGAGCAGATTTATAACATATTGAAAGAATAAGTTAAGAATAAGTTAAGACAACTCATGCATCAGAGTCTGGTAAATGAAATTAAAAACCTTGGCTTTAGCTTCTTGGTCCCCTGTTCATTCCCACCGGAGCTTTACAGCCCTTTACTGCCTTCAGTAAAATCTTTATGAGTCTTTTTTCCCCTCCTGCACTAAGCAGAAGCAGCACAACTCCCAACATCAAACCCAGCAACACAACATACCTGTGCAGGAAGAATACGCTAGAGCAGAATTTACACTGCATTTGCAGCGTAGTCCTCAGTGGGGATTTCCCTGGTTATCCCCAGAGATGCAGAGGGGCATGCAGCAATTCAAGCCGAACAGGAAAAGCAGCACACAGGAAACCTGACATTCAGCTCCTCTGTGACTTCACTCATGAGAAGAGTGGTGAGAAATTATTGTGAAACTGTGTGCTCCAACTCTTCTTTTCGTCTTGGAGCTGTCTGAAGCAGACTTTTTTTTTGTGTGTTGGAAAAACATACTCGATGAATGTGTTGCAGAGGTCTTGTGCATTAATGTACCCATGCAATGGTGGTCAGTGAGGATTTCACTTGCTATTCTCAAACACGCAGAGGTGGTTATGCGGCAGCTTGGCTGAACATAAAAAGGGATGTTACAGACTGTTTTATAAGGTTACAACTTTTTTTTTGCCTGTTTATATTTTCTGACATATACTAGTAAGATGAGAATATTTATTTCTTACCGTCTTCCTAATAAATAACCTATACTGCTCTCTTTGCTTCTATGCCCATGAGCTGAAGAACAGTACTGCTGGAACTGTACAGAATTGACACTGTCAAAGCACTGTTTTATTGCTAAGTATTAACAATGTCTGTAATCCTCTTAATTAGTCACGTGAATCTGTAACTATAAATAGTATTAGGTCTTTTTCTGCTACAGTGTTGTTTATAAAACGCTTCTGAATTTTCTTTCCTTTCAAACTTTGCTATTTTGGGTCAGCTAGCCTCCTCCTGTATATGGCTCTAGTTTCACTGAGTTTATTGAAATTCCATCAAATCCTTTCATCAGAGAATCTGGCTATGCATTTGGCTTTCATTCAATCTGGCTGATCAGTCTGGCTTGCATTGACTCCAGTTTATTTTATGCAGGGCTCTGGCATTAGAACAGTTAAGCATTTACACCTTGCTCTCTTGAAACCTCTGCTGGTTTCTCAAAGCTTTAATTATCTGACTCCTGGACTGGAATAGGTACAATATTTTATGCTACGCATCTCTACAAATGTTATGAACTCAGTAGTGTGAGATAAAATAATTCAGTATTTAAACAGATTTCACTAGTTAATTGCCCAATAGTGCTGTGGATTTACATTCATGCTGGAATGTGCTCTATAAATGCAGAATTACCTGTATGCATAACAGGTGATCGAAATATAAATGTAAAATTCTTTCTTCATAAGTTTAAGACCAGAAATCTTTGTGGCAAAAAAAGAGAAAGAAATAGGATGTTATTATGCATGTCAAAAAGCTTTAAAATAAGCTAGAATATGCTAATGCTATGGAAGGATATTTCACCCGATTAAGGTTGCTTCCATGCAGTAAACAGACATCCAAGGGTGTCTGCGTATCAATTCCACCAGATTGTTTAACATTTTCTACACAAAGTGAAAACATAGAGCAAGATAAACCAAACTGCTCCCTACTTCTCCCGTGGTCTCCTTGAAATCACATCAAAGCAAACTTTTCTTTTGCCACTCTTCAGATGTGAACAGCAGAGTACTTTTTTTCTTTCTTTTTTTTTTCTTTTTTTTACAGCATGCAATCTGTTCCTTTTATTTGACCCTTCTTTGGAAACACACGTTTTATTAAATAAGTTGGAAGTTAATTGCAGTCATTATAATCTCCTTAGATTCTTAATAGTTTAATTTATGTTTTTGCATGCAGCTGTTGGGATTGACTGAAAAAGTACAAACCCACATGGCCTTACACAGCATTCTCTTGATTAAGAACTGATGTCTCCTAAAGTAACAATAATGGATGAAGCTGGGGACATCTACGGAGAAAAGGCCAGATGCCTGAGATGCAGGCAATGCTCAGAAGACACCAGAAAGGTTTCTAAAGTAATGAAGGAACAGTTTTATTGGCAAGTAATTACTTAAGAGAGATGAAAACAAATTCATGCTACTGAAGCAAGTCAGTCACTCGTGTGACTAAGTAGGTGTAGCAGACATGCCATTTTTACTTACGCTTTTTAACAGGAAGGGAAAGAAAAGTCCTTTAAACAGTGACAAATCACTGTGAAGCACAGAAAAGATAAAAGAAAAAGTAGCAAGCAGCATATGCAGAGTAATTAGGAAAAGTCCGCGTTGTACAGACAGTAAGCTAAATTCTACCCTTAGTGACAGTCACGAAACTCCTCTGGAGTGTAGCCAACAGTAAATTTTTAATGCCTCCAACCTGTACCTCCTGTCTCAGCCTGCAGCACCGCTTAGTCATGTTAACTTTTCCCAACACATTTTTGTCTTCTAAATGAAAGTATTCTTGGACCCTGCATTCTGGAAGCTGCTTTCTACTGTCTCCTTGTTATCCAACACCCTGCCTTCTGGTGGCAGGCTCTCCAGATCTCTCTGCCTTTCCACCCTCTTGAGATACCTAAACAATAAATTCATATTAATTACAATGGGTTTAGTAGTATTTTCTTAAATATCTCGAGGCCTGATTGCTACTGAAATAAAAGAGTTGAGTAATTGATGGCCATAAGTGACTATGGGTTCTCTTCCACAGAGAAGATCTGGATCAAAATACATGCTTGACACTTTCTGTCTTCCCATAGTTGTTATAAAATCTTTAATATTCTAGATCAGATTTTCTCCAAAAGTAAACTGATGGGATCCCCTACAGTCATCCTGAGTGATAGCCTTGCAGAACATGCTTCTTTGTGACTCCAGTGTCACTTTTACATTGCTTATAATTGTGAAAATGGGATGGTCAAAAATGTCAATAAAGATTATCATCTATAAGACTCTGAAAATCACAAATCACTTTACATGTCTATGTACTTCCTTAGGAGCATGTATAATTACAGATGAGGTCACAGGGGAAAGGGAGAGGCAAATTCAAGCAGTGAAAATAGATGTTCCTCATCCACTGGCCAGATTAGCTCAAAATTTTGTTTCTTCACTTGTGTGACAGGCTCAAAAGCTTTTATTTCTGCCTATATCACCTTTTGTTTTTTATCTCTAGTCCTCAGGATTCATCCCTTGCTCAAAGACCTTGTTTTCTGAAGTACGGTCCACAGGTGCACTAGCATTCTCTTCTGATAACAGTTTCAATTACTATTTTGGCTAAATGTCTTCAACTTCTCCCACTTCTTTTCATGACAATCTTTCAAAGTGAGTTCCATTTTTTCCCCCATTTCCACTGTTTTTATAACTCCATCATTCTCTCTCTTTTAACAGACATACAGTTCTGGTGTCACTTGTGGTATGTCTCTCTCCCTACATTGATGCTGACATTACCTCCTTGTGTTTCTCTCCCCACCTTCCCACTTTTATATCATCTCCAAAATGCATATGTACCAACTGTTAAACCTTGAGCATTTTCAGCCAGGAAATCTGAGATGGAATTGTGAGATCTGACAATACCATGTGGCTATGGATTTATGCTGAAAACCTGACCTGGTTCAGTATGTCTTTCAGCCAGAAGTTCCTTTATCATTGGCCATGTCCTCTTTAAATATTTACCACTAAAAATACTTTGGCTTGTAATGGTCAAAATGCATTGTAAATGTGTAACAAGCCCCTACATGTGACCTGGAAGTCAATGTGACGAACCAAAGGATGAGAAGGAAAGGTATCTCCTTTAGCACGAGAGCAAGTGTTGATAAGTAGCCATCAAATTACTTCTGTTTGGCAGGAAGGGTACTACAAGGTGATACTCAAAGTGCTCTATTAACATGAACATACACAATTCCACTTCCTACTCCATTCTTCAATCTCCTCCCTTCCCTATATCAGGGTACTGACTGTGGGATCAGATGCTCAGTAATACTTAACTCACATTAAAATCACAAATATCTGAAAATCTGGATCTCAAGGGAGAATTCCTAAATTTTTTACCGTATACAGGAGAGCTCTGAAGATTGACCAGACAGCAGATGGATTTGCCAAGGCAACCTCTCCAAGTGTGGGCTATTATTTTGTTGTTTTGAATGAGTATGTTCTCTTAAGGTTCCATAGGACTCCACAAAACCATAACAATATATGTTCTTTTTATGATTCATGTGTTAATTAAACATTTCCAGTTCAATGAATGAATTCTGTATAATCTCTCTAGACAATTGAGCTCTGCATCCTTAATTGCTGTGCCATAGGTCAAGCAGATGATAACGTATTTGCTCTAGTGGAAATAAAGAATTTACTCCTTGTTCTAAGCATTCAGCTCCTCTTCATAGACAAGTGTAAAAATCTCCACAGTATTAAACCAGTATAATTAGATAATGGTTATATTCAAAGCTATTTGCCTCAGATTAAATAAAATCCTAAATAATTTCAGTTTCTACCCCTGCTAATTAGCAAGTTTTTTGTGTGTTTCATTTAAACATAATGCTAGGACCAATTCAGTACTTTCACCTCTGGGACTCCATTTGTTATGTACTGGTTCCTTAGAGACCTAAAGCAATTAAAATTAAATTGAATTTATAGCTTAATCCTTCCCTGAGAACTACAGGACAAAAATTATTAGAGCTTTCCAGAGGTTTTCCTTTTTTAGAACAATCCTGTTCAGTGACTCAAACAAAACTTTGCCTACTTGCACCAGCAGTAAATTCACTTATCTCAGAGTAAATAAGTGATTCTTTTTCTTTCTTATTGTCAACTTTGCACAAATCAGCCTACAAATATTTCATGTTTAAACACTGACTTTGAAGAGTACAATAAAAGTGACTGTATAATTTATATGTATATACATTCTATTCAAGTTTTAAGTGCACCTTATCATGATCATTCATGGCCTCCTAGAGATTAGAGTATCTGCACTCAGTTTTTAGATTTTAAAATGAGGTAATTTTTTCCTCTGATGACTTGTGGTAGATGAATGTACAAACAGGGTAAGATTCACACGAAATACGATCTTGTCAGCCATCTTGGTCTCCCTTTACAATCGATGCAGAATAAATAAGCAAATGAAGACCCAATTCATCCAGCCTAATTTAGATGCCAACATCAGGATGAGATGAATCATGACCTAGAGGAAATGGCTGCTTCACAGCCTGGTGTCTCTAGATCTGCTGTTTATGTCTGTGTTTGGCAAAATGGATGCCATTCATAAACTTTCAAACTACAGCACGTGGAAGTGGAAATGTTATTTTTCTCCTTGTTCTAAATGTAGCTTCCATCTAAGAAGCATATAAAGGCAAGGGACGTAGGATGCCCTTGTTACACAAACTCTTGGTCAGAATTTAAGTAAAGATTTATTTATGTGTGACTGTCTCACTCTAAGAGGGTCCTAATCCCCTTTAATAGACTAATTTATATGAATGTAGGCACTAAAAATCCTTTAAAATGCTCTAATGAAACAGTTACAGAAAAGACTATGCAGTTTGAGGTGTTATCTATCCTTCAGAGGGAATTATTGAAATCATCTTGAAATAGGGCAAAAAGATGGGAGTTGATCACACTGAATTGTATACAAAAAGTTAAGCAATGCAGGGAAGTTACAGAGAATGTGAATAATACCTCTGAAAAAAAACCATTATTTTTTCAGAATAAAATGCCCATCTTTTAACCATAACAGGAGAAAAATTAATCCTAGCAATGGCTTACATTCATCGAGGAGGATAAGACAATAAGAGGGTAAAACCATTTTTTTCTTTGTGTGTTTGACACTTGATGTATTCAGCAGGAGGGTGGATAAGGATTTCATGCAAGTTGAATCATTTACTTTTGTTCCAATGTTATCTAAAGAAAACGCTAAAAGTTATCTATTAATGTTATACTCTGTAAAACTGGCTTTACAGAAAACTCTAAACCAATAATTTTTTCAAAGAATTTTGAACTGTAATGCTAATTTATTGAGATGAATTGAAAGAAAAGCCACTTTCTGTATATTTTTAAAAGATCAGGTGAGATGATTTGAGCAATTACAGGCTGACTAGCCTAAAATGCTTTCTAAAAAAAGAAGTCACTGGAAGAGAAATCTTGTCTAGTCTATGTCAGTCTGCATAATATGCTAGAAAATAATTCATCAAGCAAACTTTACAGGGCTTTTGGAAATGTGGTTGATAAAGATAATTGCAGTGTTATAATATATTTAGATTTCTCTGCTGGATTTAAGTAACATATTCTTTTGTATGAACACAATGCCATTAAACAGATAGATAAAAGGCTACTTAAGACACCATTAGTGATTAATGAGGACATCGGATTAGATGTGTTTCTGTGTATGAGCTGGCAGAATATAATGTTGGTTGTGATCATGATAACATACGTGAATTTAATTCTTCACACAAAGCTTCACCTACTTCACTATGCACAAATATAGAGAATATCTACACTAAGAGTGCAGTGTGTGTTCTCTGAACACCGGATGGGCCTCCTGAGTATTTAAAAATACAAATCTTAATTAGCTTATAAATTAAAATTATTTTTAACCAGTTCTTTAAAGAACTGTTTTACTGTGACAGACAATTTTGTCCTCGACTGCTTATAGACCATCCTGGTGGAGCAAAGAATCATAAATAAGACTTACAAAGACAATATATTTCTAAAATTAATTAGTTAGATGAAGTTGGGGTTTTTGCACTTTCATTCATCATTACTGAATTTCTCCTTTAATAGAGGTCAAAAAATTTGTCCTTTTCAACAAAACGCAAGAAGGTGGCTTTCTCTGAAAATGTCTGCCCTCCCCCATTATTCTGTATGTACTGACTCCACTGGCAATAAAGGTGGCTTCTTTCTTATTTAAGCCACTTTTTGGCATTTTCCTCTGCTGCTTAAAATCAGCAGTCTCCATGTTCTCTAGAGCCAGCTGATTTCATTCCTGCTGGTTGCCTTTGAAAGTAAAAGATAGATTTTCTAGAAACTGCTTCTGTTCATGTTCCCAGTCAGAATAATGGATAATAGCTGCTGTTTCTATCAGACCAAAGCCTCAAAAGCCACTTATGCTTGCTTGCTGTATGTATAAATAATAACACTCAATTTAAAGAAGGTCCTGTGTGAGCTTTTTACAAGTCACCAAATATACTGTTAATGCTCTTGAAGTAGTAGAAAGTTGTACTCCTTGGAAAAAATACAACTGATGGATTCCTTCCCATAAAATAGTTACAAGTATTTATATCAAAACAGCAGATAATTTAAGTGCTGGAGCATCTACATTTTTTCTACTCATGTCTCCCTCATGTCTCTCACTTGTGGCTGTCTTCACTTCCACGATTTAGTTCCATTTTCAAATCTTTATGCAGATTCTGACATAATTAATGTGGTGGCTTGTTAATGCCATAAAACCAGGAATTCTGTTTGCTCTCTGGTCACTTGGTCTCCGATATACAAACTTTCCCCATGCTTTGTGCAGTTGAGATTGCCCACTGAACAATTTTGTTTAATTTTTTAAAGCTTCATCGTTAAAATCAAGGGTCTGCACAAATCTCATTGCCCATAAAGTTCACATGGTTAGGCCAGGCCAGTTTTTGTAGACAATATCCTGTCAAGTGTCACGTACCTAACAACTCCTTATTCCAGCTTTTAACTATTACCCAGACGACCAATAACTAATTCTGTGGTGTCACCTGGTTGACTCCCATGCATGTTGAGTCACTGTAAGAGCTTTCCCATGAGACACCTTGAAGTATGGACATGTGCTGTCACAGTCTCCTCCACTGGAAATTCTTTGACTTCATCAGAGAAAATGGGTAGGTTTCTGCTGGCCTCCAAGAAAAGGGAAATTCATTTTTACCAATGGATCAAACAAGTGATTCAGCTTTACAGAATTGTAATTATTTTTCCAATTATGCTTTGTGCTTCCTTTTACTCTAGATCTTTCTTCCATCTAGATGAATGATGCTATGCAAGATAAATTCATCTATCCATGACAGGGTGCACCAAGGGCTGACAGGGCATGCATCTCACCAGCCAGGGTCCAGCCCACCCCCCAGCAAGTGGGTAGGGGAGATTTGGAGATGCTAACAGGTCCAACTGAGAGCCCAGGCAAGTTCATGCTGATAAGGCAGGTCCAAGATCAGGCCATGAAATAAATCCACAGATCAGAGTCCAGATCAGCTGGGTCCATGGTCAGGCATGGGCACAGCTGTGAGAGATACTCAATAGTGAGGTTCTGTTCCTAGTGAGGTGATATTTTTGTTTAACAAGCTTCATCAGAACTGAATCCCAAAACCATTGTTAGCAAATACTTTGGAGTGCTTCCATTTCATTGTATGCAAAGTACCTGTGACGTCATGAACATGGAGTGTTCACAACACTGTCTCCAAAAAAGTTGCAAATTGAACATTTTGGTGCTATCTACAAAGCAGACAAGTGCCAGGAAGAACAAAATGATCCCTTCTACTATATATTATCTTGGCCATTGAACAACCTATTTATTAATTATGATAAATTTAAACTATGAGTAAAAGAATAGCCGATGCAAATCATCTTATGCTGCACAATTCTGATTTGTGACTGGAGAGATTAGGTGGATGGGAGATGCTGTGAAAACAGGTAGGGAGCCTTGTCTTTGTCTTCTGGATTTCTTTCCAGTTATTGTTCTATAATGTAGGCTGTAAAACCTTTGCTGTAAAGGCAAAATCACATAACAAGTCCAAATATCTCTTTTCCCTCTTACTTCCCTCTGTCCCTTACAATCTATTAATCTGTTCTGGTTTATTTACATTGCAAATCATTTAGAGAGTGGAAACAGCAAGGAGAATGAGCAATCCTTGCCTGCGGGGCTTGACAGTGTTCCTATGAGTGATGCATGAGCAGGCAGGAGGTTTCTGAAGAGTGGATGGCATATCAAAGATTTCTATTCTCTGCAGTCAGATAGCACTCATTATCAAAAGAGAAATGAAACGAGGACTGCTTCCATTTCTGCTGTTAGGCAGATGAATCCAACCAGTTACTCTACTCATTCTTCAAGATTAAAGGGAAATAATATAAAAAGATGATAACATGTATTCTTTCATGAAGAGCTGATTATGGTTGTATTTGACAAAGATTTTTATGGATGGCTATTTGTTTAGGTCACTGTAGAATTTCCGAAGATTAAGACATGGTAAAGTAACATATTCAAGAACTCAGCAATAACTTTGTGTTAGAACCATGCTTGAATGTCTTCCAAATCCACATTTGCTAAACCAATGTTTTAAGATTGAAGTTGTCATTGAGGAGGCTACGTGTCATTACATAAAATTACTTTGTGATCTTTACATAAAGTAGCCTTGCATTTTGAAAAACACTAACAGCAAGCAGATCTGAGTTTTGTATGATCGTAGCACACAATTCCATAACTTCCCATGGAACTATCATAATGGATTTTGTGCCATTTTGTGCCACGTACTTTAGAAAAAGGATCAGCTTTTTGTAACTTCTGGTACCCTTGTTGCCATGATTTCTGAAAGAGGCATCACTGTGCCACAGATACAGACTGAAGTCCAGCAGACACCTTCTCCTGGTATACCTCACCTTCTTGACTTATATTTGATAGTTTATAGATTAACATTCAGTTCATAAGAAATGTTAAATTGTGGGGTTTTTAATGTGCAAAATCAGGTCTTTTATATATTTAAGCATATAACTCCATGCTTAATTTCTAATCAATCAACCAGCTCAGCGATGAAAACAGGAATTAATGAAGTTTTCTAGTTCACTCACTAAAGTTCAGTAGGGGTTTTGCTATGTCGTGCCTACTATTTTTGCTATGCATACCAAATCTGTGAATTTCAGGTAGTCCCACTGAATTATGGAACAGAACGGGATTTTACTTAGCTTCTAACATCCGTTGAGATATCTTTGGCCAGAGAAATGTAACTGCACACAGAGGTCTGAAAAAAATTAATTGCTTTCTTCTTTAAAACAATTTATAATATTCCCCCAAACTTTTTCCTATCCAGAACTAGGATATACTGCTACTATCTAGTTCTGCTGCCCCATCACCCTTATTCAGTGTCATCACAGAAAAATATCATTTCCCTGTGATTCATGAAATGATACTTGGGAAGGCAGAAATTGCTGTTTGAATTCTGCAGATATCAAATGTATTTTTTTAAAATTTTGCCAATCAACAAAATGGGACCTTATTGGAACTTATAGAGTCTGTCTAGGTGTTTCAATGAAAAACATCTGATGTGTTTATCTGACTAAGTGAGGATTTGAAAAGAAAACAGAAAAAAATTATCTTTTGATTGTCTTTGTTTTGGTATATTTACACACCAGGAAATTTTTTTTTCAATTTATTTAATCAACAACTGAGGCTCAGTAAGTTCTCGTACAGTTGGCCGAGTTCTTGGATTACTTCTTTCTTATTTAAACCTCTAAACCCTGGAATCCCTGAAAGTCTAGAGTAAAATCATCTTCTATTCCTTTCATGGTCCAAGTATAGCACACACAGGAAAAGCGTCAGCCGTGCTTTTTATATATATGCTATACACTTCAGTGGAACATAGTACTATATTTTGGCCAATGCTGTAGTTGGAATTCATGCAAATTTATCTTCTTTGAAAGTCTTCTCTTTATGTTCACTTTTTTGGTATTAAAAATGCAAGTAAGCCAGAGTAAATGACAGAAGCTGTGACTTTCAAAAGAGCCAAGACCTGGCCTGGTCTGTTCACTTCAGTGTCAGCAGGATGTTTCTTATTAACTTAAATACAAGGTGAACAAATCAATGTTCACTGGTCCCCCCAAAAAGCAATGCAGTGCCTTTCTTTTTTGGATTCTATATTATCAAATCTCATATATGAAGCACAGTCTACTGGTCAGTTTGCTACCTTCTGTTTTCTGATCAAGAATATCCAGTTTTAATTTTGAAAAAAAAATATATTTACAGTTAGAGAAAACAGATTGAAGATATTTCATTGGACTAGTGAAAAAAACATACTGAAATATAAAATAATATTGCATCCAGTATATGTATTTTCCAGCAGGCATGCAGTCGTGTATTAAACTCTCCAATTACATTTTATGTAGGTGGCAATACAATGGAGCGGGCTTCATGAAAAGGAACGTAATCTGGGAAGTGGGAGGTGGAAGTTCTGAAAAGTTCACTGAAAAAAACGAAGACTTTTTTCCAAAACAGAAATCTGAAAGCTGATATTACAGGTAAAGTTCTCCTGAATTTATTTTAAAAATAACACACATTTTCTTTGTCTGACAGCAAAAATTATATGGATTTATCAACCGGATGTGTTATTAAAACTGTAATGTTATTTAATTTTTATTATTTTAAATTAATAATGTCATGCACTAATGGTCTTCTGGAGGTTTAACAAAATACATCGCCAGATCCTCCAGCACAGACGAGTTAAGGCCTGGTGCAGAAAACTTCTTTAGCAACTAAAAGCTTTTTGGCCACTCTTTTGGTTTGTTTATTTGGTCAGTTGGTTGGTTATTACTTCATAGTGTTTTCTAGTAGGCAGAATTCAGATGACTACAGTTGTATTTCCCAGCTATGACGTAGTTTCTAATCTAACACACCTCTTTTCCCCAGTTTTATAACAGCTATGGCAACATTTATCTTCCTTTTCAGCTATTTTGAGATCTGCGGATGCTGATGAATGGTATTGTATAGGAAGCGAACATTATTGCAGGGTAAACTGCTGGGTAACAAGACAGTGTGGTGAGTATTTGCAAATATTCTATGCACCTGGTTGTCCTCTGATGAGAAAAATCAATGGTAAAAAGTTATGAATTAGCTAATCTATCCTCAGGGAGAGAAATTTTGAGAGCACAGTTAGTGTCCGACAACTTTCAAAGGCAACAGATGTTTCTGCTTTGTGGGTAGGTATGATTTTATTGCTCTACAAGTGCCGATGTTCTAGACCTATGCCAGTGTATTATCTCTTTGGCACTGTTTAGCGTCCAATTTTACTTCGCTCTGCTTTGCAAATAGAATTTCTTGCTCATCTAGCTCATCACAAACCAATATCATATCAAAAGAATCGCTTCATCCAGAATTTTTCTTGAGCTTATTTGGAAAATGCCCTTTAGAAATCTGTCATTAATAAAACATTGCAAACACTGAATTAGAACCTGTCTTCCTCTATGACTGAAAAGGGCCATGTACAGATGGCCTAAACTTCCTCTTAAACTCCTGAACTCAGTTTTTCTTAGGGACTGGTGCTTTGTAGCTTCTTACTCATCCTATAAAGAAGTCTTTATGTTTTCCCATTCAATAGCTATGCAATTATCTCTCTGTACAGATAGGTATCTAACAGGCCACAGATATTTGCAAAGCTTCTGTGGGCACCAACCTGAGGTTCTCCTGGCATTTCCCACATAGCAGTCAATATAGCTTAATTTGGAGCATGCTCTGGAAACATAGAATCATAGAATCATAGAATTGTTGAGGTTGGAAGGGACCTTTAAGATCATCGAGTCCAACCTTTAGCCTACCCTGACAAGAGCCACTTCTAAACCATGACCCTAAGTCTTTAAAAAAAAAAAAAAAGAGAGAAAAAGAGAGAAGAAAGAAATTCCAGAAGAGTAAGAATAGTATCAGGGTTTTCTGTACTCCAGCAGTTCTCAATAGGGGAATCCCTGACTCTTTTGTCTTTGTGTGCAGCTATTCAGAAGTTGCTCTAAATTAAACCATAAGCTGCCATAAGAAACCTAAGGCCAAATTGTCAGCAGTTTTACACTTCTGTTAAGTTTGAAGAATATGGAAGAGAGAGCTTTGATAACTGATCTCCTTTTTAGCTCAGAAACTGAGTCATACTTTTGGAAATCTGACCTCAATAATTCCTCAATTTGAGGTCCCCCAGCAAAACACCATTAAAGCCATTGTTACAGGCAAACTCAATAGCAAGCACGTGTTGATTTTTTCCAAAAGTACACTTCTTAAACTGCTTAAAAAGGCTTTTCTCTGCCATACTTTTAGACTGCATTCCTTGACTTATCTGACAATATTATGATGTAACTATACAGATATGAAAGCCTTATGATAGATCTATTATATTTTTATTTCCTGCTCATGGAAATGAAATACATATTCTTCATGGAAGAGGATGATGTACAGCATATTTAATGAAATACATGCACTCTCAAGGTCAAGGAAACAGTATTGGCTGGTTTGTCAAAGGATCTAAACAGGAATGTGTGTGCACTCAATGTACTGACAGTAATATCAACTTTTGACATATACATTAACAGCAATAGCATAGAACTACTGTTTTGCAATAAGGAGAAGAAGGAACCTTTTATTGTGAAAATTTCATGTCTCATAAGCATCATGCTTCTGTTCTTCATCAACAGTTCTGTGCCAGAGAGATATAAGAAAACACAAGGAAGGATGCATGTACCTTAAGCATAGACAAAGTGATCATAATATTCATTATGAAAAGCTAATTTGTGGAATGTTTTGCAGTCAAGCATTAATCATAAAAATATCAACAGAAACCTGAGAGCCTGTGGGTAACAACAAGAAAAAAAGAAAAAAAAAAAGCTACCAAAACCCCAGAATTTTTCTGGTTCAAGTATGTTTTCACCAGCTTTACCTGATCAAAAACAACCTCACCCACACAGTGTAATTAACAGAGGATGGGAGGAGACAATAAAGTGAATCGATCTCACTTGCTCGTCAGCACATTGCAGAGTTCCTTGCAGTGGCCAGTTTGAGACCGGGCCAGAAATTAAAAGGAGTGTTAACTGAATTTTTAGGTATCAAGCTGAAATTGCAAAATAAGTTGTCAAAGACCAAAGGCAGCTTTTGAAGTATCATGTAAAAATGCAAGATCTGTTTTACTGAGAATTTTCAGATCCTGATATATATATATATATCCTTCATGGTTTTTTTGCTGGATTTTTTGGGGGGGAAATATCTTCAGCATGAGATTTAAAGAATAGCATTATATTTCTGATTTTAAAATAATTCTGGCTGAAGTGTCAAAATCTGTATTATAGCATGTATTTGCACAGCAGTAGACAATGCTGGGCAACCTGCTCTAGCTGACACTGCTTTGAGCAGGAGGATTGGACTAGATGAACTCCACAAGTCCCCTCCAACCTCAAATATTCTGTGATTCTGTGATTAAACTTTTTTGGCTTCATGGCAGACTCTAAAACATAAATTTTATAATGAAAAACATGAACTTTACAATTATTTCAGCCATATTAATTCAGAAATCTTCCTAAATAGATAAGAATATAAGATTTTCATATCTCCAGGCTTTTCATATAGATGTAGAACTGATACAGAATATTATGTCATTCTCAAGATTTGATAATGATCTGAAAGTTGAAGGCAAAGATATGAATGCCATTTACTCACAATTCAATTCACCAAAACCATCGCAACTCTATTAAAAAGAATTTATTTGGATCTGCTGAAAACAGAAGGGAATGGTGCATATTGACATGTTTTACAGATACTGCTGTAGATAATCTGAAGGTAAAAAGGAAAATATCTGCCCTTTACTTTTTTATTTCCATGCTTTTAAGATTATCAGTGAAAGTTAATTTTGTTTGAAAAATGTATCACAGTCAGGATTTTTAAACAAGGAGGGGCGATAGATCCAACAGTAAGGTTCTTCATAGTAAAGACTTAGACACGTTCACAGCTTGATATACTTCCTATTCTCTCTGTGTGCCTAAATGTGAATTTAAGATTCCACCTAAACATGAGGAGGACCTTCTTTACTTTGAGGGTAGCAGAGCCCTGGCACAGGCTGCCCCGAGAGCTGGTGGAGTCTCCGTCTCTGGAGACATTCTAAACCCTCCTGGACGCGTTCCTGTGCCACCTGCTCTGGGTGACCCTGCTCTGGCAGGGGGTTGGACTAGATGATCTCCAGAGGTCCCTGCCAACCCTATGATTCTATGATTCTATGATTAAATAGCCATTTTTTAACTGAAGAAACTTCTTAATATAATATTATTGTGGAGCAGTTTTCAGAGATTGGTATGAGGAGGAAGGGAGAGTGAAAAGAACAATATTCCACAACTATAAAATGTCCTTGAGTACTTTTATGAGGTGTTGCCCGTGTTTTCATCTGTTCCACTCTACCTTGAAAAAAAGTTGTCTGAAAACCTGCACAAAACCAGACATACAGTAAAGAGGAGGGAGAAAACAGCAAAAGAGGGTTACTGAGAGAAGTGAAGCAATCTATAGGGAGCTAGTAGTAGAGAAGATGCTGTAGTAATTGGGGGTAGGGTATACAATTTTCCTTAGGGTGTAGCTCATCCTTCTGCTACATCTTATTTTTGTTTTGTTTTTAAAGATGACCTGTAGGTTATATGCATATAGTATCTATAGTAACATTCCGCAGAGACTCACTAACCACATACACGAATTCTGCATCATGATTATAGAGTTAGCTATAGCCATCTGTTCCAGGTTCCTTCAAAACTGAAAAAGAACTAAATCATGAACAGAAAATGGTATGTTGAGAAAAGATGGGAGAGTCACAAATGTTACCTGTGGCAGTTTCTACTTTGGAAAAATATGTGTGTGTTGATTAGAGGCTTCTATACAATATTGGATAGTAATCAGCTATTAATATGTTTAAAATTTCAGAACAACACCTACATGCTGAAATGAACTGTTTAGAGCGTTACACACTACACACTTATGATTTTTAATCCCTCCAATGGTACTTATCTTCTGTGAGATCATAAGTTGTTCCTCAATTGCTCCCCAATTCCCAGAAAGTTAAAACTGATGACTGCCCACTTAAATGACTTCTGAGACAAATTCGGTGATAGCTTTTCTGGTCTCAGTTTCCTTGGGTTTTGTAAAATCACACCAAAAGTAAATTTAGTTCAGTATGTGTAAATGCACATAAAAATAAAAATAAGCACACATTATAAATGGTGGAACTGGAGCAACTAGCACGGAAAAGCATTTTTTATCTTCCAGTTTTGTCTTGATTCAAACACTATCTGATCAGTTTACAGATAAGTACGGTATAGACAATAAATGTGCTGTTCAGCAAAATAGTTCATTCCCATAATATGCTACACATTGAACCAACAAGGTGCATCTTGTGGGTTAGAGGCCATAAATACTTTTGTCAAGACAAAGGGAAAACTCTATGAAAAAATTCTCAGTTTAGCTCATTGAAATAATACAAAGTTCTCTACTCTGGGCAACCCAGTGATCTGGGGGAAAAAACTGATCCCATTGAGAAACACCTTGCAGTAGAGCATCCCTGTTCCTGATAGAATCACTACTATATTGCACCAGATAAAAAAACAAACAAAACAACACTCCCCCCCCCAAAAAAAAAAACAAAACACAACAAAACCCAACCAAAACACAATAAACAAACAACGTAATATTTCATCACTGTTCCCATTTCACTATCATGTGCTTTTCTTCTCCCTAATTCCCTTTTCCTATCAAACCTGATTAGCAAGATAAATGCGTAAGCAAAAGCTTGCTTGCTTTCTTAACATGCTCTCTATTCCAAACTCATTCCAGTGGGTCACACTGAGGATTGATATTGGTCTTATCACTATGGGATCAACTCTGATGCCATACGCAGCTCCCTCTGTATCCCACTCATTGTGTTCCTGGAGTACAAAGATGCTGCTGAGTTATAAGAGTTCTGTTTTGCTATAAGTATAAAGGGGGAAAAAAGAAAAGGAAAGTCTATAAGTATTTATTTAGACTGATGAAAGAAAACAAATCCAGTTAGTAGCTATGTATGTGAAAGAGCCCCAAACTGAAATGGAAAAATCAAAACCAATGATAACACTGAGAAAATGTAAGGATTTTTTTTATTATTTTTCTAATGAAAAGAGCAGTTTAGCAATCAATAGTTCTTCAAAAAGCTGAAGCATAGCTTGTGGCAGGATTATCTACAAAAATTACAGAGACACCTTTTTCTATAGCATCAGAGTGAGATTCATCTGATCAAACTTCAGGATTCTCCTCCTCTGTCTTTAGAAATCTACACTATAGATATCTGCATCCAAGTTGTTTACCTTAATTTAAACAAGTGGAGTGAAATAGGAATGACTCATTTGAGTTATCTTAGCTGTCTACTTTAACAGTAGGTGTTAACAGAAGTGGCTCCAACCTTAAAAGGTCCTGTTCTTTTCCTCCATTGAAACGAAAGACAGTCCAGGATGAATGGCTCAACGTACACACTACAGATATACCACGTTAGGTGAATTGAATCCCCACCTAGCTGGGTAAACTTTACTTATTAACGCAAGGCTGATTGTCCAGAATCTAGGCTTGTTGACTGTGTTTCATTAGCAATGGAGAATGGGAAAAGTATTTTTTAAAAAGTTATTATTCCAACTTTTCTTAAGTTACTTATCTGATGACAAAGCACCTTCTGAAGGTGCCTAACTCTCTCCGCTAGCTATAGAGGGGCAAAAATGCAGAATGTAGGCTGGACATCAAACTCTCAGGTGACTAATATTAGAGGAACATCCACTTTTGCTTTCTGATAAGGAAAGACTAGCAATAGGCCACAGCCTCCCATCACCTTTCATCAAAAGTAAAGCAGAAATGGAAAAGCTGTACATTAGTCCTGCAAGAATACTGTCGTAGCTAATGAGCTGCAGGGCCTTCATTTTCTTGTCCAACTTCAAACTAAAGGGGCTGAGAATTATCAAAGAACAAAGTTGGCATTAAAACGTTGGTGTTCAGAAAAAAAGAAGATAAAGAGGGAGTTCTGCAGAAACTTTATGTCTGGACTCTACTGCCAAGGTTCATCCCCTTTCTCCCTGTCCAATAACAAGAGAGACCCTTTCCATTTGCACGGCTGCTTTGGTTGGAGGAAACAGGCCCTTCTAACTCCCCACGGCAGTGGCAAAGGGAGACCTGCAGAGAGAGGGTTGGACTGACTGTGCATGGCACTCATGTGGGCCCGGCCAGCATGCCCCACTTAATGCTTCTCCTGGCCTTGGTGGGATGGGTGATGAAGGAGCTCTGGGTCAGCACACTTTTTTGAATAAGCCCTGCCTGGCAGTTCAGCCTGGGGGTGCCAGACACTGCTGTATGTACACACACCGTTCCTGAGGTGGGAAGAGGTGCACCCGTGACTGCAGGCAGCTCTTGGGCAGAGCTGCTTCACCCATCTGTGTCCAGCCAACACCTGCCCAGTCCTGTCCTCAACACTCCTGCTGTTCTCTGCTTGACTGTCGGGTGGTACCCAGGTGTTTCAGGGCCACTTGGAAGTACTCCCCATGGTGGCAGGAGAGAGAAAAGGCAGCTTGGGTCTCACAGAGATCTTTCTCTGCCCGTTCTTCATGCACAGGGAACCAGAAGAAGCAGAGGAAGCCCAGGTGACCCAGCTGCCCTCCACCAAGCTCCTACTGAAGGAACTGAGCTATGGCATAGCAATGCCATGAATATCACTCCTGTCTCCACTCTACCCCCAGATGTTTCTCCAGCCCAGCATCAGGTGCATCACTTCTCACCTTCCATTTTTTTCCCCTTGCCCAGACGACAACACTACTTGCCAACAGCCTGGAGAGGCTGGTCAAGGGCCAGCCAAAGGTGAGGTGACTCAGGCCGGCAGGCTGAGCTTCAGGCGGAAAGTGCCCATATCCCAGCCTCCCACAACACTGGCGTCTTGGCCTGCTGGCCATGTCCCAGGTCACTGGCTACAGCAAATCCCTTGCCCATCTCCATCTCTCACACATTGCTAGAGGATCAATGAAGCTCCCTGGGGGCCCTTTCTGCTATGGGGCTGCTTGGCAAGCACAGCACGTTACTTGCAGGTTGGTCCCAATCAGTAGCCACCGCTGTTCCCCTCTGTCAGCAAAGGTGGACTTGGCCACTCAACTGGTCATGTTTGGAGAAGATGCGCAGGACAGCCCTTCTCTCCTCTTCTTGCACGCAAGCACTTCTGTGGCACTGGGTCTGCTGCCCTCCCCACAGAGTACATCCATCCCCATGACTCTGCAGCAGGAGAGCTGAGCCCCGGGGGGCTCCCTCATTCCCAAATGACACCTTTCCTTTGCGCTTAGTGGCAGGATGATAGTGCAGAGAACATCCAGGAGCATTCACCTGGCACTTCTCATCCATGGTAATCACCTAAACCATCTAATATAAAAACAGGTAACACGCCTAGCAAGAGACAAGGCTACAAATAATCTCTCTAAAAAAAGGTTTTTAAAAATAAGGTTTTTTGCTTAGTTTTACTTGGGTTCCTACATGATAAAGAGTTTATATTGAGTCTTCTGGCTATTAGCGCTATTGTAATCTGGAAGTAAAACCCACTAAAAGAAGCATTGAGCAGAATTATCACATAATCACAGAATAGTTGAGGTTGATCATCTAGTCCAAAACCCCTGATCAACACAGGGTCAAATAGAGCAGGTTGCTCAAGATGGGAAATGAAGACAGGAAAACCATACTGAAAATTACAGAAATACTCATTTATGATTGCAGGTTTGGCCAGCAATACTACCTGTGACATATGCTTTTTTATTTTGTGTTCAGTCAGGTAATAAATCAGTGTGTCCAGAATGGGAGGAATCTTCTGGGGCTCTGTCCTCCTATATTTTTGATGGACAATAATAACAACATAACTGTAGACTTTAGCATTTGTTTTGACACAATTCAACCATCTCTATATCTTTATCTAATTATCATGTAAAGCCGTGTAACCTTCATAGTCTATGTTCTCGATAGTTTAATGAACTCTGTTTTAAATTATATGAAAACCTCAGCAGGTGTAGATAGATATAAGTCAGATGTAATGAAAGAATATATAACACTTTTCAGCATCTGAATATCAACTCTTTTTTTTTTCTTTATCCACGATCCGCAGAGAACTGAAACCCACTGGGACAGTGCCTTGAAGTGTGATATGCAACTGTCACATTAATTGGAAACTGAGCTTCAAAATATGCCTTGCTGAACCCAAACAAGTCTAAACAGATCATTTGGTTTCGTGTTCCTGAAGTGTGTCAGGATGCTTCTGGTTTCATTCAAAAGAGAAAGGAAAGATGTTAATTACATGTCCTTTTGTATCTGTTGATATTAAAAAGATGTGAAGCAATCCTGAGAATATCATTAGACCTATGGCAGATTGCATTATACTGTTTTTATCTTTTGGAAGGGTGTAATTTAGGGGGAAAAGTAGGGGTTTTTTTAATATTTTCTTCTATTAATTTGGTCTATCTGAAATATTTTGTGATCAATATCAGTTTTTATTGCTCAAGACATGTCACACGTGTAATTGTTATGGTGTCAATATTTTAGCCCTAAAAAAGTGAGAAAATGTGAAAGAAGCTTTGTCTCATGGAAACATCTAATATTTCAGTTTCCAGATTCTTTCCTGTTTCTGTGCACAACCTAAGAAATTCAAGAGGTAGCAATTATGAGTGTGAAAACTTTTGTTCCAAACTGTTGGCAGCGGTACTTGCAGGCCACAGGGAATTTAGACTAGACTTTTCTTTGTATATTATATAATTTCATATTTTACTACACCAATAGTTGTGCTACAGTTACTGCCTAAGACTCATCTTTTCTGCCTCTACCTTAGAAGTTCTACTGAAAAAAAATTACCTGATTCTTGAATACTGTCATAGTCCAACTTGAAAAACTTGCAGTGCATTCTGCACACTGCTACTCTGTTCCTTCATAATTCTTTGCTTTTTTGTGCTTAGGTTCCTAATTCAGCTTGAGATTGGAGCTGCTTCAGTTTAGCTTAGTGAATGTGCTATGGTTATGGCTACTGAAAGCAGAGGCCCATCTTGTCCCTATCCCTGGTTGTTCCTTCCCTTTAATGTGCTTTTGTTTGCCTCCTGAAAGACCAAAAGAGGAAAAATAAAAAAAGTTTTTAAAAAGCAGTCTTAAATGGGTTCAATGGCTGTGTTTGGTTCATAACTGATTTTGGCCATTGAATGATGGCTGTAGAAGACCCATTCCAAAAGGACTGATAACTGCATGTTATAGCAGTTTGGACTACAGAGAAAGTTAAACCAACAGGTCTTAATTCTGGGGTAATATTGCCTAGTCAAAAATTTTGGAGTTTTGTCTGTTGTACTCCTTATTTACCAGCTATTTATTTTTGTGGTTTTAGTTTAGAAATGTCTCCACAGAAGGAAAAAAAATCCACCAGCTATATTTCAAGCTTTATTTTACTTTCAGACACACTAGTGTGATCCACATGCATACTGATGAAAACAAAATCAGACTCAAGCTCTAAATCAATAGTGGTTTCTATTAAATGTATTCTTCCTGTCTTCTTGCGCTGCTGTGTGTATAAAACAGACTTCAAAACATGAACTGAAGAGTTTTTGCTTTCCAACTCCAGTGTTTAATAATCTACTATTGCTACTTTTGTGGAAAGTCTAATGCATCATAACATACATATCTGTGTATATATAAACATCTATGTATGCGAGGGCATGCACAAACTCAAACCACTTTGTTCTCTCTGCTCCCCACACTTCTCTGAAAACCTCTGCTTGTTGTGAAACATCTGTGTATAAAATTTAAATTCATATGATCTGTTTCAAACATATCTAATATGATGTCTTTTGTGGTTGCCATCTGTCATGCAACAACAAAAGCGATTTTTTTTCCCTGAACAGAAAGAAAAAACATGCATAATATCAACAAGGATCTTTTAAAAATGTTAAAAGATCCACAGTAAACACATTCAGTATAAGTCTCAAAGGAGGTATGATTCTTTCTGAATCTCCATATAAAAAGGCTTTTAAAGTTTACCAACATTTGATTTGAATTATTTAGCTTAAGCTAAACTGATACATTATTCATGTTAAGTGAAGCACATAAATAATGCCAATTTTATCTCCAAAAATATTTTAAAAGCTAACTTGTGTGCAGTTTGCAATTTATAGCTGAGGCTTTACCAACTCATTAGAAGCAAAACTAGGTGGGAAATTTCTGACTCAATTCAACAGAAAATGAGTTGACAAGTTGTTGTATGTGAAGGTGACTGCTAAATACATCCCTGAACATTAAATATAGCCACCTCAAAGATGCAGTCTTTGAATGTACATACCCACAAGTACACACACACCCCCTTCCATCAACAGGTTCTGTAGTCTGAAGTAGTCGAATTACAAGCCAGGACTTCAATGTCATTGAAATATTTCCAACAGAAATGGTATTTTTGGTTTCCGTCACCACCTTTTAAATTATTTAGAAATATACCCATAACTCATGAAAACACATAAAAGATACTGTTGTCACTGGAGTACTAAACGTGAACAGATTTGTACAGTCTATTTATGAGGAAATAATTCTAAACGTAGCACGTGATAGTTCTACTCATTAACATGCAGTTAATCATCATCATTAAACCATAACCATCATCATTAAACATGCATCAAGGAATTAACTGCTGTTTTGAACCTTCAGGCCAAAATCTCAGAACTGGACGCTTTTGTCATCTAGGACTAATCCAGCTCTTATGTAGGGCAGTGGGAATGTGCTAGCAGTTGAATCAGTAGACATTGTCTACTTCAATTTGTTTATATGTAAAATCAGGGAATATTAACTCTGCAATGCTGTTGTGAAGCAATACAGTTACCACTGACTGATGCTGTTGCTATTTCTGTTTTAGCTAGTTTCCTATTGGGCAAATCAATTGATTTCATCTCTGCATTTCAGGTAGTTTCCTCAGAATTGCCTAGACAAAAGTCGTAGTTGTTTCCTTAATATACAGTCCCTAAAGGCTTATCAATTGCCCTTTTAGCCTCTTCCTTCCTTTTGTCCCTATTTTATTACTAGTGCTGACAGAAATGATAAGGACCTATCTAACTTGCCTCTTCATTGCATGGAACATGGTATTTTCACCCCCTTTCCTCCCTCCGACAGAGCATACAGAGCATCCTCTCGTCTTGTTTCAAGTTGTGTGTTTCAGGTTGTGGTGATGATCTGTGTGATACAGATTTACCAGTACCCTTTTCCCTTTATTGCCTACACTAAGCCAAACTTATCCCCTACAAACCTTTAGAGACCCTTGTGAAAGGTCTTATTCATTCATTCAATGCATTGAAGGATAAAGTTAAGCATGTGTGTAATTACAAATGTGATGTGGAGTATATTTGCCATTTCTCTACTGTACTTCTACAACTAGTTATACTTTCCATTGCATTGATTTAATGAACCTTGGCATGATGGTAATTTAACTGCAAATTCTGTTCATGTATTTAATCTTTTTTTTTTTTTTTCCTTTTTTACATCAATAAGTGACCCAATCCATACAAAACAAGATTAATTCCAAACATCTGCAAGAACTAGAAAATAGTACAAGCCTTTTCCAAATTTTACATAAGATACACTGGAAAGTTCAATATAAACATAAACTTGCCAGTCTTGTATACAATTGCTTATCTGGAGTCTGTTAGGTACTGGATAAGCAATTCAGTGCCTTGAAAGAAAGACTATTCTTGTGCTATTGCCCAACGGTAAGGATGAAGCAGCAAAAGTCTGGTATGAAAGCCTGTACTTCCATAATATTCAGTATAATTTTATGTTTTCAAAAGCTTGAGTAGCTCTGACACAGATAATTCAATGGTCAAAATAATCCTGCAATTCTGGGAATGTTTTCTAGGCTCAAATGTGAAGTCTTGACATATTGCAGCTTAGTTAACTAGTTCTCTCCACTATGTAAAACTGGCTCATAATTCTCAGATTTTGTTCCCCAGAAACTATATGAAAACATATTGGCCATTCTGACAAGAGACAGACACATTTATTTTTGCCAGCACTACCACATGTGGACTTGATCCAGCAGAACACAGCTGGGATAGACAAAGCTTTTTGGCAGATCATTATTAACAGAGGAGCAATCCTGTGAAGACCATGAGAACAATCTACGAGCTTTTCAGCTACAAAAGATGTCTTGGAGGCTAAATTTCAGTTGTATGAACAAAGGCTTAAGAGCCATCTTTCTCTTTCTCTCTTTCTCTTTCTCTTTCTCTTTCTCTTTCTCTTTCTCTTTCTCTTTCTCTTTCTCCTTCTCCTTCTCCTTCTCCTTGGCTTTCTTTCTCTTTCGCTTTTCCTCCTCCATACTGTTCCAGTCTTCAACAGCTTCATAGAATGATTAGACTTTTTATAGGAAATTATGTAGGGGGCAAAAATCTTAGTGTCTTTCTCTTTTCCATTGAAGTGCCTCATGATGTTTTTTCCATTTCAGTGCATCATTATTGGATATTTTTGTAATCCTTGAGAAAGGTGGAGGAATTTAAAAAAAAAAAAAAATAGTATTTAAAAGCATTTAAAAACATCCTGGGATTTTTAAGTATCTAAAATCCATCAAGGAGAAAACATGTATTTGAAGATGTTCCCAGTTAAAAAAGAAAAAAAAAAAAAAAAAGGCACATTATTTTAAAGTACTTGAAAGTGAATGTGTGTGAGAGTGACTCATTTTTTCCAAAGAACTCTAGGAAAGCTTTCAGGGAGAGAAGGAAATATACTCTATAATAATAAAAATGTTGAGAGAAATGCTTCAGTATCTCTTTTATAAAAATTGAGTACTTCTGTGGGGTTTCTTCTATTCTTGGTAGATTTTTTATGGTGTCTCTTTTCTTTGGACTTTAGGCATCTGAGGAGCACAAAGAAAATTCTGCAACACAGAGGAGGCCATCCTCTGCATGAGTGAAGATGTACCATGATATTTTGTTCTGTGCTCCTTTCAGAGTCAGCTCTAAGAGCTTCACAATGTCTTTACAGGCAATGCCAAGAAGAAAGAGGAGAAACAGGTGAAAAGCAGAGAAAAGAAATTTGAAAAGATCTGCTGAAGCATATTAAACACACATTTGTCTCTAGGACCAACATCCCAAAGTCGCCCTTAGAGGCAGTCATTTGTACTTAGAAAGTGAAGAAAGTATTTAACCATTTCAGATGACGTATGCGAACTGAAAGGCAGACTTTCCTTAGGAACCGCAAACATGGGGCTGCCTGTACCCTCCCAGCTGGAATTCTCTCAGCAAGAGCATATAGAAATGATACAAGGCTACGTGAAACGTCTGAGTTGGGAGAATGACCAGAGCTTGTAGACAGCAATCTGTCCAAGCTGATAACAGCTGTCAGGCTCTTCTGCATGCTCCCAAGCGTGGAGGAAATATCAGCTAAGCCACAGCTCATCCAGTGTGCCTGAGGCCAGCCTCTGCTGTAAAGCCCCTCTTGGATGGAGCAGCCATGGCGTTTAACCTTCTCACCCTCCCACTGGAACAGAGAGGCTGTAGGAAAGATGCCTATTTGAAAAGTTTCCCTGGCCATTTCTAACTTCCAAATCCTTGTCCCAAGGATTATTTGGAAAAGGTCTATTTGGCATAGCCCATTGTCATCCAAACGACCACTGGAGTAACTGAACAGAATCAGGACTGAGTTTCCAGAGCCAGGACCAGCCCAGTTTAGTTCATTTGTCCATAAAAATAATAGCCACCTCCTCATCCCTTATGCTTCCTTTAACAGCTTTTTAGGTGGCATTTATATTTCCTAGAGCTAACTTCACTCTCTCTAACTTTAGCACAAGTTGCAAAACCCACCTCCCTCACCTTGAATTCACAGGTATGAAGCCATTGAAACTCCATTTCACATATTCTTCAACACATCATTCATCAAGAGCTCCTTTTTAACTAAATTGCTGCCTGGTTTTGGGTTTCTCACCTGTTCAACTGACCGTGCTTCTCTGAGCCTGAATTTCCCTGTACAGCCACTACTGCAGAGACAATGTTCAGCCCATGGAACAGCCGATATTCTCAAGGAACCAGACAGAAACCATCAATAAAAATTTCTTTGTGCAATGTTTTCAATACTTGCATCTTAGTTGGATCTATTTCACAAACTCTCTGCTCTGTATTCAAAGATAGCTTTCCAGGGTTTTCCTTTACCTTATAATTCCCTTTCAACCACTGACACACCTCCTTGCTTACATTGTCCTCTCTTAGTTTAAGGCTTCAGAATAAACATAGTAAGGACGCACAGTCTCAGATCTCTGGCATGGCATGTGCTATGGTAATGCTATCCCCACAGGTATTTGGGAAAGACGATCTTTGTGATGAACATAATATGGCAGCCTAAATATATCCAGTTTTAAGACCCAAAACTCTATCCAAAAGGTGGTGAGTACTGATCCCATTTTATATCTATAGAATTAGATGGTTTATAAAGTGCATGTGTATGGAGGGAATGTGGTAAAGAGAGACGACATTTATTTTTAATTTCTCTTTATCCATTTATGCCTTGCTGAGACATGAGGAATTTGCCAGTATTGGAGCATCCATCCTCTCTCAAATCATTCATTGTGGAAGAAATCAGATAACAGAAGAATGGAGATAATTGCAAGGCATCTTTTGCTGGGGCTCGAACGGGATGGGTGTGACTTTTCACATTAAATGAGATGAGTTCGTCAGGATTTTTTTATTTATTTTTTTTTCATGTGTGAACCATGTTAGTAATTAGGCCAGAGAGACAGAGCCTAACTGATCCAATATTTACTGAAGTGCCAGAAGGAAAGCCACGGTTCTGTATAGACCAGTTCCCAGCCTCAGGCCAATCACTAAGAGAAGGACAAAAAACTTCCCTTGGCTTTCAGCTGTCTTTAATGCTGAGAGAGAACGTGACAGGGCTGCAAGTGAAGTAGACAAGGAAATAGGCTGTTTATTTTTGTGCTGATGTGATTTTTTTCCTTTTTGTTGATGTGTAAGATACGCTGACAATGTGATCTTTCCTCATCTATGAAAGGAGAAATGAAGCTTTTATCACACACCTCAGAAAAAAGCACTGCCTTTGAGTAAGCTAAACCTATTGCTTAGGGCTGTCCTGTGACACAGCTCCTCTCATTATCCATTAACTTAAATAATACTAGAGACTAAGTCTTCCATAGAACTCTCTATCTTCAAATCTTCAAGAGCCTGGGAGTAAATACAATTCTTTCATTTTGTAGATTAAGTCGGCAAGGGATGAGGGGGAGATGTGAAGTGTGCAGTAAAACAGAGCAATATGACTAAATTTTAAGAAATTACTGTTACAGATTATTGGCTACATTTTCCTGTCTCATCAGACAGCTTACAATAGAAATGCACTTTTAAGTTGAATAACTATAAGAATTTCTTCGTAATTTTGTTTAGAGAAATGGCTGTATAATTTTTGAGAAAACACTACAAAATAATCTGGATCAATCTCTCAGTTACAATTTTGGCCGCAACTAAAAGGCTGCATTTCACCACTAAAAACATGCATTTAAATTGAGGTGTGATAGATCAACTTAACTATAAGCAACGTAATCAGGATTTTCTCCAGCAATAATTAATCTTGTCCTCGATTTCTCAAGCAAGTGAGGGTTCAGCTAGAATTACTGGAGTGACTATGTTTCACAGGAGTGATACTGCTTTAGCATCCTATTGGGCTGGTAGCATTGTCTGATCGTTCAGGAATGTTTGTTACCAATTGCTAGTACAAATACTACCATGATAACGAGGTAATGCTGCCACCAATAGAAATAGCATTGCCACACAGCCTCATCATTGCTCTTTGGGGGCACATTAGATCATGCTCTGCCTCTCAGTAAAATCTCTGCCCTTCAGCCTGCTGACAGAAGCTATTTCCTACAACAGAGCCAGAACTCCTATTTGTCAACAGCAATTAGTAAGGAGAGAACATACATGTGTATAAATATACAAAACCAGAATTGCCTAGGGACAATCCAACACTCCTAAAATGACAGTTTGTTGTGGTTTACGTCCCACTTTATGTAAGAGCCAGTATTCCTTCATTGTGTTAAGGTCTGATCATTCCAAGACAAAGCTTGAGATGACTGCAGGACATTTCAGTTCCTGATTTCCCCTTAAAACTCCTCTACAGTTTTACAAAGAGTTAAATATGACCTGGGATGAATCTGATATTATCCAAAATGGTCACACCTAATTTAAGATACTAAAGTAGATGAACTAACATCTAAGTGCACATAAGTATTACATTAAATGCAATGGGAAAGAAGAACAAATAATATCTCATTTAGGTTCAACTTGTGGAAACCATCAGAAGTATGCAAGGAATTGTATTTGTATCCCCAGGGGTGATATATGAGACTGATAAAAGGTAGGACCATATGACCTTGCACTGTGTAGTCATGTCAAGCTGCTCTTCTTTTCAATGACTAAAGAGCAGCAGCTTGCAAAAGTTGTCATTAAAAAGCCATATTTTCTATTGCACTAACTAACATTAGTATGGGCCTACATGACACAAGCTTATTTTGGAGGGATATCAATTGATTCCACTCATGGGTGATATTTAGCAGTGATGCTCTGTAACTAATTTATGTAATGGGGATGACCTAGTCATTGCATCTGGGACAAATCCCTTGTTACTTGCTCCCTTTCTGCTTGCTCTAATCCCCATGACCTGTGTTTCCTTTATGAATAGATCATTTAGCACACAGTGTTGTTTAGATTTCCTCCTGAGTAAAAAGTCACCTTGAAATCTTCTTAAACATTTCCACAAATGTAAGGAAAAGGGAGAGCTATGGAGATGTGTGTTTCGTATAGGTGTCTTCAGTGATCAAGCTCCTTGTTTAAGATCTTTAGATGCCTAAGTAGATGAGATGAATCTAAGTACATTGAAGTACTAGGCTGGGATTAAAAATGAATAGCCTCTAGCCTGGGTGCACACTGATGGGAATTGTCAGGTATACAGGAAGAATTGTCGTTACAGGTCTTCTGTAGACCAGGAGCACAACTGCACTGAGTAGCATTTCATTTTCTTAAAGAGGTTTTAATTTCTGCTTTCTCAAGGGAAATATATCTCCAACCTGCTTTCCAAAGCCTGCTCCAAAGTCTACATTGGGCAGGGCTTTTCGTCTACCTGTAAACCTTATCCATAGGTAGTCTGGCTTTTTCGGGGTATTATTAAGTTTGAAGCATATGCACCAAGACTATTTAAATGAGTTGTTAATTAGTCAGTGCTTAAACAACACATTTTCTCTAGTGTACTGTTCCAATACTAATAACTCGTGCTCTTCCCATCTGTTTGCATCCACCTGTTATCATTATTTTAAACCTACAATGAAAAATCTTCAATGAAGGAACTAATTTCATGGTATATGTTCATACCCAGAAACAATGATAATGCTTTTTGCTGCTATCATAAGGCACATGTTAACTACTTTCCTTTACTGTTGATATTCTAAATTGAAATTCATACCAGAAATGAGACAGGGATGCTTTCAGGCAAAGAGGATTTTGTATTTTTTGAGGGGGAAGAGATACTGGAAAGAAAAATACCTAATATTTCCATATGACCTCAAAGTTTTATTAAATGACGTCTTTTCACATATATTTCACAAAATAAAACTCAGCATTATTTACACCGACAGCATGAAATTAATCTTCTGGGTAACTGAGCATCTTAGAATCATAGAACCATAGAATCATTTAGGTTGGAAAAGACCCTTAGGATCATCGAGTCCCACCATCAACTCCATTCTACAAAGTTCTCACACCATATCCCCTAACACCACATCTAAATGACTCTTAAACACATCCAGGGATGGTGACTCCACCACCTCCCTGGGCAGCCTATTCCAGTGTCTGACCATTCTTTCTGTGAAGAATTTTTTCCTAATGTCCAGTCTAAACCTAGCGGTGTAGCAGGTCACTGATCACTTCCTCTTTCATTGTGATGACCTCCTCCAGCTTCCCCTCCCTGTCTCCCAGCTCACAAGGCTGGGTGCCCAGGGAACAGCTAGTTCCACTGCTAAAGACTGAGGCAAAGTAGGCATTGAGCACCTCAGCCTTATCCTCATCCTTTGTGACTATGTTTCCCTCTGCATCCAGTAAGGGGGGGAGATTTTCCCTAATCCTCCTTTTGTTTTTAATGAATTTATAGAAACATTTTTTGTTATCCTTAACAGCTGTAGCTAGGTTGAGCTCTAGCTGCACTTTGGCTCTCCTAATTTTCTCCCTGCATAGCTTCGCTATATCCTTATAGTCTTCATGAGAGACCTTCCCCCTCTTCCAGAGGTCATAGGCTCTCCTTTTGTTCTTGAGGTCCAGCCAAAGGTCCCCATTTAGCCAGGCCGGTCTCCTTCCCCGCCTACTTGTTTTTCGGCACACAGGGACAGCCTCCTCCTGTGCCTTTAAGACTTCTCTCTTGAAGTATGTCCAGCCTTTCTGGGCTCCTGTATCCTTCAGGGCAGCCTCCCAAGGGACTTTGTCCAGCAGTCTTCTGAACAGGTCAAAGTTTGCCCTCCGGAAGTCTAAGGTGGCAGTTTTACTAACCCCTCCCCTTGTTTCTCCAAGAATCAGAAATTCGATCATCTCATGATCGCTGTGCTCTAGACGGCCACCAACCTTTACTTCCCCCACAAGTTCTTCCCTGTTCACAAGAAGCAGGTCCAGGAGGGCACCTTTCCTTGTCGTCTCACTTACCAGCTGTGTGAGGAAGTTATCTTCCACACATTCCAGGAACCTCCTGGATTGTTCCCTCTCTGCTGTGTTGTATTCCCAGCAGATATCCAGGACGTTAAAGTCCCCCACAAGAACAACGGCAAGTGACCGCGAGATTCCCCCCAGCTGCTTATAGAAAGCTTCATCTGCCTCACCGCTTGGGTTGGGAGGTCTATAGCAGACTCCCACAGCGATATCAGCTTTATCGGCCCTTAACCTAATCCAAACACTCTCCACCCCATCATCACTATACTTGATTTCCGAGCTCTCATAGCATTCTCTAACATACAGGGCCACTCCTCCGCCTCTCCTTTCCTGTCTGTCCCTCCTGAAGAGCTTGTAGCCATCGATTGCGGCACTCCAGTCGTGTGAGGCATCCCACCACGTTTCTGTGATAGCCACTATGTCATAGTTTTCCTGGTGCATCATGGCTTCAAGCTCCCCCTGTTTGTTGCGCATACTGCGTGCATTGGTATAGATGCACTTGGATGTGCTAATGACTCCAGCACCTTTTTGTGAGTGTGGGCCCCATTTCCCACCAGACCCCTCTCAGGTGCTTCCATGATTTCTAAATGTCTGTCCCTTCTCTCAAATGAAATGTCAGGGTGAGAGTCCTTGCTAGTCCACCATCCTTCAAGCCCTGGCATGCCTCCCTTGGGTTTAGTCCTGACAGACCCAGTTATCTCCCCAGTTATCTTCCATATTGTATTCTTAAATGTCCTAGATACAGAAACCAACAGATGTTTTCATTGTTAGTAAGCATTTTTCCTAAGGAAAGTGATTTAAGAAGGGGAAAACGAGGTAATCTGGGGCAATGGGAACCATTGTTCTGAGACAGTATTACTGATCTACAGCTCGTTAATATGTCTTAATTCATCCCTGTTATATTTCTCCTTGCATTTCCCAAAATATTAACAAATACTTTCAGAATTTCCAATTGGAAATAGTTTTTGTTTTGCAGTTCCTGGCATATATGGAATTATTATATTTTTTTTGCAAACCTCAAAGAGACTTCAGTGGGAGACAGAGTAGAAAAAAGGAATCAAGTATTTACATGCACACACTTGTGCAATGAAGAAATAAAGGAAAGAGCACCTGGCAATAAATCACAGCTTGTATTATTTTAAGGAAAATCATACAACTTTAAAAATAAATTAATTAAAAAAAAAAGCGGAGACAGGATATATAAAAATACACCTTAGTGTATAGGTGTGTGTCAGAAGATGTATGCAGACCTATGACCTTATCTGTTTTTCTACACACTGGTGTCCAGCAACATCCGAGATACATCCACTACCCTTGGAACCTCCAGGTTCCAACCTCTCTCACCTACAGACGGAGAGCCCTGTCTGTCAGGCACCGAGTAGCTGTTTCAGTCTGAAGGATCTTGACATGGGACACCTGTGTGAGGGTAACTGAATCATAGCCCTCTTCAACACAGCAACCAGAGTCTAATGAATGGTTCTGCTGACCAAATGTAGGTGTCTAACACAAGCTTAATCTTTCAGCAATGGCTGTGACCCTACTAAAATTGTGCAGCTGTACCAACCGGTGCTCTGATGTAGCACGCATGCCAGTCTAGCGGAGATTTGGCAATCTGCAAATCAGTGAGTGAACTGCAAAGGATAGGCTTGGAGCACGTAATCAACTCTGACTAGTGCTGGACAGGTTAGGTAGCAACATGGAAACAGAAAGTGAAATGTGTTAGACTGTTTTCATTAATGTAAGCATACTAAGGGCAATAGCTGGTACAGCAGTCATAACCTAATTTAGATCACTAAAACCAAAACCAGAATTTTACCCTAAGATACCAGATGACCTTTCAGTGGCACAGGATTCCAGACCACTGAGATCCTGCTGACACTACTATCTCTGCCCTTTCCAAGGAAGAATTATTGAATCATAGAATGTAATCATAGAATCATCTAGGTTGGAAGGGACCCTCAAAGTCATCGAGTCCAACCATCAACCCAATACTGACAAAACCACCACTAAAACATGACCCTCAGCACCACATCTACCCATCTTTTAAATTACTCCAAGGATAGCGGTTCCACCACTTCCCTGGGCAGCCTGTTCCAATGCTTGGTAACCCTTTTGGTGAAGATTTTTTTCCTAATATCAATCTTAAACCTCCCCTGGCATAACTTGAGGCCATTTCCTCTTGTCCCATGGCCTGTGCCTTGGGAGAAGAGCCCAACCCCCACCTCTCTACAACCTCCTTTCAGGTAGTTGTAGAGAGCGATGAGGTCTCCCCTCAGCCTCCTTTTCTCCAAGCTGAACAACTCCAGTTCTGGACTTGCTCCAGAACCTCAATGTAAGAGCAAAGCATACAAGAACACACACCCACAAGATAACACAGTCTTACATATAGAAGGTGCATATAAACAAACAAGCACAAAGGTGCTCTGTGGCTGGATCCAGGGCTGTTAGAACAATATTCACAGATGGAAAACAATAATCCCACATGCACAGGTTCTTACAGTTTGCTGTGGTGGCCAACAGCACAGAGCTATGAGCTGCTGCCAAGTGAACTCCAAGCAAAGTTGTTCTTCCATGTGAATACCAGAAAACATCCAAATTATGCGATCAACTCAAAGAAATTTCATTTTTCTGTTGTTAATCTGAATGAGATTCTGTACATTTTCTTAAAATGTTGACCCACTGCTGCTACATTCCTGCTTCTATAAACAAGCACATGCTACCGTTTTGCAGAAACCCTACATAAGGAGTCATGAAGAGGAGGCTGAGGGGAGACCTCATCACTCTCTACAACTATGTGAAAGGACATTGTAGAGAGGTTGGTGCTGGTCTCTTCTCACAGATAATAGTGATAGAACAAGAGGGAATGGGTTCAAGCTGCAGCAGGGTAGGTTTAGGCTGGACATTAGGAAAAATGTCTTCACAGAAAGAGTGGTCAGACACTGGAATAGGCTGCCCAGGGAGGTGGTGGAGTCACCATCCCCAAATGTGTTTAAGAGTCTTTTAGATGTGGTGTTAGGGGATATGGTGTAGGGGAGAACTTTGTAGAGTGGGGTTGATGGTTGGACTCGATGATCCCAAGGGTCTTTTCCAACCTAAATGATTCTGTGATTCTATGAATAAAGACAAATCTTGCCTTTAGATTTCAAGAAGGAGCTCTCAACCTCGTGGCCTGCAAAGAGTTCAAATACTATCTCAGTCTGCATTTCTGAGTGATATTTCCCATCAAATTAAGATCTAATAGCTTTGGAAGGGTTACTTAAGATTTTTATATGAGAGAAACTTAATATTCCTTTCCTTTATGGCAGCTGCTATCCACACACATCTACAGTATTCCTGCTCTGAAAAAAACCATGTTTCTAGAGTGATTAATTTAATCATTTCATATGTTTCCAGTTCTTTAATATCACTTGCAACCGATGCCACAATCACAGACTGTACATTTGGCAAAGCCTGATCAATGCATATTGAGCAGTATCAAAAATGTCTCTACCATTTGACAGTAAGGATGCAATGTGACATGTCATTCAGAGTCACTAGAGATCTGTTTTATGCTGCTGTTCCTGTTTCAGGATCACTCTGGACCAACCGCTGTGGTGCACTTCTCACTTTGCAGAGACAGATTTTTCACTTCCCTGGCAAGCCACATGGGATAAATCTGCTGTTGTACCCAGGCAAATTTTTGTAAGCAGCTTCCAGTTAATTGTGCTGTTTTCTCCAGAGATTTAAAAAACACAGCTAATCAGAATGAAGAACATTTCCAGTCTTCATCAGTAACTTCCATTTGATTTTACAGAAATACTGTAATTAACCAAAGAACAGATTTGGTTAACCAAATGACCAAAACTGGTCACCAAAATACTGGTCTAACCTGCAATAGGACCTAGGATCTAAGCACCGTTGTATAGAGAGTACGTCCTGCCCCAAGGACTTTGCAGCTGAGACTGAGACAGCATGCAGGCAAGAACAAATGGCAGGGAGGAGTAAAGATGTAGGTAACAGTAGTCAGATTGAACACATAGTGCGCGTTTTGACTCACTAAACTGTTAAAAGCACTACTCAGAGAATAGTCAAGCTGCATGAATAGTAGGAGGATTTGTTATGTTTGCTATGTTAGGGTATTTACAGGAGTGATCTGGCATTTAAGAAAAGGTTAAGCTAAATCAAAGACGGTGTAGGTGTGTATGGCACACTGTAGTCTTGTCTGACTAAGACCTAGTGTGGATGGAGGAATAGAACCTGTAAGAGTTACTCCAACCTAGGAGTAGTCATGAAAGGCGCTGTAGCTCCAAGAAATGCCTTGTGAAGTTAAAACCTGTGCCTGATCTTCCTGGCACTGGGAATGACTACTTTCCTTGATAGGAATGGAGTATCTCCCCAAGTATCTGGGAAGCAACCTCACGCAAGCCTTCTCCCACATTCATAGTTGTTTGGCTTGCCACTTTCTGCTCATAGGAGTAAACTGAGAACAGGCTCGCAAAACTGTACTTGGACCCAAAATAGGCAAAAACGTAATGTAAGACAAAATAACACACTACTGAATTTCTCCACCTCCATTTTCAAAAGCACCAGGAGGTGAGATCTAGTGGTACTCATAGTAGTACCAAGGAATGAGTCCTGAAAGTGTCTTCTGCTGCATGGGGTTCAGCTAAATTTTAGCCTGCCTTGTTCTGTCACATAAACATGTGTATGGAATTAAATAAAGAGAAGGAGAATAGCTCCATATAGGTATTTCTGATTCAGTAGAATCAAGGATTGTATTAAATTAACTTTTCTGCTGAACAGGTCGAAGTTTAACTTTGATTTTAAAATGGGCTCTTAAACAGTGCAAGAGTTCTACAAAATATTATCCAGGTAAATATCAAATGTTTAGAGCATCATCTAGCACTTTTTATAAACCACAGCTCATTCCTAAATGTAGTGCTTCCATTTAGCAGGTACATATTATTCGCTGTAATATAAATCAAATATAAATTTAGTTTTGTTCTTGGGACAAGTCCTGAAAGGCGTCAGTGACCCACAACTTGCAGAGTGCTGAGCACCAACTGGCATTTGGGCTCACACCAATTTCATTGTTAAAAAAAATCAGACATTGCCACTCTTCATCAGTTACACAGGGAGAAATGCTGTTACTGTATTTTGCTTTGTGCGTCGGGGTTTCATGAGACAGTTTGTTTTATATGTAAAGTATGCATTCCTATGTCGTGTGTGTATATATATTTATCATATATAAATTAGATAAATTTTTCTGAGCAATGTTTTATTCTTGGCACATAAACATTACGTTCCCCAATTAAAACTCAAACACTTTATTGGCTCTCCAAACCTACAACTGAGCAGCCCTTGGCATAAAATTTGTAAATTATACTTACGGCTATCTGGTACACTACCTCTCCTGTGACTTTTATTCTCCTCTTGCTGCCACCATCACCTCTATTTGTCTATTATTTCCACAATTTCATCTTATCCTGTACGCACTGGATATAAACGTTTGCACATACGTACACACACAATTAAATAAATTTCCTAGTATTTTCAGGATCAGCACTGTAAATTTTTTAGGGTAGACTTTCTTACTTGTATGGGACAATGACTAGCATTATGGACTTCTCCACACTCATGGAGTTGCTGGAAACCAGTGAAATATGTGAACAACAAAAGAAGAAAATCTCAGAATACGTGGACTTGAAATGTTAGTCTTGCACTCTTAAGAAAACTAATTATTACTGGACACAGTGAGCTCCCTTGAGAATTAGATGTCCTTCTCAATAAGTTTACAATAAAAAAGGAAAGCTTGTGTGCTGATCCTATTAAAAGGAGTTGAGTGTGGACTGTACCACTTAATCCTGCTCCCAGTGAAAACAGTGTTGAAACTCTGACCAAGACAATTAATACCACTGCCACCACTCATTATAACTCATGTGGGCTCTAGGGTGAACAGGCAATTTGTACATCACTCTGTCCTCTAAGCTCAAACAAATAGCTCATACTTAGCCTTTAGAAAGATTTTTTGGAGAGCTTCAGACTTTTTTTTCTCCAACTCAATTTTGGGTACAGGTCAGAGGAAAAAAGGTATCACTTACCTTTGATAGAGCTATATTTGCTGAGAAACACCAAGCTACAGGCTGTGATTTTGAAATTCCACCCTTCACTTCAGAATGTCCTGTGCTTTAAATAGCAGCTACTAAAAAAATTACCTAGAAGGAAATTGTTTTGTTTTAAGCAACTCTACTTCTCTTCACTCACCTAAGGGTTCTAACTTCTTACTGAAATTGTTTCCTAGATTTCTTGGAGTATTCTCCTTACACAAAAGGAAAGGTTTGTCATAATTTTTCTTGAGGAAAGTGGTGGGGTTTTAACAAGAACAGTTTGAAACAGAAATGTTTGTACCTGGTATTTGAATAGCAATGACAAGCTTCCAGACATGGCAGTAGATATTTGTAAAATGAAGAAAAAAAATCAATGTAGATTTGATTTAAAAGTTTTAGTTTTCTTTTTCTCTCTAAGGAAAATGGTTTCTTAGCTGGAAATCACATGGGAATTTAATTAGCTAAAGTCTTATTAAATGCTTTTTTAGCCCATTCACTTCAACAAATATTAATTATGAGACATGAAAAGACATCTAGAAAATGTTTAACAAAGAGCATAATGGGAAAAATGTAAAGGTTTGTATTTTTTTTATTCTATTTTCTCCTTTTTTTTTTTTTTTTGTGCTTGCAAAAACACCAAACACAATGAAGCTGTTTTACATTGTACTTTGAGATGGTAATGGTGCATTTTAAAACAGAATGTGTCATGGGATGTGCTCCAGCAAAATTTAGGCAAAAAAAATGTGTGATGACTCTGGCAGAGTACTGTAGCTTCTAAGAGTCCATTCCACTTTAGAAATATTCATCACAAACATGTTGCTGGGAAAGCATAGAATGTGCAGAAACATTTTACAAAATCTCATTTACACAGTACCTTAAAGCACCTGTCCTTTCCAGCCCAAATTCTTCTGTGTTCTGCTTATTTAAATTACCTTACCCCATTCACCACAATGTTTTAGAGTAACTCTGTAAAGCAGGTGAAAGCAGTCATCTCTATTTTATAGATAGACGGAAATCCAGACAGACTTCCAGTGAAGCAAAGGTCATGTAGGAAGACTCTGGCCAATAAAGTATATAATCCAGGACCCTCAAATTTGAAAGCAATTACCTCAGGTTCTCAATCATTCATTTTTCTTCATTCCAGGAAAGTAATGGCTAGGAATTCTTCATGAAGAAACTAACCTCTTTAAAAAATAAAACTGAAAAAAATAAAAATCAAGGTTTGTCTGAGTATAATATCATAAGAACAATAAAAAATAATCCTATCCTATTGTTTGTTAAGAACTGAATATTATCTGGCACTAATAACCAAAGCATGACATTCAGACTGTCACCAGTTGGCCACTTGATCAGTTAACCAGTTTGGGGGCCTAAATTTCAGAAAGTGATTTTGAATGTATCTATTTCAATGCATCACTTAATCTCTAGAGAAGCCCAAAAATTGATCAGTTGCCTCTCTCTATTTCAGGCTACAATGTTCCATAGGTGCCTATGCATACATAACTTCTTTGGTACAAGGAGCAGCCAGACCTGAAGAAGTGGGCAGAATTTAGGCACATGAGCACCATTGCAATTTTGAAATGAGCAAGGAGACAGCAAAACTCCACCTAAGCCCTTGTTACATGTGTTCTGAGTATACGTGATTTACTTTGTCAGCTTGAGGTGTCCTCTAGATCTAGTTGCCATTTGCAGTAGAGGTGGTGTGGTGCACTTTTTGAAAAGTTAGTATGAATATGCTTGACCTTATGAGCTGAATAGTAACTTCAGGACCCACACTATGAACATAAGAAGATGGAAGGTAGCCTTACAAGTGATTCAGCACATCTCCACAAGGTTCTGGTTCACCATTGCTAGATAGATGCAGGATGGTCTCAAGATGTGCTGGATGCTCCAGCCTCCTTATCCTTTGCTGGCCCGTTTCATTCTTTGGCGGCAGATCTGGACTAACCAACACCTTCCTCCTAGCACAATTCCCCTATCTTTACAGACACATATGGGCTTCTTACAAACCACATATAATTCAGGTCAGTCCCAAAGACCACTTGAGAAAGACACAGGAAACCTGGATGTCTGCACACTTCTCAGCCCCAGCAAAGTAATTCTGGGCTTTTCAAGTGTATGCTCTGATTGTTACTTGGTGGTCAGATTGGGGACTTTCAAATTATCCCTAGATTACTAGTTTTTTAATTCGGTAATCAACCATAGCAAAATGACACACAAACACATCCCCACACTACACACCCGTTCCTGGAATAGTTACTGCAGGAACTCTTGGAGCAGAAAATGAACAGAGGGAAAAAACAACCAATTTAAAAAAAAAAAAAAAACAACAAAAAAACCCCACACAACAGTATGAGAGTATGAGAGTAAGAGAGTGTGAGAGTAAGCACACTTTCTCTTCCACTTCAGGGAATTTCCTAGTTACTTCCACCTGAAGTCAAGATTCTGCTTGGGTTCAGTTTTTTCTAACACAACAGGTTTTACCTGATGATTCAGCAACAGAGGAGGAAGGTGTCCTTTTACACCATGTCTACTGTTAGGCACCTGCCCACGAAAGATTATCAATATCCGCTCTCTGATAATTGACATCCACAGTGCCATTCCCTTTGTTAGATCTCAAAACTGAACTAAAATTCAGGCTGTAACTAAGGGAAATGCTGGTTTCAAAAATCTAGAAATGTTTCTGAAGATCACTAACTCGTGTAGCCACATGAGAACTGATTCCAGTGTGCGCAAAGCAACTAGCAGTTACATAGCCCGTAAGTACCTGTTGCAATCAGTTTTATCCCTCTGCATGACTCAACACCCATTTTTCTTGTGTGTCCGGATTGACATCCAGACTGTAGATGGATTTGCTGGAGATATCAAAGAACCGAGTCTGGATTTCTAAAGATCAGGCTAGGAATCGGTTCAACTTCTTTCAAAACGAAGTCCCTTCCCCCATGCTGTAGGTGCAATTTTTCAAGTATTATATATGCCATGAGTAACTTTGAAGTTAATAAATATTATTGTGTCGAATAAAATAAAATAAAGCCTTCTCAGCGAGACAAAGATCAGCTTCAGTGCTATCTAATATATGGCTTTAGCCCCTGGCAGTGTGTTCTGGGAGTTACAGCAGTTGAAAGAAATTTGAGAGCACAGCGGTGTGTTTGGATTACAGAGTGTCTAAGCTACAAGAGAAAATTATCTTTCAAAAAAAAAGGGTTTATGAGGTGAAAGAGTTATGTAAATTGTCTTTTAAAACTTGTAAGAAGAAAAAGTTGTAGTGCATCAAAACTCTCGGAAAAACAGGAGCAATTTTTTTCTGTACTTTAAAATTATAAAAAGGCTTTAAGGTTTTTTTTTCTTGTTTTTTTTTTCTTTTTTTTTTTTTCTGTCCAATAAAGAAAATAAAGCATGGAAAAGACTTCATTCTTAATTACATTTGATGAGTTTCCATAAAGTTCATAAGTCTTCTTTCTGCTGCTTATTGCTACAAGAGTGAAAGCTGGCAACCTCTGCTTTCACACCATAACCTTGTTCAAGGTGTGAAAGGAGTATTCCTAAGGAAAATGCAGCTGCTTTGGAAATGGCACGGCTCCCTGTGAAGCAACAGCTAAAAATGGCAACACATTTCAGCATCAACAGGAAGGGCACTGAGAACAGAAAAGTACCAATTGCAACTGCATAAAACCTTCGCTACTCTGCATAGTTCATCCCTGTAGAGCAGGAGTAGCATCCTAAAGAAAGTAAAGGAGCAGAGCTACCAAAACATCAAAGGGGACAGAACCATGGCTCTATGAGGAGAGGCCAAAGAGGTCTGGACTCTTCAGTTTAAGAAGAAGAAGAAAGGTGAGGGAGACGTGTTCAAGCTTTGCGTCCTGAAGGTGGTATATAAAACGAGCGCAGGAATGTTAATTGCCACCCACACAGCACTGCATACGCTCAAGGGGCACTTTGTGAAACTGGCTTAAAACGGATAAATGTAACACACTTTTACACAGTACTTAGCAAACTTCTGGAATATGTTTCTAACAAAGTCTGTGAGGTAGGCAGTATCAGCAGGTTAAAAAATACAATAGAGACATTAATGAACAGCACGTCTATGAACAGTTATTAAAGGGGACGGGCGGGGAATTCCTTTCCAATATGACTGTTTCAATGATGGATGGGGAATGAAGATAATGAGTTTCATATGCTTTCCCTAACCTGTCTCTCCTACCGCAGCTATCAAAGAAAGACTGCTAGGCTGAATGGACTATTGATCTGATAAACTAGGTTAATTTTTATATTCTCTTTTTCTAATGGAAAGCCAGGAATTTGTCTCCTGATTCCTAAGAAGACATCCTAAGGAAAATTGAAAGACAGAGTTGTAGTTCTGGTCAGAGTTACAGGCTAGAGTAAAGCATACGCATGTGTGTCCTTGCATGTGCAGGAGATGCGAAGGAACCAAGAACGCCGCACCACACCCAACTGCAACAGGGATCCAGAAAAAGGAAGTGTTTCTGAACAAACAGCCAGTGAAACAGGCATGCCTTTTTGTGTGTGTGGCTTTAAATGAGTAGAATAAAATACAGCAATTCAGGGAGAATCTGTAAGTTCTCCTGTAAGTGCAATGACAGAGGCAAGAAATACCTACAAAAGCAAAATACTGCACTGAGACCATTTTCCAAATAGGAGCGGGATGAAATAAATTAATATACCTTCCAGTTATTGTAGCTGTCTCAAAATGCTTTGCAGTAATGATGTACAATGCACGCTTTAAATACTAACTTTTTATATGAAAATGAGTTTTTGGTGCTCTGAAACCTCTCACCTGTGGCTGCTGCTACCTCAGTTGAAGTCATATCTTCTAGTTATAGAAACACTGGAAGTTATGGAAACATCTCAATACTACAGGGCTTCATGCTAAAAGAAGATGGATAAATGAGAAATGGATGGGACAGTTCTCCATATAATGGAGCAACAGTAATGAGGCAGTGGTCGAATTATTTGAGTAACTTGGTAAGACCACAAGACCTTTTGATAAGAGCATGAGATCTTACATACAAAGGCTGATGGCAAGTCTTGTAAGAAATTTCATCTTATTTCAGTGCTTATAGATCTGGATGGAGGAGAGATCAGGTGCGGAAAGGCGGTTGTGCCTTTTCTCATCTTTAAGAATTAAACTGTTGCTAACTTCAAATTCACTTTGTGATTACAAAAGAATTGCTCTAGTCTAACAGAGGAAGGGAAATTAAAAGTTTCAACTGACTAGTTGCTACTTACCTGTATAATTCAATCTTTGGACAAGTATTGAACATTGCCAAAGGGCATTAATAAAAAATATTTTATTCCTTTTAACCTACTGTTAAAATTAAATGAAATTAATAAAAAGAAAAAATAGATAAACTGTGCATGATGGAAATTACAGGTTGTTCTCCAACAAAATTTGTGACCTCTGTTTTGTTTTGTAACAAATCCTTGTTTCCTGTCAATACGATGTTCCTTAGCAGTGCACAAGACCAGGGAAACCATGAATCAAATGAAATACAAGATACATACAGTAACTGCTCTTGAAATAGATACCTATAGTTTTATATACCTTGTTCAGTAACATTGTACACTACAAGATTAGTGCCCTAAATTCAGCACCTGTCGTTAGGCATCTACTATCTCTTGCACATGTACTGACCATTTAATTTTAAAAAGTCAGATGGGCATCCACCTACTCATAAAACCACTTGAGAAATAGACTGTGATTTTATAACTTTATGAAAATAGTTTTTAGCTGGAAACAGAAAGAAATAAAGCAGGGCCATGTTACATCAGTCCCTGCTCCACAAGTAAGTCATAGTAGGAAAAAATCAAGTCAGAGGGACACTGGATGTCCAGCAGGAGATGAAGGAAAAGTAAAAAGGCAAACAATGTTTTTTTAACAGCATTCATTGAGATAGAACTCTTTCTGAAATTCATTCAATTGACATTTCAAATATGAGAACATAAATGGCTATAGAGTCTGTAGCAGTCTAGCCTACACATTCTGAGATTCAGCTAATTTAGAAGAGGGTTCATGGATTCCCGCTCCTTATTTCATTCTGTTTTCTGCTTTCTCATGCTTATTAGCATGTGAGAAAACATTGATTTCTTTAACACTTCCCTACCTCCAAATATTCATGCTGAATTTTAAAGCATTTTCTGACAATTAAACATTATAACAATTCTGTTCGGTCCTGTATAAAAAAGAATCTGATGTCAACATCGAAAAAACTGGCAGAATCAGTAAGAAAATGTAGCCTCCAACTTCCAGTTCTGCCTCTAGGCAGAAAACACTTCCTTTTTTTTCTTAAACAATAATAGTAATAACAACTTAATAACTAAAAATATTTGCTTATTAAGAAAAAATCCCTTACTGCTTTTGCAATCCAGTTAGTGACAGAATAGTGCCAGTTCCCCATCATTCTGCAATTTATGGTTAGAGTATTGGGGAATCAACACGATAGTTTGCTGAAGAAGAAAAATCATGTTGCTTGAAAGTTAAAACTGATGCTGTCAGAGACACAATCTTTTCTTCTGTTGTAGTTAGTGCTACCACAAGAGCTACAGTGTTGGCTGTCAAGAAACAGACATACTTCCACAGTTTGAAACACAAGTTCCTTCCAGATTGTGCTATATAACCAACTGTATTCATAAATTACCTGGTGGATAAAATAGAATAATTATAACAATATAAAGGACAGACATTTTTCAGTAAATATTTCTATACTGGAAAGGAGAGTTAATAATGTAGCCATAAAATGTAAAGCGAGTGAAACGTTATTGACTCCAACCATACCTAATAGCGATATTTAGCAATAGTTACCAAAAGCAAGGATTTTAAGAAAAGCTAGTCCAGATAATACTCATCTAAGAACTTAAAGCATATGGCCAAAAAAATCTCTGGATCACAAATTCCAACTTTCAAATATATTCTGGAAATCCAAAGATGTTCCATAATAAAGTCATGCTTTGAAAGTGTATAAGAAACTGTTATTTTTTCATATGGAAAGCTATAGATCTGCAGATACGCGAATGGATAATATAAAACTGAACCAATAAGAATTAAAAGAATGCAGTACTGTTAATACTATTCTACGTTTGTAGAAAATTAAAGTATATTGGCAACATTTTGCTATGTTTACAGTTTTGTGTGATGAAAATAATGATGTTGTTGCAATAGATTTCAGTAATGCACTTGAGTTGAGACCACATGACATCTTGAGTGATAAAGATTGAACAATTTAACATTCACATATTAAACAGATTAAAAACTTATAAAATAATAAGATTGAGAACACAATCCTACATCAGAATAATTGCCACACAGCTGCACTTCAAGTAGAAATTCACTGAGATTCTTTTTGGCTCTTGCGTATCTTAATGTTCTCATCAATGGCTTAGGAATGGATAAATACACAGTAAAAACACAGGTACAAAAGGCACCGATTTTGTTGATGGCCAAATGCCTAGGGAGTAGTAAATAAAGGAGGAAGATGGATATCCCTATAGCCTGTAAGCAAACTGTGTGGTTCAAATCTAAAACCACACATCAGATGCAGAAATGTAGGCCATGGAAATGCAATGGCAGATTCTATCTTGAAAGCTGTGATTCTGGAACAGTCTTAGGATGACAAAGGGTAACAAACTGAGAGTAGCTTCCCATTATAAATTCGTAACCAAAAGGTTTAATATGATTTTAGGATTACAAACATGGAAATATTTCACAGGATAAAAAAAAAATAAAAAAATAAAAAATAAAACAACAAAGCCTACATTTGTCAAAGTTATAAGTCCTGCTGTAATTCTGGCCACAGTTCTTGCCTCCATATGTTAAGAAGGATACTAACACCCTTGGAAAGGATTCAGAAAAATACCACTGAATGACTGATGGGCTGGAAAACACACATAACAGTGAAAAAATGAATGCGATCAATCCAGTTATGTTTTCATGCAGACCACAAGGGAGAGACTTGATCACATGCCATAAGCATCTATAGGAGAAACAGAACTTTGACAACGGATAGATATTCAGTCTAGAAGGTAAATATATTTAAAAGGTCACTTGGAAAACAGGTAAATTAAGAATAGAAATAAAGTAAAACTTTTTAACAAGGCCGATGTGTTGTTCATTGTCATTAAAACCAATTACAATTGTGGTGCTTATTTAGTGACTTTTTACTACCAAACACTGTTGTCATTGCATCTAGAAAAACGGTGACTGTTACTGTTAACAGCGGTCTGTACCTGGAAAATGAAAGTCTCGTAACAACATAACTCGCAGGGGTATTAATTTATGCACCGCATGACAGCAATTTGTAGACTTCAGGGCCTACATAGGCCCCTGGAACCGTCCCTTCCCTTTCTTTACCAAAGGAATTTTTAACATGGATCCCTATTTTATCCTTTTTTATGCTTTTCCATGTCTAAACAGTTTGTCTTGTCATGAAAACACAAGGTTATCCAGCCACGCTTGCCTGTCCTGAACAAGGACACCTTTTCCTATCTCTTGCCCTTATGATTGTTGCAGAACTTATCAGTATGATAAAAATAACTTAATTCTGTGGAAAATTGTCACTCACACAACTCACTTACTCCAAGGATTTTACAATGTGCTATAACATATAGAGTGAGACAATTTGGCATACTCAGCCATGCAAAAAATTACATGTATTTTAGAAAAATAGAAATATTCTATTTGAATTCATACAACTTCTTGTAACTTACCAGAATGTTTAACACTATCAAGTCTACCAGATAAACTATCAGAAAGTGCGTACTGATCATTTTTATTTGGATAATAAGGCCAGTTTTCCGATGATTGCTCAAGATGATAAACTAAATTTGTAGGGTATTCCAGTTGTGTAAAAGGCAAAGTCTATTCTGGCCATCATTTTGCTTTCGTTCTTCTGACAAATGGATCCAGCGCTGCAGAAGTGCAGATTAGAAAGTAATTTGCAGTTAATTCCAGTTTCCTGATCTACAAAAGAAGGAAGATGAATATAGCACCTGTCAGAAGGAGGACTCTGATGGGCAACATCAAGTCGAATTCTTTAGAGTACTGAATCCAGGAATATTTTTTTGGATAAAATATTATGAAGAAAAAGTGTAAGAACAGGTACATGCCAAAACATCTTACATGTTATCCTACCAGTCAGATTCATTCACTTGAACCAGCACTATTCTGAAATCATCAACTGCATCTCTTACCACCTTTGTGAATCTGAAGCTACACATACCATCAGCCTACAAAAAAACACCAGCTGGCTGAGAAGATACCAGGTAGAAAGATGGCTTCTCACTTAATTATTAGAGCATGTAGGACATATGAGATATGAAAACAAAACCATCTGCATCAGAGTTTGAAAATTGAGACAGAGACCATCTTTCTGCAGATGCAAACAGAGCTTCTCCCTTTTGTTCCTGTACCAGATTATAATGGAATAATGTTATATTTCATTTCATGGCCTCATACAGCTAAAAACAAATACAAAGCCCTAACGGATAAAAGCTGTGTAGCACCTCTTGACGAAATTTGACTGCTATGAAAGTACAGTCTGTTCCTCTCTATATTAAATGATTTTCAAACTCAGCTTTGGGGCAGCCACTTTTCTGATACCCTCAAAACTAATAGAAAATCTCACTTGCCCAACAATTCTGCTCTAATTGCAGTAAGGTTAAACCTGAATATTTAAAAGTGTATACACTATTTTGCTCTGGTTATCACAATTCTGAATGGAACTATTTTTTTATTTGCTTGGTTTTCACTTTTGAGAAAGAAGATTTTGGAACTGATATTTTAGTTTCCAATTTGGGGGTTTCATCATATAGGATAATCATATTTTCAAGCTTTGCCTCAATGCTCTGAAGGCTGCAAGCATTTTTCCCCAATGAAACTTGTGATTCATATGTAATGACTTGCCTCCAGGAGTAAACGTTTTAAATATATGTTCATATATCATGAAACATGGAGTGTCTGATCAGTTAACTCTTGGGAGAATGGTGTGTTGACTGTTCTTATGCCTAAAAATGAGCTTAAGGGCATCCTCACTTGGTTTCTCAACAACCACCAGTTTTTCACTCACATATTTTATCTATTTCTGAAAATTTTGGGATTTTCTTAGTGCCCAGGATCAGTCTTCACAGATTCATACGCTTTACCAAAAGCTCACTTTCTTCCACTCGTGCAAATACATGTACAGGTCAAATGAAGCTTTGCTCCTCGTACTACTCCCAGGTTTAGCAAAAGCAGTGCTGCAGTGTCATTTCCCGCAATAACCCACAGATAAGGACTGAGCATCATACCGCCGCGAAATGTTGCTCTTGCTGAGAATCCTGACCAGAATGATTAAATCTCATCATCTACCTATACTTGCTTTCCACTGTTGGAAAAGCTGCAGCTGTAACCGTAGTTGTTCAGACATATGAAACTTCAGGTACCGCTGGATCAATTTGGGTACTTAATTAAAAAAGGACAAAGTGCCTGAGGACACTGCACATGTGCACTTGTGGACCCTGCTCCTCCTTGTGCCACAAGCAGACCGAGTTTCTTTGCAAAATATCGCACCCTACCATTCTACTTTACCATGCAAAGTAGAGCTATTAAGAGTGGCATCTCCTCTGAAGTGCTGAGAGACCTCTCAGTAAATATCAAAGTGGAAGTTCTAGGTATTCATTGATCATTGTAGATACCCAAAAGTAAACATATCAGTTCAAATTGAAAAGCATATAAAGTAAAGGTAAGGAAAATAGTGGCGTGGAATCTGTATCTTCAGAAAAACGTCTAGTTTGTACCTGGGATAAGATCCAAGTTCATTGAAATGAACAGATAGGGGCCCAGTGCCTCCCTCAGACATTTGTACTACAGTGACTGCACAGGCAAACGCAGCAGCCGTTATTTCCTCATCAACAGCTTAAAAGCAGCCCCAGCTTCATCCAATACTAGATTTGCCTGATTTTCTTTCTCTTTGGGATGTCATCATGGAAACAGTCTTGATTACTTAATGTTCCTTAAAATGGTACTAGCTTAGCTAATCAATGTTATTCTGTTGTTAAGAAGGATATTTTTCCTTTCTGAAACAGTATTGATTACCTAATTATTGCCATTAAAAGCACCCAAAACCAGCACACATTTAAGCCAGTGACGGCATGGCTCCTATCAAAGGTCTCACCAGTAATACTATTCTCTTTCTACTCAGTTTCCAGAGCTTCCCTATTTTTGAACATCTTCAGCTCTCTCATGGTCCTGATATTTAGTAACTTTCCCACCTCCCCCAGCTTCCACTGGCAGACAGTGCAAAATTAACGATAAACAACGGGATCCAACAGCTTGTTCCAGAAAGTAGTGGTACAAGGCACAAAGAAAGGGATATGGCACTGGATATAGACACAGCACCTGTTTCTAATTTTTAAAAGTTAAAACTTAATTCCACCTCATTCAAACCTATTTTAGAAAGCAATTGACAACAGGAAAAAATTATAAAATTGGCAGGAAACTAAGACTTGGGTGTTGAGAATTAAGAACTTCAAACTGTGAATTAGAATATATATGTGTATCTATATATATTGTTATTGCATCATCAGGAGAATTTAGCTCTACAGCTGTTTTTATGATTATTGGAGGATTCTTCTGTTTATATTTAGCCATAAAATTACACGTACTTAAAGCTCTGATACCTCTTTAAAAAGGCAGCAGGCAACCTGTCTGTCTCTGTAGTCATGGAGTGTTTTAACCTGATACTCCAAAAACTTTGTGGGATTTGCCTCAGGTGACAAATCACTGATTTTTTCTGACTTTTCACTGTGGGTTATGTGTGTTTTGTGAATCATGAATTGTATATATGACCGCATATATGTTTGTGTGTGTGTATTCCCTCGTGAACAATGTATTACACAAATACTCTTTTGCAATATCTATACAGAGACAATGGAGTTATAGTATCTTTTTTTTTTTGGTTGATAAATAGCATAAACAGTGGGTTAACTTTACAGATAGAGTATGCATAAAACATATCCTGTATAACATCAGAGGAGTTTTTTAACCCCAAGCTGTGCAAAGGGTGCCGTATAGATAGCCCACATCAACCTCATGTAAGCCCAGTAACTTTTACAGAAGGGAAATGTGGTGATCTACGAAGTTAAAGCAATAAATTGTTTTGGCTGCAACATCACTGGAAAAGGTAAGTAGGCACGGTACGACCCTTTCTTGGTGAGGTCTGATGTACTTTCAGGGGTGTGTAGCTTTGTGGTGAGATATGTCAGAACGGACTTTAAGTATGCAAAAACAGAGTCACAGAAACAGTTTTTCCTCCTAGGTGGCCTAAGAGGTAGAAGGTGGAGTGAGTTCATGGATGCACCTCAGAGCACGTCAACCAGGGCCCAGTTGTACAAATACATAGCAGTTGGTGGTCCTTATCTCCACAGCTACAGACTAAGGGCTACGCTAAGTTTTTGTGCCTGAAGGAGACAGAAAGCTCTACCTACACCATTCTTGTTTTGCTCTCTCAGCCTCACACTCTTCAGCAAGAGGAAGAGATGAGGCAGATATATTCACACTTGTAAGCAGTCTGAATACAACCCTGAAGGACAACGTGGAACACAAAAACATAGAAAAACAGGTGAGAAGAAAACAAAAATGTAAAGATTTGGAGCCAGGCAGTGCTAGTAGTTACAAGACTCATCCTAACAAACCTCAACAACAGCTTTCGATGTATTCAGTGGAACTGGTTGGTTGATAAGCAATGTGAAAGTCAGTAAAGTGAATTAAATTTGACTTGAATTGATTTAAATTCAAATAAATTCTTTTGATTTTTGAGTTTCATTTCTGGCAGAAGAACAGATTAAGCAAAAAACATTAATTTACCATAACACGACTGTGTTCTCCTACGATAACCCTAAAAATGTCCACATTACTGCTCACACTGAACAACCCACAGAACCAACAGGGTGCCAGAAAAGGGAATTGGGGGAAAGGCAGACAAAGAAAGAGGAAACTGCTACATTTCTTTCTCCTTGGTACAGTTTTTCTTGCCAAGAATGGACTTAAGCTCGAGTTGTTTCTTGCTACGGGACCTGGCATACAGCCACATACGTGTTCCTGCTCACAAGCAGCATCAGCATGCTGGCCACAATCTACTTCAAAAACAAATGAGGTCCAAAAATATCCTCCTCTCTAAACAGGTTGTGTGTGTGTGAGTGCTTGCATGTGTGATTTATGCAAAAATCCTGTCAAAATATTCTGGTTCATCAAAAGTCTAATTTACATACATTTTTGGGACACTGTAGAGGCTGATTAACATGACGTATCGCAATTCAGAAGGAATGTTGACTGAAGCGTTTTAGGAGCCTGGGATGCGGGAGCACGAGGTAGATAAGCATATGGAGCTCAGTCAATGAAACAGGAGGCTGCCTATTCTGCTATGATTTATGTTCCTCAACTTTGTGAGAACTTGATGGCTTTCTGAGATAAGGGATTTTGTTTAGAAAAATCCGGTACAATGAAAAAATCATTACAGAGCTTGCTTTATTCATCTTTGATAGGCCCAGCTATGTCTTCCATCACCTTTTACAGACACCAGGATTTGGGTTTTATTAAAGAGAAAAATAGCACTATAGTCTCATTTATAAAGAGTAGGTTAAAATATTTAATCAAAAGCATTTAGAAATTATTTTTTATCACCTGGATTTAGAGAAACCATAGCAACATTCATCCTGCAAAATAAAATTGAATGACATTTTATATTAGGTCTTTTAAATTTATGCAATAACTTACCCATGCATCTGAAACTAGATTAATTTTACATTTTCCCATTATTTATTTAATTCCTTTTATTTAACTGGATACTGACATTTCTCCAGAGTCTTAGAATATGAGAGAATCACATAATTGTTCCCTACCTGCTTTGTGTATCACCAAAACAATGCAAAAACTACTCTCTTGCCAAGTCCAAATCTCCCAACTAGTGGAAATGCTTGCTACTAGCCTTCCGGAAAGAAAATCATCCCATGCATTATTCACACTGCCATAGCTCTGCTTAAAAACTCTACAGCAAAAAGCAGTTATTTCACTGCAAGGAATTACTCCTCCTCACCCCCAGCAACATCCACTACAGTTAATTATTGGTTTGCACGGACTGATATTCCAGAGCACACGAGACAAAAAGGAAAGTACTCACCATTTCAGTGTCAGATTATCAGCTGATGGGAGACAGAATTTCACATTATTATGACATATGGGGTTGCTTATTGTTTTACAAACAGTATATTTACGCTGGGGCAAATATTTAATAACTGGTGATGTGCAGCCATCGTTCCTGGGAACGAGAATTGGTAAATACAGGAGTAGTTCCAATAGGACAGAAAAAAAAATCTTTTGATCGGTTAAGAGCTACTGCTCCTCAGGGGATCCCTGGAGCACAGTTCTGTGTTTCTTCTTTTCTGTCAGGATATAGTTTAAAAAAGACCTTTATTGCAGCAACTTGTTATTCCCTAAACCCTTTGTCACCTGTGCAAGCCCTTGGAGTGTATCCAAGCAGAGGCTCTTTACCCTCACCCTCACTTCAGGCATTCATTCATAAATATTTGGGTTCAAAAGCCAGGTGGCACAAGGGTGGAAGAGCAAACTGAAAAGCCAGGTGGCTTTTGTAACATTTCCTGTGGTACTCCTAACTTGGAAATTTAATTATACATAAGATTTCTAATCATCTAATATAGATGCTCAACCTGAATGTTGGGCAGCTATCCCATCTTAAGTGAGCCTTATGATTACTTATAAGTCAATGGAGAGAGACAATATTTCTAACATGATCCAAGGGAAGATGTATTCAGTCTAAACTGGCCTTCATGCCTAATAGAGAAGGGCTGGATCTTCACAAGAAGCAGCTGGTGGCAGCAACTCTTCTCTCTATTTTTATGTGATCAACCATTAGGGCTCATTTCTGTTGCTTAATGTAGAATCCGGTGTTATCCAAGATGCTACAGAGTGCTCTCTTGGCCCTCAAGTTTCCCCTGCACAAGGACACACGTCTACTATGGGTGCTGCACTGCATCGTCCCCATGTCTACCTTGCACTGCAAGACTAATCTCCCATTCTAGCCAATAATGATCTGGTCAACACAGTCAGAAGAGACTAAAAAACTATTTAGTTAATTCCCATTTCACCAGGTTTTGGATATGCCCATCACATGAGATAAAGGAGTGGAACTTGCTGTTCATTCCCATATGTGTACAGGTTATAAGCCCACTTGTAAAGTGGTATAATACAGGCCAAAATGATTAAGAGATGTTTTGGAGGCACTTTACTTAAATAATATTTCATTTCCATAATTTACATCCAATCTGCGTCAAGTAGTGACAGAATTGGAGAGTAAAAGGAGGGAGTCGTAAGTGTTGTGTTGTCTGAGGTTGACTTTCTGACAAGACTTCTGCTGAGAAAGAAGCAGACCTTTACATGCTAAAGGACAGTATCATGGCTAGCCTCTGGATGTGATATGAACTTAATACTTCTAGCAGCTGCTGGAGTGTTTCCTTAGACTACGCGGTACATGTCTCCATGTCTCCATCTCACAGAGGCACAGCAAGGATGAGTACCGATTGGGAGGGGTACTCATTGCAGGTGTATGGTAGTGCTTTTGCTATCTAGGGTAGGCAGGAGGTGAAGGTACCTGATAAATTATGAAGCTTAATGGGATGGCACCCTTATTTATCCCCCAAGTTTGCAGGAAGGTAGCCAGGGGGTCCCACTGGCCGGCTCACAGGTGCTCACTGTCACCACTGGGTGTCTCACCAACCAGCTTTTTGGAGAAGGTGAGGACAGTGATGATCCTTGCTGTGGCTGCACAAGGATGGAAAAACAAATTCAAGCACCAATGGCATCTTACAAGCAGATAGGACTGGATCTGCAAGTTACAGGGGGAAACAGAACAACCTGATGTCCGGCCTCAGAAAAGGCCGTCAAGTGGACAACACCAACCCAGGGTTCGAAACTTCTCTGCAGAGAATTTCAGCCAGCTGCAGTACCAAAAACTATTTCTACTAGAGATTTAGCCCAGAACAGTGAAAACCTGTTCTCCCTCCAACAGGTTAATTCTCTTCCTTTGCATGTAAATCACCTTGGTTTCATGCTTTGCAAGGCACTGTGAATGCACGTCAAATATTCCCTGTTCCACTTAGAGTTAACATTGATGCTGCTGATCATGCAATCAGTTAATTAGCTCTGAAGGGGTTAACGGAGATGGAGGGAAGTTCTCCTGACAGAAGACTATGCCTAAAACTACACATTCTTATGGCATTACCTTGTAAAAAAGCATCACACCGAAATAGCATTAAGGAAAGACAAATTAAACAGGAGAGTAGTAGCCAGGGGAGTCTTAAAGTTAATCCAGCGTATTGCTGTAAAGTGCTTGCCATCTGGATCCTAGTTTGCTACAGTATTGAAGCTTCGTGGCATTTTCTTCCCTTCATCTTCCCTTGCAGCTATCATTCATGCGAGAGCTGAAAACCCTGTGCAGTACTCCGGTGTTGCGGTGTGATATAAGACGCTTTCAGAAATCCCTGTTAAAGTGTGTAGGCACGTAACTGTCTTCTACAACAGCTTTACAGCTGTTTGTATGTCAGCAGCCCCTGACAGACTCACAGCCATGGAGCAGTGCTAATCGTACAAGTGTTGGCGCGCCAAAAGTACACAAAACCAAGGCTCTCACTTTTTCCAGGCAGAAGGACGGACGCTGTGCCGCCTTTGCCAATCACTCCAGATTCGAATAACTCTACTAAGCTTTCGTGAGCTGTTTCAAATCCCCCTCTTTACCTCCGGTAAAGACAAGCAACAGCTAAGGGGATTTCTTTGCATAAAATACCTCAAGACACTAGAGGGCCGGTTGGCTCGGTAAAACGTAGCGCTGAGAGACTGTAACTTAACAAAACGTGTCTGAGGCTCTGGATGCCGGCTTTGACTAGCAAAGCAGAAGAGAAACGCATCAGCAATTGCGTTTTATATGATCGACAAATCTGCTTTGAAGAGGCGCCCGGGCGAGGTGGCTGAGAGAGCAAAATGAATTACCTCTCGCCTCCGCCAACGCGGAGGTGGAGGTCGGGAAGGATCCATGGCACACATTAAAGCAGAAGAGAAGACCTTATATGTCTTAAAGGGAATTAAACAGAGAGGTTTGGGAGGGTGGGGGGGGGTTTGGTTGGTTATTTTTTTTCCTAGGCTTTGGTGAGGGGAATGATAAAAGGTGTTTTCTCTCAGGTACCTGCTGTTGTCACCGCACACAGGCAGGTTTTAATTCCTAGCGAGTGAAAAGACAAATTCTCCATTTTGGCTACTTTTCCTGGAGTAAAACCAAGCTTTAAAGGAACGGAGCCAGGTCCTCGGGTCACAGAAATTCAAACAGCACCAAGGGAAAGTGAGATTCTACACCAGTTTGCACCCGTATAAACAACTTCTGTTCATGTAAACAACTTCCTACTGATTTCAGGAGGCTGGTCTGATTTCCTCTCCCTGGAATTGTTTTTCTTGTATGTATTTAAACACATTTCATGCCTGCAGTCCCTGCATGTCACGAGCCACAGCATGCTATGACTACGGGGGAGGGGGGAAAACCCAACAGAAAGTTTGCACTTAAGCACCAGGCTGATTCAGCTGTCATTAAAAATGAAGACAGATGAAAGGGACAAATAGGTTTTTTTCCCTGTCCCCTGAGGAAGAGACACGGAGTGACAGCCCAGGGCCGGCTGGGGGCTGGAGGAGCCGGGAGGCACAGCTCGGCGGCCAGGCTGCCCTCGTCACCGGTGAGGGGCACGGTCCAGCCCGGGTGAGGACAGGCTGCCAGAGAGGTGGCCCGGGACATTAGGAAGCTGAAATTCACTTTGAGCACGCACGGATCGCTCCTCTCGTCACACTTTTGAGAGGCAGGTGCTCCGCGGCGCCCGGCGCTTCCCAGGTACCAGGAGGATTTTTGAAGAAATAATCACAACCTGCCCCAAGAGGGTTTCTGAGGTGTTTTTATACAACGGAATTCCTCTCTGGATGTTTTGTTCTGCTGTGTAGTTCTGCAGTATGACCCATTACTAAGGTATTTTGTAGTAATACAGAAGTCATTGAGATCTACAGGCAGCTAGGATTATTTAAGTTTCTTAGATGAATTATCTCTAGACGCACATGCACACGCACACGCACACGTGCTACCTCTGTATTTGCAAGACCATCCTACTTCTACCTGCTGGAGAGGACTGTCTCCACTGTTCATACAATTTTGATAAATTACAAATATGGGAATTTTCCTAGGGGGAGATTAGTCAAATAACTTTCCATCCTTAAAGTACCCTGAGCTTGCAGTGGGCTCCTCTGTCCTTAGCAACATCCCAAAATAAGTTCTCAGTCAGTGCAAATCTAAAAAGGATGTACCAAGTTAAAATTTAATTGTCATAATATTAGCAATCTCTGGGGTATGCTCAGAAGAAACTGTATAGCGTTAGGGAAATAACATCCCATGAGAGAGCAGTATCTGAACTGTACTTCATTTTCATTGCTGATGACCTGTTAGCAAAAGAATCCACAAGTATAAGCAACCGATCAAGTTGGCTGCGAGTAAATAAGAGGTATAACCAGGTGTTTACTGCAGTACATGCTTATCTGTATTATGTTTGTTTGAGCAAACACTTATACATTGCTTATCACAATACCTCAACCTGCAGAATTCTTTGATCTAAGATCCCATCCCCTTGAAAAGTCAGAATTATCATAAAAATCTTTGGAGCAAAAATCCAAACACTATGAATATTCATTCTCTTCACAGCTGTTACTTTTATGGAAATGCAATAACAGCAAACTTCTTGGATTTGGCAAAGACTTTTCACCAGATGAATACATGCCAGTAAAAGAACTTAAGTGCAGTGAAAAGCCTGGCTCACTCCTCTTTTCTAAAGAAGTGTGCTGCAGTCCAGAGCATTTTGAAAGTTAATCAAAGAGTCTTTTTTTCAAATTTCAAAACATGTATGCAAATGTCAGCTGGCTGTGCATGCACAGACCGTATTTAATAAACACATCGATTTGAAAGCAATGTTCCATGTCCACAGTTAAACAGCTGATGAACAGAAATTTTGCCCTGATAGAAATAACGGCAGTCTATTTGCTTGTGATACGAAATGCAGTCAGAGTTGTCATCTTCCCTGAAAGTTTAACCTAGTCATATAATTTTGCCCCTTAACAAACAGTCTGCATGGTTAACTGAGGTAGATGGGGGGAAGAAAAAGGTACCCGTCCATTTATTTCTACTGCTGTGATTTTCTAAAGCCCTGCTCCAGCAGCTCTCTGGAAAACTGCATAGACCAGGAATGTCTGCAAGTGAGATGCACAGATTAAAACATTCAGCACAAGATGTAAGGTAAAGAAGACTGCAACATACCTTCAGCCGTGTGCTCCTTCCTTCCCAGCCAGCCACTTCTCAAGAATGTACACTACTGATGGGACTAGGAAAGTAATTGTAAATGGACTACTAATAAGTAGATTCATGAAACCAGATGTGACAGCAGGGTGTCACTAGGTCCTTTTTAAACTTGCTTCCAGTGCTGTCTCCGAGTTCCTCCAGACAGAATTAGACAGTCGCTGCTAGGATCAGAGCTGAAGAAGCACGGGTGCTTTTTGACTGCAGTTGCTAATGCTCCACTTTCAGGGAAAGCGCAGAAGTATGTGTGTGCCTGCACTAACTGCACACACTCATCAGCCTGCTACAAGCAGGGAGATGTGATATGCATATTGAAAGAGCTGTGCAGGGAGGAGTAGTTCAGAAGCACACCCAAGCCTGTTCCGCTAGTAATTGCACCCTACTGACCTCCCTGGGCTGCATCACTGCTGTATAATTCACCAATAGGTCTGTCAGTCAATAAGCAATGGATCTGAAATAGTGCATAAGGGGAGGGGAGAGGCGGGGACAAACACGTCTTCGAGCCTTCAAACACCAAACTTTCAAGATAGCTGTTTTACATTTCTCTGCCCTTAACGTTCCCACTGCAAATGTCATGGTCCATAGGTGAAGGCAATTGGATTTCATTTTAATTAATAATCTGAAAGAGGATTTCTTTAGCCATGATAAAGCACATTTTTAACAGGAGTCCTTAATGAGAACTATTATTATTCCAGGGGTTATAGAAGTAGCAACAGATCCCAGCTGTGAAGACTGGCCCCACAGAGGAACGTGTTGTACTGACTGACTCTAAAAAACAGAACTTACAGTCAGATTGGATATGACAAAAGCCAGAAATATCAGTAACTTTACTTTTCATGGGAGAAAATGAGCTTCACAGAGGGAAGAGGTATACCCAAGGTCACACATGGAATTTGAACCCAGATGCTGATTCTACCTGCTGGAATAAGCTCCAACCTTCTCCTGGAAAACTAAGTTGTCATGTTACATTTCATACCTCTGTAAACAAAGCTGTAGGTTTAAAATTACTTTTTCTGGTCAAGCTCTACTTTCTCTATAGATAAAGATCCTCTTCTAGATCCCATATTGGGGCGTTGGCTTCAGAATGGGTCGATGGGGAAGAAAACATGTAATGAGTGATCAGCACCAGGGTCTAGCATCCCTGGAGTGGTTCTGGAGATCACTCATCCCAGGACTGACTGTATCCTGCTTTATTTGTGAGGTGTGATAAGATCACAGCTCAAGGTGGTGCGGCTTCAGGCCATAAAGATAAACACTAGGATGTGAAAAATCTTCAGAGGCTCCTCCAGAGTAGCAGCATGTCTGCAGGGAATATTTTCTGAGTAAAGGGAAGAGTTTCTTTTTGGCTATTGTTATTTACAGACTGCTGAACAGAACAAACTGCCTCAAGTCCATTGTGTTTGCAGCCTTAAAGAACAAACAATATGAGACAGACACACTGCAGCAGAACTTGCAAAATGCAGTAATATTAAAAAAAACACTTAAAAATACATTTAAAATCCCTACATCTCTTTTTTATGCATGTATTGTTCTTAAATACTATTATATTATCTCAGTAAAATCACTCAGTATTATCTTAGATCATGTCTACATTAACATTAATTAGGATTTTCCATAAGGGAAAAAAATTTGGTCCCTGGAAAACAGTCTCGGAAATCAAACAGACCAGTTCTGTGGAGTGTTTTCGAGGATACTAAATATGTCTCATTTAATTTGATTCTTTATCACACTTAGCTGCAAGCAAACACTTCAGCTCTTACCCTGTGCTACACCTGGACATTCTGGGAAGATCTTTTTTTTTTTTTTTTTTTTTTTTTAACTCTAGAAAAGGAAGCACCTAAGATACCTCCAAACCCACAAATATTGAATTAGACAGGCAATACACAAAAACAGGCAGCCCAACAGGACTAATCCTGGGAGCAAAATCACTGCTTTTAAGGTGTGAGCTTTTATGGATTTCTGAAATGCTGACCTTACATGGAGTTGTCCTTATTTCAAGACTGGCATTTACCAAACACTCTAGAGATGCAAATAAGTGTTGGAAAGAGGGAAATGGACAATTCCATAGGTGAGGAAAGACCTGTGCGGAAACATTTTGGACACCTGGGAATGATGCAAGGACCTAGTATCATAAAAAATGAGAATATTGTGTGTGGAACAAGAGATCCTTACAACTGCCATGGCATGTGCTACTTGAATAGCAGTACATCTACACGGAGTACAGCAATAAGACGTGGAGCTCTTTCTCTTGCAGCCTGCCTAGAAGTCACGTGAAGGTTGGAAGTCCTGTCCTCCATGTGAACTGATTGGCATTTCCAGGAAAATCCATTCCCAATTAGTGCTGCTAGTCCTGCCTGAACTCAAGAGCTGACTTAGATTTATGTGGATATCGTCAGCATGGCACCATGCTCAGGGCAGTTAATGCTGCCTCTCAGTAGTGTAGACTCACCCAGGCTCGGTGCCAGGCTAATCACGTCACGGATCATTGTTGTTCTGGTTATTGTTACATCTTTTATTGTTATAGCCTAAATAAATAAATAAATAAAGGAATAAAGGAGAAACAAAATCTGAGAATGGGTTTTATTGCTTGTTAACTTGGGTTCAGAAAGGATTCTAGGAGTTCTGGGATTTTTGCCAAATCTTTAAGAATCTGACAATACTTACAAGTCATAGTAAATAGTAAATAAACTACAGTGATTTGGGGTGGGGGGTGGGGGGTGGGGGGGAAGCACTGAACAAATCTAAACATTCACTGAATCAATATCTTTATAGAATAAGCAAATCGTATAAAAAATTATTTTTTTTTTCCTGCAAGATAGGCACTTTTTATGAAAAGGAAGAAATATCCTGCTACTCTTGACAAAAACCAAGTATCATGCATATTGCGCTGTGATATGTAAAGCTCTCCATAGAATACTTAGCAAACCAGTGACAACAGCAATTCCCTACAATCGTCCTTCAAAGGACATTGCCTTTTTCCCTGCAAATACATTATCTGAGATGAGTAAAAGAAAAACTATTTGTTCTTGTTGTTTTTAAGTGCAAAAAAATAAACACATCAGAAGGCAAAATCATTTGGTCCAAGTTTTCTTTTTAAAACTTACTTCTTTTGAGTGCTTAATTTTAAATCATGTTTTGAAACATGGTTTTATGGAAACAGCACCTGCCTTGGAAATCAAACTCTTTCAAAATAGTGGTGTTGAAAATCTTACTTTTATACTTTCTATGTTTGACAATTTAAAAAGTCTTTAAGAAGATAAACACCATTCTGTCCTAAATCAACTGTTTGTTCTTAAACATCCTTAATAAATAAGGTCTGGAATTTATCATAGGAAACAGAATAACAAGGTATGTCCACTACTGATTGTTCACTAACATTAGGCTAAATCAATCTTCAAATGAGAGTGTTAGAAAATATACCTAAGCCTAAAATAAATTAATAATTTTCAAAGGGTGGATTAAGGATACTGTTTAATGCCAACCTATATGTTGGTTAGTCTACAGTGGGAACCCAAGAAAAGACAAAAAATTGTTGTTTAACACTCATTTCATTTGGAAGATTCAAGGCTGAGGTAGACTTGAAAGATCGTATAGCAACAAACCATTTTCAAAAGACTGAAGAAGGAATAAGACAAATCTTTGAAGCCACAGGTAGCACTCACATAAAATTATTATAAGACTCATATATATTATATATAGAGACATATATTATTATATATATTTTTTTATATATTATATATTATAAGACTCATAAAATCCAGAGTCTATTGTTCCCCAAAATTCAGAAAGACAGCAGAGAACATTTCTATTCCTAATGCATTCATTATGTCTGCACATAACTTTCATGCCTTTCATATGCACGGAGCCCCGAGGCCACATACAGATTCACAGAAGTCAACAGAGCACTGCCCAAATGGATAGCCTTGCAGCTATCAGGGTCCCAGTATATTCCCAGGGAACAGGCTCTCTAGAAAATGGCATTCAGGGAAGAAATTTCAAAAAAAATGTTTGAAGAAGAAATTAGGAGTTGCCTTTTTTTTTTTTACAGTTATTCCCTAATTGATTATTCCATGGGCTGTGCTAATACCATCCTCGTATAAATCAAAAGGACTATTGTTTCTAAAAACAATGTGGCAAGTAGGTAATCTCCAGTTTAAAATATTTCATTTTTTTAATGATCTTTACTTTTATGATTCCATAGTATCCAGTCTCTTTTTGTCTGCATTGTAGGTCTTTCTCCCTTCCATTCAAACTGGACGCTTCCATCTTCTCAACTCCCTTGAAAATCCGAGACATAATGTTTAGTTAGTTCCTATCAGTGGAACCACACGTGTTCAACAAAAAAAAAAAAAAAAAAGGAAAATATTAAAGCCCCCCAGCTACGAATTTCTCCTCCTTCAACAAAAAATATACACATGTCTATACACACAAATTTTACAATATTTGTTAAATATATAATGCATAAAGGAGTGCCCTGACACCTTCCCTAGGTCATACACGGTCATTTTCTGCAAAGATGCAATGATCCCCAGAGCAAACAAGCTCAGGACGGAACCCAGAGCAACAGCAGTCACTTTAGGTGGTAAAGCACCTGGAAATCACATCTCCTTTATGGGTGAGAGGAAAACTGTTCTACATAGTACATACACTTTGTATGTTTGTGTGTATAGATACGTGTATGCATAATATTAATGGTCTGTTACAGACATTTTGGAAGATCAGGGATGAGTATGTATAACTATATATCACAGCATCATAGAATGGTTCAGGTTGGAAGGGACCTTAAAGATCATCTAGTTCCAACCCCCCTGCCATGGGCAGGGACACCTCCCACCAGACCAGGCTGCTCAAAGCCCCGTCCAGCCTGGCCTTGAACACCTCCAGGGATGGAGCAATGACAACTTCCCTGGGCAACCTGTTCCAGTGCCTCACCACCCTCACAATAAAGAATTTCTTCCTGATGTCCAATCTATATCTACCCTCCTTCAGTTTGAGGCCGTTACCCCCTGTCCTATCATTACAGTCCCTGATACATACATTCTATGATTCTATGTGTATATATGTAAAATATTTATTTAAGTCATATATAAACATCTCATATATGTGTGTGTGTTTTATATATATACACACACATATTATATCTCATATATGCAGGTGCATGTATGTAACACATGAGTGTATGTATTCAAATAAACTCCTGTACCAACGTTTTGATATTTGTTAGCTTGCCTGACAGCGATATGGAAATACTATTGCCTGAGAACAAATGGTATTTAGGAACTTAAAACCCATATCTTGATGCTATATTGCTGTTAGCATTCCACATTTCACATTCTAAAGATATTGACTTTTTTCTCCTCATACTTTCAGAGCGAGGGTATATGAATGTCATTCGAGCGAGGCTGTGTATTTAACCTAGAAGACACATTTTTCTTTAACACTGAACATTAATAATTTACCCTCTAAGATATTAGAATAGCATCAAATTCCACTCATATTTTTACAAGATTTGTATGTGACAGCTAGTCTTCCAGGTTCTTTTTGTGAGCAAAGTTCTTTGAATGTGGACTATACATAAGAAACTGTGCTTTCTTAAGTTATGAATAATAAGTGATTTTAATACTATATTTGAGTTTTCAGTAACATTTGTATTTATGAAAATTAGTGCCTGACAAAGACCTGTGAATTGGAATTCACACCAAAAGTCAAACATTAAAAAAAAAAAAGATGTGGAGAGAATGATGTGGAGAGAATGTGATGTGACTGCTTGATTACTTTGCCATTTTTTTCTCTATGCTTATGATCTATTTTGCAGTTTCCATCTTAAAGTCAAGATGAAAGTCAATTCAGACTGAAGTCGCAAGGATAAAGAGGCTGTAATTTAGAGGACCAATTCTGATTTCATTCACAGCCAGCTTCACAGAGGTATAATTCTTCAGCTTTCCTATATGAAACTGTCTTCAACAAGAAGTAGTGAAAGACCAGGTCCCATTGATTACTAATGAAGATGGGCCATAGTCATAAATTGTTAGTCATAGTTGTCCATTTCATAGTTGCCCATTTACAAATGTCTTCTACCATTTACAAATGTCTTCTACATGTTCTTATTCCTGACTTAAAGTCATATGTCTGAAATACCAACTGCAAGGGATTTTGATTTCCCCTTTGCCCTAGATAACATGTGCATCAACATATGTTTTCCTTAGTAAGGCAGCCATTAGAAGCATAAATGTTAGACATGAAGAAGATACTAGGTCATAAATTCTCCTCAACAGCAATGTGCACATCCATCTGTCCCTTAAATCTCCCTGTGAACCTGTTACTGTGCTTTTGAGAAGGAAGCTGGGCTGCATTACTACTGAAGCATTACTGTATTGGGCTGTGAAATCCCATGTGTCTCTATGTTTAATGAAAAATGTATAGATGGGAAGGATGCGAGGAGTTCTGATGTATGTGCAAACTTTCAAAAAGCTTCATTGGTTTGGGAGCAGAGATCCCACTGGTGTGTAAGAATAAGGAGATGTGTTCCTAAGTCATGTGGGCACAGCCTAATTGCCCATGCTTAGAATCATAGCATCATAGAAACATAGAATCATGCTTAAACTGATTACTAAACGGAGATTAAATTTGGACCCCAGCCAAAGTAAATGATCTTTCAAAAATATTTTCTTCCACGTGAATCATTCAAACAACAAATTTTAAAGCCTTTCTCTAAAATACCTTTGTGAGGAGGAAAATGTAAGTAAAAGTTTAGCTCCTTACCCACAGTAGTCAGAAAACACTATTGTCTCCAGGCACACTAGTTCAGACAAAAGCAAGCAGATTTTAGCAAGCAACAGCCTTTACTGCCAATTTTAACTTCTCACTGGAGGTGTATGTGTGTGTTTGGAGGGGGGAGGTTCTCCTGACCCAATTTAACTTGGAAAAGTTGGATGAGATCACAACCCCAGGCTTTACGTAATTCAATACGCTACAAGCTAAAACCACTTGATCTGTGTCTGCCTTGAACTATAAATAAAAGGTTGACCATACTTATTCTCTAACTTTGTTTCTCAGTAGTGTGCCATGACTCCTTAATCTAATCGGCATTTTCATCCCAAAAGAAAAAGAAAAAAAAAAACAGCATTAACCAAAGCCTGCTCTTAAAAAGCAATAACCACACTCACGGAAACTGCTGCTGGAACAGAAATATGGAAATCCTGGCATTTAAACTCATGGTATGAAGCCTATCAGTCCTCTTGCCACAGTCTGAAAAGCAGCAGTAGAATATTTCATACATTGAGAATTTCACATATCGAGACGGGACAGCATGGCATGCTATTGTAAACCGGGCTATTTCACTGCAATGTAAAGAACAAAAAGCATTTCATATTCACCATCATTTATGTACTCAGACAGCACAAATATGCCCAGCACCAATGGATAACCGTAGGGTGTGCTATTTTATTGCTGGGCAGTTTAGATCTGAATTCAACAAAATCTTTTAATGCACTTGTTTTCTTTTAAGTAAGAAAGTATTCCCATCGCCTTCAGTGGATGAGGGGAGTATCAATAGGAAGCATAACCGAGCTGGTGTAAATACTGCTGGGTCAGAGGAAAGAGGCAGCCACAGCATAGTTAGTGATGTGCTAATTGGATAACGTGGTGAGAAACAGAGCTAAGTACAGAGGAAGGGCAGGAGGCTTAGATAACTAGAACAAATGTGAGTGCTGAGCTCGAGGAACACATCTAAGAGGGAAAAAACGGACTCAAAGTTTGTTTGATGTAGTAAATCGTTACACTGGAAGAGTCAAAGGAAATGGAAAAGACTGAGTGCTGCAGAATAGCGCAGAAAGTCACAGGCTGGACTCGGCTGACGACTCTTTTGTTAAAGCCCAGAGAAAAACAACTACATGCCCCTTATGAAAAGAAAGCCAAGAAAACCAAGCCTAGTTTTTTCATGGCCTAAATGTGAGACTCTCGTATGAACTGTTTGATGCTTCTTACTGAATAATGCCCTTTTGTTGTGTCATTGATATCGATAGTTGCTATTATAAAGATCCCAGAGCCAGTTCAGCTTAAACATGATGCTTAGCCTCCCTGGCTGGGCTTCAGACCCCCCTCTATCAGGACACTGGGCGGTCAGAGTGCTACCATGCAGAGCACAAAGCCATTCCCAGCGTGCCCATGGCGCACAGCCCAGCAGATGGGAGGCAGGCTTGGGGTAAAATTTTCAGAAGTGGCTCATGGTGGGACTTATACTCCCTGTCACGCAAACATTTTTTCCTTCCTTTTAACTTTGGAATACAAATGCAGATCTCAGGCAAAAGACTTTCAAAAAATAAAGGAAAATATTACGTAAATGCTTCGGGGTTTGGTTTTGTTTTGGTTTTTTTTTTTTCCCCTGAAAGTTTGGTAAGAGTGTGGATTGTCTCCAGGGAAGAAACACGGAGGCTTCACTGGTCTGAGACTCTTCAAACAGAGCTGGAAAGGCGTGACCAGGCGTGTTTCTTCAACCCCAGGAGGAGGACTGAGTAAATGGGTAGGTAGTGCTAATCTCCAGTTCCTGTAAGTTTATTTGAAAATATCCCTGTTCACGAAGATTCATGCCCTGTTGCTAAGCAGCAGATCTGTGCATTCCTGGTTCACCCTTGTCTCAGGAAGGACCAGAGCGATGCCTTGTTTGCCATCAAGGAACTCCAGAGATCAATTAGCTTTCCGGGCTGCCCTAGGTATAACTTTACAGCACTCAAAGTTACAAGCATATCCATGAAATCAGACACTTGTTCCTATTTGTTTCTACTTGGCAAACAGAGCTCAGCTGAGGAGAAGGAAAAAACAAGTTAGAGAAGTGGTGACAGGGGAGGGTTCTTATTCTTCAGGATGTCACAGTATCTGGCCCTCAGACTTTTTTTTTCCCTGTGAATTGTAAAAGGAGATTGTTGAAAGCTATTTCATAAATAGGAAGAGGTCCCTCGTTCAACGCACTGTGGAGTAGGAGCATAGGCAGTGTAGTGTCGAAAATTTCTTTCTGTCAAGAGAGCAGAAGAGGCAGGCAGGGTCCCATCCCATTTCCACAGGGAGCAGAGGATAAATGCTGACTTTGCCCAACAGAAGCTATCATCGAACTCTCGTATTTCAGGTCCTTACCATTGCATCTCAGACCAAGACTGCGTCTTCAAGGTAAAAGTTTTAAGACTTTCACTCAATAGCTACATGAAAAATGTACAGTGATTTGTCAGAGTTTCTGGAGGTATTGCCAAAACAGTATCCTTACAGTTTCTATTTTATGGCTTTCTTTTTCTGGGAAATGCTAAAAAGAAACCTAAATATTCCCCAACAAGTAAATACTCGTGTGACTCATTCCAAATTCACCTCTGTGTTACCAGGATTTCTTCTCTGCATGGTTCTCCATGAAACTGCCCTCTAAGAGGTTTTTAAAGGTCTTTTCCTAACAATGAAAAGCATTGGCAAGAACTCACTCTATTTGTCTGAGAAAAGGAAAACAGAAAGAGGTACAAAAACAAGGTAGTTTGCAGAAGAAATAAAATAATCCCATAAATTTGCAAATATTGCCAATCCCATCTGAAGCTCCCAGAAAAGCCGTTAGGTCAATGATCACAAACAGCAGCATTTGCATCCCAAAATCTGGCAAAGAGAAAAAGAAGGAGAAATAATTTTTTCCCATAAGAATAGCAACTAATGAAGTCTGGTTTTCCACAACTTGTATCAGGTGGTCAATTGCTAGACCTGAGTGGAGGGTATTTTCCACAGCTGGTCATTTACAGGGGCTCTTGCTCATTTTGTTATCTGGTGTTCAGTAACATACGAGCTGATGCTGAAGTCTTTTTTCCCCCAGTCAGGTAGGTACAGGGACCATTTGTAAAATTTCTTTTCCCTATTCATATATCCATCTTTACAAAGCTTGCAATGACTTCATTATCTTTGATTTGTCCCTGCCCAGGGCAAGGGGGTTGGAACTAGATAATCTTTAAGGTCCCTTCCAACCCAAACCATTCTACGATTCCTTCTAAACCAATATCAAATCTGGCTAAAAATAAGCCAATGAATTTACAACCCACGACACATATATATACACAAATACACTATGTGCAGAAGAAGAAAATCTTAAGGGAGCATTAGAGAAGGAGGAGGAGGTGACAAAGACTGCATGTCCCCACTTACCCATGCAAGTGAGGATGTCCAGGTCTGAGACTCATCATATGAGAGGCTGAGGATCCATCAGGCTACACAGGGCTTATAAGATACTAATTTCAGAAATACTGGTGGGAATGACAGAAAACACAGCAGCTCTTAAGAACAGTTTCTACCAAACAAGGCAACACGGTCCTGACTCATATATGCACAGTAGCAGTCAATAATGTTGAAAATATATGAAAATATTTCAATCAGACACAGAAATATCACATTACATATGGTGCAAACAGGAGACTCAGACTCCTAGAGTACAAATTTGTCTTATAACAAAGTGTATGTCTGAAAAGTTTAAGGGTATTTTTTTTCCATTTTTCTTCCTGAAGAGAAAAATGGACTAGAGCCTCCAATTGGCAAAAACCCCATGTTATACTTCAGCCAGTGGGCTCTTATCACCCAGAGAATAGTCAAAGCTGGAAAAACTATACAGCCATCCACTCCTAGGCTTGGATGCTGGGTCACAGCTAGTTGCTGCTTCTCTCTGTGCCTAAAACACTGGAGGAAAGGGGAAAACAGGCATTTTCCCAGACAGAGGGTGGTGTTTGCCTTGTGGGCTACAGGTGTGGGAGGGAGTGTGGAGCAATGTAAGCATCTCCACAGACAGAAGCCCTCCTAGGACGTGGGAGTGATATAATAATAACAAAATTGGAGATATGTTCCATCCAGGTTACCAAAAAAGAAGTTTTTGGCTGCTTTATGCCCAGATAGATGCACTGTATGTGCTTTATAACGCTGTGTCCTGCATGGCTGCACCATGTGCTTAGGGCTGAGACTTCTTGCAAGCCCACACTTGCGTGCCTATGCAGGTGGGATATTCACTATAGAAGACCTTGCAAGTATGGCTTATTGAAAGGATTTTACTAGGCATAAAAGATGTTCATATACATCTATTGTGCATTGTAGCACCATTTCCTTCTGTTAGATGTTATACGCTATATGCTCTGGAGTCCTCGGCACAAGGAGATAGACCTGTTGGAAGGGGTCCAGCGGAGGGCCACGAAGATGATCTGAGGGCTGGAGCACCTCTGCTATGAGGACAGGCGGAGAGAGTTGGGGTTGTTCAGCCTGGAGAAGAGAAGGCTCTGGGGAGACCTTAGAGCAGCCTTCCAGTCCCTAAAGGGGGCCTACAGGAAGGATGGGGAGGGACTCTTTATCAGGGAGCGTAATGATAGGACGAGGGGTAATGGTTTTAAACCGAAAGAGGGTAGATTTAGATGAGATATTAGTAAGAAATTCTTTCCTGTGAGGGTGGTGAGATACTGGAACAGGTTGCCCAGAGAAGTTGTGGATGCTCCATCACTGGAAGTGTTCAAGACCTTCAAGTGTTCAAGTCTGCATGGGGCTTTGAGCAGCCTGGTCTGGTGGCAGGTGTCCCTGCCCAGGGCAGGGGGGTTGGAACTAGATGATCTTTAAAGTCCCTTCTAACCCGAACCATTCTGTGATTCTATGATTCTATGTTTGTGTTTGGCCAGGGCTTGAGCTTTACAAGGGAGCCTGGCTTTAAGTTGCTACTACACTAATTCCTAAAGATCTTGGCGATGACGTACAGGTTTTGTAGTGTGGTATTCATATAATTTATTTTACTTAACCAAGGTGCCTAGGAGGTCTCAAAGCTCTGTAGTTTCCCTCTATAGCCAACAGAAAGAGATAGGTTCCTTGAGAGGCTGATTCAGAGTGAATAAATCACACATTCATCAGGACCTCAGCTGTAGTGCTCTGAATTCTTCCCTGAGAGAAAAGAATTTTCTGAAAAATTTGGAGTCCTGTCAGAAGAGTTGGGGAACAGCTCAAAACACCACTGCCTGGCGGAAAGGGTTGGATTAAAAAAAAAAAAAAAAAGTAAAAGAAGACAACAAAAAAAATACAAAAAAAACCCCACCCAAAAAAACCACCTTCCACAAGCATGGAATTTCAATGACAAATCAAACCATTTCTACTCAACCCCCTGAATGTTTTGACTCCAAGCAAACCTATTTAGTTCCAAATTATGTATTTGCAGTGTCTTGCAGGAGCTATGGTTCAGGCACTTCAGATCCCTAATTTCATTTTTGGGATGAAATCCCTGAGATAATTCATCATAGTTCTCAGTCTTAGTAGGAGGAGGTAATGCATCAAATATGAGCTGAACATCTGTCACGCATTAGGGGAGATGAAGTCCTGGAGATCTTCCTGGCTGTATAATAGAAAGAGACCAAAAGTCACAGGAACTAAAGTTCCTATGAATGATAGGGCTGGATTCATTTAACCTAATTTTAGAGATCTACAGTGTAGATGGTGAACTAGTCATCTAGACTCTATTTATAGCCAATGGGACAGAAAAAAAGCACTTTTAGAGTGGGATTCATTTCATTGTAGACATCTATGACTGGTCAGGTGATGCCACTGTTCATTGATTGCAAGGAAAAGTAAGGGAACTTTCAACTAGATTACTACACTGTAGGGACATAATTAGGTATGGGAGTAATTTTGTAAAGGAAAAGCAGAAATTTTCTCTGCAAATAACTTTCTTTTGAGGAAGAAGTGCATTTTGTCATAGACCAACTTTTCCATCAGAAAGGGTTTTAACAGAAAAATTCCAGCCAACTCTATTCCTTAATTTGTACATCTGTAAGTAAAAACATGAGGGTCTGGTTTTGTTTTTTTCTCTAACTGCCAAGTCTACAAGCACACACTCAGGTATGAGAGTCATGCTGTGTTCTTTCCAGATTGTGCATTATTATTATTAGAAATAAAGGGCACTCCATTTATTTTGTAATTTTACCAGATGACCTTTATTAATATTGCATAAGGGGTCAAATATACTTACTGTAGGACAGAATTATCTAGCCTATGCCAACAGTTTGGCAGTTCACTTGTCTGTTTATCCCTAGCCCATCGGAAAGCCTCTTTTCTTTTACATACATAACCACCACCACACAGTTATCCTCAATATTTCCCTAATTTCTGGGACAGCAGATACTTGACAAGCTGTTAAGGGGTTCTGTGATCTTAAATAAGCTATTTATTTTCATTGTGGTGTATGCCTGAAGAGACCTAGCTGCCTGAAGGCTAATTTGAGGATGAATCTAGTGATTTTTATTCTATTCTATTCTATTCTATTCTATTCTATTCTATTCTATTCTATTCTATTCTATTCTATTCTATTCTATTCTAACATTGATTTTGGGTTAAAGCAGTAAACAAATCTTGAAGGAATCACTAAATAAATCTGACGGTAGGCTTATCTTTATTAATATATAAGTCAATAAGCATAGAGGAAGACATTCAATAAGAACAGGAAAAGTGTTATAAAGCAAATACCTTAATTACAACCTCAATTAAAATTATCCTTCAGCTCTGGATGACCTCTTGCATGCAAATCACTAGATTAACTCTATCCTTCTATAACTTAGAAAGAGCACAAGTCCTTAAAATTACTGGTAATGAGACTGGTATTTACCATAGTCTCTCTGACATACTACCTAGAATTGAAGGCCATAGAACTGGAAGGGACATCTGGGCCATTAAGTTCAGCAGCCTGATATTGCAGTAACTGTGCTCTACTAACTTTTCACAAAATTATTAAGATATTTCATAAAACTATCTAGGTTTTGACTGTATCAGAAAGGTTTTCAGGCTCTAACTTCTCTGTTTCATGTCAGGCTATGTCTATTTATTTTTGTTTCAGACCAGTATTGAGACCTTGGTCTTAAATCATTTGCCTTCCCTTGTTCTTATTCCTCTCATATATTAAAATTATTTTCCCAACCTGCAATCAGGCAATATAGCTGTTATCAAATACCCGTGTCTTTCTCTTGTGCTATTAATTTTATCATAACAGGGATGTAAGATCCTGTAAGAACAGGATCTTTCTCTTTGAGACCCTCTCCACAGGGTTTGCTTTCATTCTGTTGATGTTTGTTGGTATCCTCCCATCATTCGTTCACAGCCACGTGCAAAGCTAGTCTAGTCAAGTCTTGGGCTTTTTTGTAGTCTTTCCTTTATTAGTTGTTACTAGGAGACTTCTTTGGACGTGTTGATCTAGTTGTTGTAATAAACACTTTTTATAGAATACTCACAGTGAATAAATGAAGAGAACGTTGTGGCTACAGGTATTGTAGCGCAGTATTGACCCCACAGATTTAGAACACCAGACAACACCCAGCTCAACCAGCTCTGAAGGCATCTTCCTCGTTCCAGAGCTCAAAAATATTCAGTGCACCTGCAGAGTGCCAGGTTAAAAGTAATATATTGCAGATTTGTGCCACTTAAACTTTATTTCAACTTCGGTAATGAACTGTGTGCATGTGCGTAGGAGATAAGCTAAGCTTCAGAATACAAACTTATATTTTTTATGCATTTATATGCAAGAGTATCTCAGAAGTCCACTGTTTTAGGACTATATGAACTAAGAAAAACAAAGAGACAAAAAACAAGGAGCTTAGACGGAAATATTTCTACATATCTAAGTATGGCAATTGCAAGGAAATGGTAAGGCAAATTCAAGCAGTATGCCAGCCTGTGGGCTCTGCTCATTTGCTCTTTAACAGATCTTAAGTTTGATGAAGACGTCATTCTAAGAAAAGATTGGAGGAGCATAATAAAATTTATTTCATGACCATAATGTGGCATACAGGAGAAAGCACAAGAGTACTTTTGGGGAACCAGAGTAGCATTTCTCTTACCCAGATTTACAGGTCATTTAGGTTGGAAAAGCTATCAAGCCCAACCATAAACCTAACACTGCCAAATCCACCACTAAACCATGTCGTCAAGTGCCACATGTACCGTCTTTTGAATACATCCAGGGATGGTGACTCAACCACTTCCCTGGGCAACCTGTTCCAATGCTTGGTAACCCTTTCAGTGAAGAAATTTTTCCTAAGGTCTGAGAGCTGGAATTTGTATCAGTTGGCTCTTTGCGCTGTGCTCATTGCCACATGAAAATCATACACAGACTTGTGTATCACATGCAGTTGTTTAATCCTTTGAACTGAAAAAGCAACTGTATACATTGTGCAGCCCTATCATTTATTAAAATTATGTCTAGCCCTCTGGGAGCTCATAGCAGTCAGTGCTGTTTGTATTATTATGTAGTCTTCTTTACAAAACTGCTTTTTTCCTTGCTGCTTGACTTTTCTCAGCATTCTTGTAATTAAAATCTCTTTTGATTCCATTTGGCATTTCACCATCTGCACACAAGGAAATACCTTGGAACTGGCCTGCCTGTGACTTCACACTGTCCAGTAATTAAACTGGGTTTTAATCAGAGATTCTTAATCACCGTTAATTTTCTGACTACAAGGTGCTTGTGTCTGCACTCATTTCCCCAGTGACTTCTTAAGGGATGGATGTACAAATGAAAACTGACTGTACAAATGAGGTTGCAGGGTTCCATATTTATTCCTTCTCAATGATTCCTGATCACATTTGCTGCATTTATAAGAACAGTCATTATTTTTCTAGCTGCTACTTGGGCAGATTTTATCTGGAATCCAGAATTATAGTGGTGTCCTTTGCATATGCACTTTCCATATAGAAAAGCAGGAAGCAAGAAAAACAAAACAAAACAAAATTCTCTTCAAGAGAGATTGCGGAGGAAAAAAACCCTTTGTTCCAGTTTTTGTGTTAATAAGGAAGTTTTTGACAAAGATGTTCTAGATTTGAGCAGAAACCCCCTGCAAACTTCTCTTGGTCTTTTGGAGAACGGAAACTTTAAAACAAAAAGCAGAAAAGTGACACTGAAAAATGTTGTAATAATAATAAATGGTGCAGCTGGAGCTGAACTTGGCAAGGGACACAAAGAACAATAAGGGCTTCTACAGGTATGTCAACCAGAAAGGGAAGGTCAAGGAAAGCATACCCCACCCGCTGCTCCCTCGATGAGAAAGACTGGCAAACTGGTAACAATGGACAAGGCGAAGGCTGAGGGACTCAACTACATTTTTGCCTTAGGCTTCAGTGGCAACCTCTCTCCCCACACCTCTCGAGTATATGGACTACAAGACGGAGACAGGGGGAGCAAAGTCCCTCCAACTGTAAGAGAAGATCAGGTTCGTGACCACCTCAGGAACCTGAACATACAGAATTCTATGGGACCTGATGAGATGCATCCCAGAGTCCTGAGGGAACTGGCTGATGTAGTTGCCAAGCCACTCACTCTCCAGGCTATTCGAAAAGTCACGGCACTCATGTGAAGTTCCCAGTGACTGGAAAAAGGGAAACATTGCACCCATTTTTAAAATGGGTAGAAAGGAGGACCCTGGGAACTACTGACCTGTAGTAGTCCTCTGTGCCTGGGAAGACCATGGAACAGGCCTTCCTAGAAGCTTTGCACAAGCACATGGAGGACCGGGAGGTGATTTGAGACAGCCAGTTTGTAAGTCCTGCCTGACCAACCCAGCAGCCTTCTATGATGGAGTGACTACATCAGTGGACAAAGGCAGAGCTATGGATGTCATCTATCTGGACTTCTTTAATGCTGCTGACATGGTCCCCCACAACATCCTTCTCTCTAAACTGGAGAGATACTGATTTGATGGGTGGACTGTTCGGTGGATAAGGAATTGGTTGGATGGTTGCATCATGGTAGTGGTCAACAACTCGATGTCCAGAGGGAGATCAGTGACAAGTGGTGTCCTTCAGGAGTCTGTATTGGGAACAGGACAGTTCAATGTCTTCATCAATGACATAGACAGTGGGATTGACTGCACCCTCAGCAAGTTTACAGATGACACCCAGCTGAGTGTTGCAGTTGACATGCCTGAGGGACGGGATGCCATCCAGAGGGACCTGGACAGGCTCGAGAAGTGGCCGGTACAAACCTCATGAAGTTCAACAAGGCCATGTGCAAGGTCCTGCACTTGTGTTGGGACACTCCTCATTATCAATACAGGCTGGGGGATGATGTGATAGAGAGCAGCCCTGAGGAAAAGGACCTGGGGGTACTGTTGGATGAAAATCTAGACAGGAGCCAGCAATGTGTACTGGCAGCCCAGGCGGCCAACTGTATCCTGGGCTGTATCAAAAGAAGTGTGGCCAGCAGGTCAAGGGAGGTGATTCTGCCCCTCTACTCTGCTCTGGTGAGACCCCACCTGGAGTACTGTGTCCAGCTCTGGAGCCCTCAGCACAGGAGAGACATGGACCTGTTGGAACGAGTCCAGAGGAGGGTCACAAAAATCATCAAAGGGCTGGAGCACCCCTCTATGAAGACAGGCTGAGAGAGTTGGGGTTGTTCAGCCTGGAGAAGAGAAGGCTCCGAGAAGACCTTATGTGACCTTACAGTACTTAAAGGGGGCCTACAGGAAAGATGGGGACAGACTTTCTAGTAGTGCCTGCTGTGATAGGACAAGGGGTAATGGCTTTACACTAAAGGAGGGTGCATTCAGAGTAGATATAAGGAAGAAATTTTTTACAATGGGGGTGGTGAGACACTGGCCCAGGTTGCCCAGAGAAGTGGGAGATGCCCCATCCCTGGAAACATTCCAGGCCAGGTTGGACAGGGCTGTGAGCAACCTGATCTAGTTGAAGATGTCCCTGCTCATGGCAGGGGGATTGGACTAGATGGCTTTTAAAGGTCCCTTCCAACCCAAACTATTCTATGATTCTGTGATTCTCTAAAAAACTTTCTTTTTATCACATTATCACCTGAAAAGACATTTTTCCCAGCTATCTCCTTTTACTCACAAGACTTAGAGTTTAAGCCACTGAAGCGAGGGTAACTTTATATTGTATTAAGAAGGCTCCTTGACAGACAATTTGATCAGGATGGAATCTTACTGTAGCTGCTTTAATGTTACAGACAAGGGAAAATTATAAAAGGAATAGTACATTGGGTATGTTCTTGGTTGAGAGGTATCAGTATCCAGAGAAAACACTGCACACTTGGGTTGTCTTCTCAACTGTGTGATCATGAATAAATCATTTCCAATCCATTCCCAGTCTTTTCCCTCTTTCTGCCCTGCCTTTGTCTTCTATTGTGGACTGTGAGCTCCTCAATGTGAGTAGTTTCTTTTAGCTTGTTTACACATTTGGTTTATCATAATGAGACACAATTCATTATTTAAGTTGTTAGTAACTGCTGTATGGTAATTCATTATTATTTTCTGTCTCCATTTCTTTATAGAACTGCATTTTAAAGGACTGTAAAAAAATAAAATTCAAAGAATGTCTAATACACTCTATAGTTGATTATATTGTCCATCTATACTCTTCTGGTTTGCTTGTCCATGTAAGAACTCTTGGTATATTTAAAGTTGTTTCCCATCTCTTTCCAGCGCACTGCATGATCAGTGTATAAGCAAATCATATCCCATTTTTTGAAGTATTCTTTGTTTTCATGAGTGATATGAGTGCATTACAGTCCTCTTTATGAAAGTTTCAGAGATACTGCCCTGAAAAGTCATTATTCAACCTTCCCACCACTTTGTAATGATTGTCTGATGACAGGCATTAGAGAAGTGCATTTCCCTCTCCTGACCTTTAATTCATGCCTGGGATACTGATATTCCAGCTAATTCTTGTTTTCATTCCATCTGCCAGTGGGAAAATGCTGAAATTCACTCCCTCTACATTATACATGATGTGATATTAAAGGCAAAATAAATACCAGCAATCTATTTCTGTGTTTCAGCTTCGCTCTTTCAGTCCCAATGGTCCTGCATTTTAAAGTCTGCTAGCGGTACTATAAAATCTTTGAGTAATAAATTTGAGCAAGTCAGACTCAAGGGTAAGGGAGAGATAACGTTCATAGGACTTCAGACTTGGATTCAATGTCTTGACATGCCCAAAGCTTCATTTGTGAGACTGTGAGACTCATGGAGAAGGGGTCGGGACAGGCTGCTTGTATCTATGCTGGTTAAATAAGTAATCATAGATCAGAATCATAAAATCATAGAATAGCCCAGCTTGGAAAGGACCTTGAAAGGTCATCCGGTTGAAACTTTTGTTCTAAAGGGAGCCTAGATGAGATTGCCTTTCACCCTTTCCAATCACATCTTGAAAACCTCCTATGATGGGGCCTCCACCATGTCCCTGGGAAAGTTATCGCAGTGATTGTTCTTACTGTTCTTTCTGATGTTGAGGTGAAACTTCTCCTGGTGCAACTTGTTCTCATTGCCCCTTGTCTTCTCCACGTGGTTCTTCATGAAGAGAGAGACTCCATCTCCTTTGTAGCCACCCTTTAAGTACTGAAATGCTGTGATGAGGTCCCCCTGAGCCTTCTCCAGGGAGAAAAGACCTAACTCCTTGAAAGACCTAACTCCTAACTTGAAGTGCTGGAGCGTGTCCAGAGGAGAGCTACCAGGCTGGGGAGGGGTCTGGAGGCCAGGTCATATGAGGAGAGGCTGAGGGAGCTGGGCATGTTTATCTTGGAGAAGAGGAGGCTGAGGGGAGACCTCATTGCCCTCCACAACTCCCTGAAAGGAGGTTGGAGAGAGGTGGGGGTTGGCCTCTTCTCCCAGGTGAATAATGACAGGACCAGAGGAAATGGTCTGAAGTTGCGGCAGGGGAGGTTTAGATTAGGTATTAGGAAGAATTCCTTTACTGCAAGAGTGGTCAGGCACTGGAACAGCCTGCCCAGGGAGGTGGTTGAGTCACCATCCCTAGAGGTGTTTAAGAAACATCTAGATGTGTCACTTCAGGGCATGCTCTAGTGGCAGAGATTGTAGGTTATTTATTTGTGGGGGTTTGTGGTTTCTTGGGGTTTTTTTTTGGTTTTGTTTTTGTTTTTTGCTGTGTGTATGGTTGGACTCGATCATCTCAGAAGTCCTTTCCAACCGTGAAGATTCTATGATTCTATGATTCCTTCAGTCTTTTCTCATAGGCACTCATCCTGTACCTTCTCTGTACCAGGCAGTTGACGGACTAAATGTGTTCCTAATTACAAAGTGCTTGAATACTACTCTAGAAAACAGGAGGTGAAAGAATTCATTCAAACTCTGGTCCTAGCTGCTGTGTTTGGGAACACACTTGTACCATGCAGCAGCCTGGCACTTCAACTACATCCAAGATACCTCCACCTCAATCTCCCTCTGTTCTGGTGTATTCCTTAGGGTTATCAATTATTAACTCTGGACTAGCAGTTGGAGGTCAGGACCTTTGTTATATGGAGCATGAACTTTAAGTGCTGCCTCCTGTGGTGCCCTGAGCAGTCAGGGGGGAGGAAGGTGTTTAAGGAATGCTCATTTCATTATCACATTGCCACCACATTGTAGGTGGTACAGTAAAATATCTGTATTGATGCAGCCTTGTATCAGCACATTTAATGGGGGACAGATGGAAAAAAAGAAAAAAAAAGAAAGCAAGTTCAAAAACAGTGGGAATTATACAGATGTCAGAAAAAAATCTGCCCTCATGCTGTCTGTGCACAGGAGGAGATGTGAAATGTGGGTAACACAGCTTATTGCCCATGTCAGCGGCAGAATTAACACCGAACTGCACATCATAAAGCCACAGATCATTGGCAGGATACTCAAAGAATACTGTTGACTTTATTGATGTCATTGTTCTCCTCCTCCTATTTCCCCAATGTCTATACCCAGGAATATCTCATTAAACCAAGTCTTTTCAGGGAACGCCGGGGAGTATGAGAGCACAAAAAATTGCTAGTAAAACACGAACTGCCAACTGAAACCATCAAGATCATTATCAGGAAAGGCTTCAAATGCTGCAAGTATAACGGGGACAGTTCTGAGTGCTAATGAGCATCCAGATAGGACAGGCATTTTCTCACCCCCTGAGGAAGGGTCAAAACTAATCTGACAAACTCAGCATGCCTCAGCATTGGAGGAAGAATACTCATGAAAAGGTCCACAGGTGTCAGAGAAAGAAAATCTTTAAAAGTGCGCTGAGAACAGAGGACTTGGATAAAGGCAGGTCCGGGGCAAGAACGCATACACACATGTGCACATATATGTGTGTGTATATATGCATATAAAAATTCATTATACATTTGTGCAGATTGTTTTGTGTAATACACATGAAAAAACACCACACTTCATAATCAAAGATTTTAAGGGGATTATATGAAAAAAGCAAAAATGAAAAATACCTTCCCTCCCACTGCTGACAGCCCACTCATAACTTCTACTTCCATGTTGTCAGTATTTACTGACTGCATTATCATACGATGGGAATCATCTGCCCAAATGTGTCTGTTGACTATATTCATATCAGTTTAGCAGTCCCAGCCGTCAGACCCCCATCTCCCTTGCAGGGTCTTCCCACTGTCTTATTGCAGTGACTTCCCTGTCAGAGGAATCAACTCAGCAAAACAAAACCCCTGTGGAGTCATCTCCCACTACAGCAAAGGCTCCTCGCTCTACTTTGTCATCTATTAATGTTCAACGTCCTGCTGCTGTGGCTTTTGCCACCTGACATTCCCACTTGGTGATTAAAGCTGCTGATTGCTGGCCACCTTTTCTCAAGATGGTCCTTACTCATGAAGTCACAAGGCCCGTATGTCTTTGGGAAAATCTTCTTTCCAGTGTCGTGCTCAGAGAAGACTCTTTAGGGCAGTTGTGTCTCAGCACCACCTTCCTTTTACCTTCCTACTTCTCTGCCCCTACACACACACATACACACCCTCTGATATGGGATTTGTGGTGGAGCAGGGTACACTACGACCTCTCTAAGCATCCTCCACGCTCTTCACCTTGTTCCATCACCCTCCATTTTCCTCTCTGCAGCTTGTTTAAGCCTGGGATCAGCAGTAACTGCTTTACCTGCACTGAAGTCACAGGTACCGTCACTATCTTTGTACCCCAGTCCTCTTAATTAATCCCATCCTAATCATAAAGACATAAAGAAAATGTGTAGACATATGATTGAGATAGTACTTCTGCCAGGAACATGTACCACTACCCATAATACTGACAGTGACCCACAGGCTTCTAAGGATCAAACAGTCCTGCTTGAATCAAAAAGGGTTGTTCACACACTTTGGTTTTCCACAGTTTTTTATAAGCTGTTGTTGATTAGGATCATGTTCCTGATTCTTGTGACTTAAAAAGCAGCTTCTGCCCAAACTTTATGGTATGCTAAAATGATTTGCTTACATGAGGGGAGGGGAGGGAACAAACAAACAAACAAACAAACAAAAAAAACCCACTACAAAAAGAAAAATAAAATACTGTAAGAAAAAAGAAAGAAAACCAAACAAGGTTTGGGAACTGAATGCAGTGAACTTGTGCTTGAATACATTTATCTAGTATTCACCCAGTTCCCATACCAACAGGGAAAAACAGCTACTTCCATTACAAAATGCAGTTTATAAACGCCAGCTCTTCTAGTACTTGAACAGATTTTATTTGAAAGAATAAAGAAGCTCTGTTAGCATTATTAGCTGTAGTTAAACCTACTTTTCTCAAACACTACTATAGATAAAAGGATAACTTCCAAATAGTATATTCTTCTCTTAGCCAGTATCTTCCCAGCTGATAATTCACACAAATCTGCTTGTCAAAACTACCATAACTTGGCTTCCTCTAAAGTACTGGTGTAAGCCCCAGAAACCCTCAAAACCTTTGCTTTTACCGTCCATTTTAAAAACTATTATCATCATCTATAAAGAATAAATGTAATTCCTGTAATTCCTTGTAAGATAGTCTTTCCATTTGCGGGAGAATGTGTGGTGTCTTTGGAAAATTTTCCTATATGTGCTTGTCCAAATATGAAATTATTTTGGAAATGAGCCTCTTTATACTACTCCAATGTGTTTGGTAATTATAGCACAGATGCTTTCTACACTTGCCTTATTGAGATGTAAGATTTGGCTGTAATGGGTATAATTTCAAGTAGTTCCTTGCTCTTTTGTTAAGTCCAAGCTATTCTTATTGTAAAATAGAAGTCGATTCATGCTTTTATAACAGCAAATTGTGAGTTGAAACCCAGGCATGTTTTTCCAAGAAGTGAGTTTTCTCAGAAGGGTCGCTTTGATCTTATGTCTGATGAATTTGTGTCTCAAAGTAGCCAGGAAAGATGCATTTTCTTTCAATTTTATAATGAAATCACAGACTGAAATGAGCTTCTCATGTTCCTTATGACAGGCAATGCTTAGGTACCATGAACAACAAGGGGACTCACAGATTTGCGCAACATGGGTATGGAAAACATCTTAACAAAGCAAAGTTTTCCATTTTTTGACTTGAAAACTGCACTGCAACAGCTGCAGCCGCCAGCCAGAAATCTTGTGCAGCCCGCTCTAAGTGTTCATGTATTATTTGTGCCTGTCATGTTCCATCAGACATTTTATCTGATGTTGTTGATGCACCAAATGTTGTGTACCTAAGATCAGGTTCGTGTCTTTGTATGTCTTCTGCTCTTTTTATTAGTACTTCTTAACACATACAGAACTCCATGAGTCTTCATTTTGTCAACTGCTCGATTTTCACTGAACTCGTCTTCCCACGCAGAAGTTTTGATATATGTTTCTCTCCTGACATTAAGGTGACTGTTTTTCTGCCTTATGATACTGTTAATAACACTTTTTCAAGCATAGCTCTTCTTTCAGTCAGAAAAGACTGACCTCTCTATTTTGACAGCCCCGTTATTGTGTCTAAGAACATCAAAACAGTGAAAGGGTACTCCTGCCAATGAGACGGAATCAGAATATAGTCTTCTAAACCCTAGAAAAGACTGAAAGTGCACAATAAACAGGGACGAAGCGTCCCTCGATGCCATGTCCAAGAGTGCAGTTCACTGGCATCAGTCAGACTTCCCTCAGACCACAGAGCGGGGTCGGTCTCCCCAAGTAATAGGCAATAGGACAAGAGGTAACTGCCTGAAGTTGTGCCAGGGGACGTTTAGATTGGATATGAGGAAAAAATTCTTCACTAAAAGGGTTATCAAACATTAGAACAGCCTGCAAAGGGAAGTGGTTGGGCCACCATCCTCGGAGGTATTTAAATGATGGGTAGATGTGGTGCTGAGGGACATGGGTTAGTGGTAGCTTGGCAGTGCTGGGTTAACAGTTGGACTCGATGATCTTAAAGGTCTCTTCCAATGAAAATATTCTATGATCCTATGATTCTAAGATTGTTTTATTCTCACACGCAGCAGGATAAAGTGCTACAGCGGACACTAGTCTGCAAGATGAATGCCACATAGAACTAAAAAGACTGGCAGTGAGGTATAAAATTCCTGTCCCAACAACTCAGAGTACTTCACTGTTCTTAGGAGCAGAGGAAGCAGGGAATAACTGGGAGTTTTAGTGTACGGTGCTGACAGCACCTGGTAAAGGGGGAATGTCCTGGTTCCGGTGGGGATAGGGTTAACTTTTCCTGGTATTCCATGCCATGTGAGCCACGCCCACCCTGAGCTGCCGGGGGAGGGGGCAGGAACTTGCTGCTTAAAAGCGGGCTGGGGCGTCCCGGGTCCGGCCGGTCGGCGAGCGGCGGGGAGCGGCGGAGCGGCGGTCCCGTAATCGCGTTTGTATATTCCCCTGTCCGTGTTGTTGTTGTTTGCCTGTTCCCTTTGCTGTTCTGTTAAACTGCTTTTGTCCCAACCCAAGAGTCTTGCCTTTTCTTACGATCCTTCCTGTGTTAGGAAGGCACGTGCGAGCGGCACGTGGTTCTTTGTTGCCATCTGAGGCTAAACCACGACAGTCCTTTTTGGCGCCCAACGTGGGGCTTGAAGGGTTGAGATAACGACAGAATCCAACTAGAACGTGGAAAAAACGGTTTTGGTTTTTTTTTCTTGTATGCATTTATCTTATTAGGTAAGTAGTCACTGGTCATCATGTTGCTTGGTTTGTTCTCATGGCTGTGTTACATAAATTCCTATATGGCTTATGTACTCCCTGCGATGCTGTTTACCATGTCTGGAAGAGGGATGAGGATTATCATTCTGCTGTCCTGTGCGATATCTGTTTATGATATGATAACATCACTGTTCAGACGGTTATTTTGGGGTGTTTATGTGGTTTTGTTGTCCTGTCCGTACATTGGACACAGTCTCTCAGAATTTGTTAATAGTTTCCCCAGCCCTTTTGCCTCCCTTTTCTCCTTCGGGTCAGGTATGACAGCTTTTGAGAATCTTGAATATCCTTGGGATACTCAAACTAGTGTGTTCCTAGTGCTATGTCTCCTGAATACGTTCCAGGTCTTGTTTAGGGTTAAGCGACTATTTAAGACTACCACCCGGAGATCTGCTCCGAGGCTGGATAGTCAGGGGTGGCATGGCATGTGGGAGAGCATGGGCAGGTACCTAGAGAACTACTCGCCTCCAATGGTCTGGGACTTCACCCCTGAACAATTACAGGACCCTGATAAAGTGGTAGAATATTTGAAGGGAAAATGTTGTGGCTATTCTAGAGAGGCACAACTCACCGCGCTGTGCTGGGCCCTGGCCAGTATCTACCAGGCACTGCTCAGAATTATGCAGCACCCTCAAGGGGAAGAGATGGAAACCAGACCGGCGGCCCCTGCGGCTGCGGCGGCCCCTGCGGCTGCTGCAACCCCTGCGGCGGCCCCTGCGGCTGCTGCAACCCCTGCGGCGGCCCCTGCGGCTGCTGCAACCCCTGCGGCGGCCCCTGCGGCTGCTGCAACCCCTGCGGCGGCCCCTGCGGCTGCTGCAACCCCTGCGGCGGCCCCTGCGGCTGCTGCAACCCCTGCGGCGGACACTGCGGCTGCTGCAACCCCTGCGGCGGACACTGCGGCTACTGCAACCCCCGTGGTAGCCACTGCCACTGAACCAGAGAACCAACCCGTGCCGGTATCAGTTGCCCCCATACAGAAGAAGAAGTACACAAAGAAATCAGTTCGCTTAGTAAGAGATGATGATGAACCAGGGCCATCACGAGAGCAGGAGGAAGAGGCAGAACCAGAGATAATTACTCGATCCCTATCCTTGAGTGAGCTGCGGGATATGCGAAAAGACTTCAGCCGACTTTCAGGCGAGCACATTGTCACCTGGCTGCTCCGGTGCTGGGATAATGGGGCCAGTAGCCTGGAATTAGAGGGTAGGGAGGCCAGGCAGCTGGGATCCCTGTCTAGGGAAGGCGGCATTGACAAGGCGATTGGGAAAAAGACCCAAGCCCTCAGCCTCTGGAAACGACTCCTGTTAGGCGTGAGGGAGAGGTACCCCTTCAGTGAGGATGTTGTATGTCAGCCAAGCAAGTGGACTACCATGGAAAGAGGTATCCAGTACCTGAGAGAATCAGCCGTGCGGGAGATGATTTACTATGACTTGGACAATGCCGACTTACCCACAGACCCTGATGAGGTGCGATGCACAAGGCCCATGTGGCGGAAGTTTGTACGGAGCGCACCATCGTCATATGCCAACTCCCTGGCAGTAATGGAATGGAAAGGTGAAGAGGGACCAACGGTGGATGAGGTAGCTGGCCGGCTCCGGCGATATGAAGAAAGTCTCTCTTCCCCCCTTGTCTCAGCTGTGGAGAAACTGTCGCGGAAGGTCCAGCAACTTGAAGAGAATATGTTCTACTCCCCACCTGCACGGGCCAGCATCTCAGCTATTAGAAGCAGGCATTTCCCCACTCAAGAGAGAGAGTACAGAGGGTACACACCACGAGGCACCCTGTGGTTCTACCTGCGGGACCACGGAGAGGACATGAGGAAGTGGGATGGACGACCTACTTCGATCCTGCGGACACGGGTACAGGAGTTGCAAGGAAGGACAACCACAAAAGGGGATCCCTCCAGGAAAAGTGCCGCCCCAGTTTCCAGTGGGCCGTTCCCCAGACAAAGCAGAAGGCCTGATCTTGCTTCTGATCCTCTTGAAGGAACTTCCAAGTCATTTATGCAAGAAGTGAGTAATGGATACTATGACGAGTATTAGGGGGGCCCTGCCTCCGGCCAGGTGGAGGAAAGGGACAACCGGGTTTATTGGACGGTGTGGATTCGATGGCCTGGCACATCAGACCCACAGGAGTATAAGGCTCTCGTGGACACGGGTGCGCAGTGTACTTTAATACCATCAAGCTATAGAGGGGCAGAACCCATTTGTATTTCTGGGGTGACAGGGGGATCCCAAGAGTTGACTGTACTGGAGGCAGAAGTGAGCCTAACTGGGAATGAGTGGCAAAAGCATCCCATTGTGACTGGCCCAGAGGCTCCATGCATCCTTGGTATAGATTACCTCAGGAGAGGGTATTTTAAGGACCCAAAAGGGTACCGCTGGGCCTTTGGCATAGCTGCTTTGGAGACAGAGGAAGTTAAACAGTTGTCTGCCTTGCCTGGTCTCTCGGAGGATTCTTCTGTTGTGGGGTTGTTGAGGGTCAAAGAACAACAGGTGCCGATTGCTACCACAACGGTGCATCGGCGGCAGTATCGCACTAACCGAGACTCTCTGATTCCCATCCATGAGCTGATTCGTCAACTAGAGGTTCAAGGAGTGATCAGCAAGACTCGCTCACCCTTTAACAGTCCCATATGGCCGGTGCGAAAATCTAATGGAGAGTGGAGGCTAACTGTAGACTATCGTGGTCTGAATGAAGTCACGCCACCGCTGAGTGCTGCCGTGCCGGACATGCTAGAACTGCAGTACGAACTGGAGTCCAAGGCAGCCAAGTGGTATGCCACGATTGATATAGCGAATGCATTCTTCTCAATCCCTTTGGCAGCAGAGTGCAGGCCACAGTTTGCTTTCACTTGGAGGGGCGTCCAATACACCTGGAATCGACTGCCCCAGGGGTGGAAACACAGCCCCACCATTTGCCATGGACTGATCCAGACTGCACTGGAACAGGGTGAAGCTCCAGAACATCTGCAGTACATTGATGACATCATTGTATGGGGAAACACAGCAGAAGAAGTTTTTGAGAAAGGGAGTAAAATAGTCCAAATCCTTCTGAATGCTGGTTTTGCTATAAAGCGAAGTAAGGTCAAGGGACCTGCGCAGGAGATCCAGTTTTTAGGAATAAAATGGCAAGATGGACGCCGTCAGATTCCAATGGATGTGATCAACAAAATAGCAGCTATGTCTCCACCAACTAGTAAAAAGGAAACACAGGCTTTCTTAGGTATTGTGGGTTTTTGGAGAATGCATATCCCAGATTACAGTCAAATTGTAAGCCCTCTGTATCAAGTAACCCGGAAGAAGAATGATTTTAAATGGGGTCCTGAGCAACGACAAGCTTTTGAACAAATCAAACAGGAAATAGTCCATGCAGTGGCCCTGGGGCCAGTCCGGGCAGGACAAGATGTTAAAAATGTGCTCTATACCGCAGCCGGGGAGAACGGCCCTACCTGGAGTCTCTGGCAGAAAGCACCAGGGGAGACCCGAGGTCGACCCCTAGGGTTTTGGAGTCGTGGATACAGAGGATCCGAAGCCCGCTACACTCCAACAGAAAAAGAGATATTGGCAGCATATGAGGGGGTTCGAGCTGCTTCGGAAGTAGTTGGTACAGAAGCACAGCTCCTCTTAGCACCTCGACTGCCGGTGCTGGGTTGGATGTTCAGAGAAAGGGTCCCCACCACACATCATGCAACCGATGCTACATGGAGTAAGTGGATTGCACTGATCACGCAGCGAACTCGAATGGGAAACCCCAGTCGCCCAGGAATTCTGGAAGTGATCATGGACTGGCCAGAAGGCAAGGATTTCGGAATGTCACCAGAGGAGGAGGTGACGCGTGCAGAAGAGGCCCCACCATATAATAAACTGCCAGAAAATGAGAAGAAATATGCCCTGTTCACTGATGGGTCCTGCCGTATTGTGGGAAAGCATCGAAAGTGGAAGGCTGCTGTGTGGAGTCCTACACGACGGGTTGCAGAAGCCAGTGAGGGACAGGGTGAATCGAGCCAGTTTGCAGAGGTGAAGGCTATTCAGCTGGCTTTGGACATTGCTGAGCGAGAAAAATGGCCAGTACTTTATCTCTACACTGACTCATGGATGGTGGCAAATGCTCTGTGGGGGTGGTTACAGCAGTGGAAGCAGGGCAGCTGGCAGCGCAGAGGCAAACCCATCTGGGCTGCTGAACTGTGGAAAGATATTGCTGCCCAGATAGAGAATCTGGTTGTGAAAGTACGCCATGTAGATGCCCATGTACCGAAGAATCGGGCCACGGAGGAACATCAGAACAACCAGCAGGTGGATCGGGCCGCTAGGATTGAAGTGGCTCAAGTGGATCTGGACTGGCAACGTAAGGGTGAACTATTCATAGCTCGGTGGGCCCATGACTCCTCAGGCCATCAAGGGAGAGATGCGACATATAGATGGGCTCGTGACCGAGGGGTGGACTTGACCATGGACACTATTGCACAGGTCATCCATGAATGTGAGACATGCGCTGCGATCAAACAAGCCAAGCGTTTGAAGCCTCTTTGGTATGGAGGGCGATGGCTGAAATACAAATATGGGGAGGCCTGGCAGATTGATTATATCACACTGCCACAAACCCGTCAAGGCAAGCGCTATGTGCTCACAATGGTGGAAGCAACCACTGGATGGCTGGAAACATACCCTGTGCCCCATGCCACTGCCCGGAACACTATCCTGGGCCTTGAGAAGCAAGTCCTGTGGCGACATGGTACCCCAGAGAGAATTGAGTCGGATAACGGGACTCATTTCCGAAACAGCCTCATAGACACCTGGGCCAAAGAGCATGGTATCGAGTGGGTGTATCACATCCCCTATCACGCACCAGCCTCTGGGAAGATAGAACGATACAATGGACTGTTAAAAACTACACTGAGAGCAATGGGTGGTGGGACTTTCAAACACTGGGATACACATTTAGCAAAAGCTACCTGGCTAGTTAACACCAGGGGATCTAACAATCGGGCTGGCCCTGCCCAATCAAAACTTCCACGTACTGTAGAAGGGGATAAAGTCCCCGTAGTGCATATGAAGAATATGCTAGGGAAGACAGTCTGGGTTAGTCCTGCCTCAGGCAAAGGCAAACCCATCCGTGGGATTGCTTTTGCCCAAGGACCTGGGTGCACTTGGTGGGTGATGCGGCAGGATGGGGAAGTCCGATGTGTACCTCATGGGGATCTGATTTTGGGCGAGAATAGCCAATGAATCAGATCGTGTGCTGTTAATTGATAAGTAACACTGTCACTGTATGTCCTCATTGCTATAATTGATATCAGTTGTACTACAAGTAAGGCACAGGGATGATGGGATAAGAACTGATCTCAGCAGCTGGCGCCCAGCAGTTTCCTCAAGATCTACATCTTTAGCCCACGGACTGCGTGCATGAGCCACACCGGGTGCACCAGTCACAAGCTCCGAAAAATACAGCATGCAACAGACCAGCACCACCCAGCATCTCACCTGCCCTGAGAGACTGTTTTAACAAATGGAGCCCAAAGCCGTGGATTAAAAGAACTCAATGGACACTTTGGAGGGATGACCCATAAACTAAGGGCATTATATGTGTGTATATATATATATATATATATAACAGGGGAAAGTGGCGGCAATTCATTGGAACCTGCTGGGCATGGCATAGATGGTATGGAATAAGGGGTGGATAATGTCCTGGTTCCGGTGGGGATAGGGTTAACTTTTCCTGGTATTCCATGCCATGTGAGCCACGCCCACCCTGAGCTGCCGGGGGAGGGGGCAGGAACTTGCTGCTTAAAAGCGGGCTGGGGCGTCCCGGGTCCGGCCGGTCGGCGAGCGGCGGGGAGCGGCGGAGCGGCGGTCCCGTAATCGCGTTTGTATATTCCCCTGTCCGTGTTGTTGTTGTTTGCCTGTTCCCTTTGCTGTTCTGTTAAACTGCTTTTGTCCCAACCCAAGAGTCTTGCCTTTTCTTACGATCCTTCCTGTGTTAGGAAGGCACGTGCGAGCGGCACGTGGTTCTTTGTTGCCATCTGAGGCTAAACCACGACAGGGAAGCAATGCTCTGACTTTGGATGCGACTCGAGTGGAGCAGTCTCCGTACCAAGTGACAGACAAACTGAAGTGGTGCAAATGTGCCACAGTAATGAAAAGTTGCTTACCTGGTGAGTATCTCAGCAGAAAACGCATAGTTGTGCTGTGACAAAAAGGCTGGGATTTCTTAATCTCTCCTGTTTCTCCTTCCTTTCTACCCCTCATCTCCTTTTACCTCAAAAGTCCTTTTTGGCTTTTCTTTTCTACCTCCCTCAAGAAAAAACACATAGAAATGCCAAATTAAGAGAAACTCTGAATCTTAATGAGTGTTCTAGATATAAAATATTTGCTTTCTAATCAGATCTTCACATTTTTTAAAAAAATAAATAGAGTGGAAGCAACACCATTTACCCATAAAGAGTGTTGAAAAATAGGAAGTAAAAACAAAAAACCTACTTGATCTGACTTTTGATGTGTGCAAAACTGCAGATATTCTTGTCCATTGGACAACAGGTACTGTACAAGGAAACAGGCCCCTCATGGAATCATTCCTTACAACATGCTGTTATGATGCCAAAGCCGATGCCCACCTCAGAGAAGACACAAAACTTACCTTAGCTCCTTCCTAAACACAGGAGAGCCACCAGAAACAATAAAGCATCTTTAAGCCAGGACTGCGTAAACCCAGCTCAGTGTAAAAGGTGTTCAAAGAACACAACAGTCCAAGCAAATTTCACAAAATTAAGAAACTACCAGCCAGATCCAAACTGGTTTGAAGTCAATACAAATCTCTGCAGTGACTTGAAAGCGCTGAGGACAAAGCCCTCAATGTATAATTTCTGATGGAGGTATTTGAAGCTTTAGGAGCTCTGTAGGGAAGACAAAGCTGAAAGGGATCTCTTAGGTCATCAGGTCCAGTCACACATTATTTCTGATATCTCATCCTATAGTCGCTTTCATTACTGTATCAGTCTCTATCTGTGAATGTCAGAACAAAGGTCCAACAGCTCAATATTTCTCTGATGAAGAGGAAAAGGCACAATAGATAATGCAATTGGTTTCTTTAAAACCTGAAGTTAAATGTTTAACCTACGGTGAAACTGAAAACGAGATGCTTGTCATCATGTGATCACTCCTATAAGTCTCATTGTATTCATATTAAGCCCCTAGTGACAGCTGGGAAACCTGGAAAAGGAAGACATTTGCACTGCATTTACTGATTGAAACTTAGTAAATAATTATACAACTCAGGATGCGAAAGACAGAAGACACATCAATCTTTCTTAGATATGTCAGTGCTGCACAGTTATAAGACATGAAAAGCAAGGGAAAATGTGTCCAAAGCCAGCTGATTTGACTCTGAACTCAGAAAAGGGAATAGGACTGCTGAGTAAGAAGGAGCTATTTTTGCAGTCTTTTTTTCACTGTAGAACCGTAGGTTAAAGGACTTCAGCTAGGGCATATAAGGTAGGTTAGGCATAGGTTAGAGGCATATAAGTGTTATTTTCAGCATAGTATCTTCTCATTAAAAAAAATACAAACCAATGGCTAATTTATGTTACTTGATGTATTTATTAGTTGAGAAATCTAATCCCCATTCTAAGAAGAAAGGCATAATTTAACACATCTTACTTCAAAAAGAATATATTCTGTATGGAGTTGTTTGTTTTGTTTTGTTTTTTTAAAAAACCACTCTCTTTCTCCAGTAGCTTTCCTTTTTCTATAACTCTCATCTGTTCTTTGGATAGATATTACTATCCTAAATGAAGGCAAATGAAATATTCATAATGGATCGTTTATAGTACAAAATTTTCTTCTTCTCTTTGCAGTTATATATGAAACTTCATTTTCTCAATTTTCATGGAAAATTCTTGGGAAGATATTTTGTTTGTTTACCAGCTTTATCATGCAGATATCTGGCACTTAAAATTCATGTTCTGATGATAAGTTACAAGACCGTATCCTGTCACTGAAGCAATGAAGGTCTGAGACTTAGATTTTCAGTGCATAACTACTAATTCAAAATTTGCCCATTACCAGTATATTTCTTTTATCCAGGCATTTTGGCAAATGTTCTTGTAACATTTTGGGGAGTCACCAGATGGCACTAAAACATTGTAAGGTGCCAAAAATCATTACATTTCTTGCCAACAAATGCATTAGTTTGCAATAATATCATTTTCTCTCTACTTCAGCTGCAACTTGGACTAATATCTCCTTTGAATTCCACTGAACTAGAGGTACTGACACATGCTCATTGAGCTAGAGAGAAGCAGGATGAGCTTAAAGACATAGGTATATCATCCAAAGCCATTAAACCACCAAGAATATTATTATCATAATTTTTGTCTTGAGATTGTTCCTTTTCTGTAAATCTGAGTCTATCAAAGTACATTTTACAGGGCCTTCTTACTACATCAGTACAGATTCAACCTGTTCCTGAGAAAGCTCTAGCCCTTCCCTTGTTGACACCACTTTCAAATCTATTTTTCCTTCTCATCTCCACTGTGCAAAGGAAACACTGAATACTTGAGATGCTGCTATCATATTTAACATGAAGCTGTATTCTGCTTTTTATGCATAGTTGTCCCTGACTGACTAAAAATGTCTTTTTCCCAGTTTCCTTTATTCAACAGTGAACAAAATCCCCTACTTAAAGATGGATATAAGAAAAATTAAATCAATTTAACTTCTACTTAGAGATCTTAGAATATTCCAGAAGTCTTTGGCAAAACATTAAATTTTAACTTATCTAATGTAATTTGGTATAAATATCCTATGCTATAATTTATTTACTGTTTTGCAAACCCTTTCAATAGCATATAATATTAAATCTTTTCCTATCTGGATTCATATCCTCCCCATATTAAGAAAACAAAATATTTATATCATTTTCTTATTCTCCGAATTGGTCATAGTCTTTTTTTAACCAGTGACTGCAACCCTGACAAATGAGTTTTACAAATATTGAAAGAATCTGTCCAGGTCTACTTCAGAGGAAAATACTCAGGTTGAGGAACTATATCATGTGTATACAGTCACCCTATGGTAACTCAGAGAACAAATGCAGTAGCATAAATCATATTAAAAATTAGAAAAAAAAATGTAAAAGCCTAAAAATCTTTACCAAATTACAGACCCAACCAAATCACCATGATGCCTGGAAGGAAGAATGTCCTATTCATCTATTCAGTTTTGTTTGGTTTGGTTTTGTTTTTTTTAATAGGCAGTTAAAAATATGAACAGCTTTCATGGAAATTTTGACAAAATAAAAGATTTTTTGAAAGCTACGGGCAGACTAGATCAGCTGCACTTGGCATGCTGAAATCTCCCAGCCAAATGACATTAATTTTGATAAAATACTTGCTTTACCCTCTCTCCCTTTCTGAGCACGGGAAGGACACAGAAGAGAGTAGAACAAGCGCAGCAGTAGACTCTAAAGTGGGGAGAAGAAGGTTTTTTGAGTTAATAACATTTTTTCACTGAAACCTGCCTAAAAACAATTTCTATGTGGAGATTTTTCAAAAGACAAAGAGAGTAGTCGGAATAGTATTGCTGCAATCACTGTTTTTGACTCTGTGTGAGTCAAAGTACTCCAAAGGTTTAAGGGCCATGCTTGAAATAATGGCCTAGGGATAGTAACAATGCCTCTGAAACAACTGTAGCGGGCAATGAGTGGCTACCTATAGAGAAATTTCATCTTTATGATTCATGCCAGCATGGTCCCTGCCCTGGAGCTCGCAGCTACACTTGCTTAGAAACTGTGCCATAAAGCTGAAGTGTCCCAGAGCCTTTCCCTGATCCCCCTGTTCTCATCTCAGGGTGAATGCAAGGCCATAATCTGGCCACACTCTGATATCCATTCATCACATTCTGAGTTTCTGCATTACCTTATGAGCAAAGTAAGGAGGCAATATATTTTTCTCCAGAGAAAATCCACTGTGTGATAGATGAAGCTTCACAAATACACGCTCCAGAAAGCATCCAATCATTTAAATAACTCCCACGACCAACCACGGTAACCTTGAAATATTTTGGAATATTTGATAAATCTCTCTCCCACCCTAAGCTTATTTCTTTTTCATGAAAAATCACAACTAAACACTTTGGTTAAAGTCAGGTAAATCCTTTTCAGACCTTCCATCATGTACTTCAAAGTTTCTGTTAGCCTGGATTTCTCTAGAGCAGAGATTGTCTTTGAAGGGCTGTCACCTCCAGCGATGTTTTTGCAGTGGGGAAAAAAAGCTCCTAGGAGAAACTCGCTCTGCGGTCCTCTGTTTCATCTTCCCATTTGTGCTTTCTATTGCAGGTGGAATTACTGATTGCTGTTTTGCTCCTACAGATGCAACCCTAACAGTCTAAATATGGCAGCACTGAAGCAGTTCATAAACATTAATTAATGTATCCTCATTACACCCCTCTGAGGAGGGTGATGATAGAGCAGTGAAGGCGTCTTGGTATGGATCCAGAGGTGTGAGTTCATAGCTCTCCCTGGACTCATTCCAAGCATCACTCCCAGTCAGCTCGGCTATAAATGAGTACCACTGCACTGGGGCTGAGGAAATCGAAGGCATCTGGATGGAATATTAGCCACATCACTCCCCTGTGGGAGGTTAGCAACAAAAACTGTTGTCCTTGCCCAGATGAGCACAATTAGCCCTTGTGAAGGTTTGTTTCCACTACGTCCAGAGGTGCTGCTATCACCCCTCTGATGAGAACAACTGGGGCAGAGAGGGAGGAAGACCCAGATCTTCAAAGACGTGTGAAGCTCTGAATCCCTGTAAACTCAGTGGGCGTTAGTCACATGAACACTTTGGCTGTTTGAGTCGAAGTGATTTGTCTCAGTTCTGCGGCAGAACAGAAAATTGACCCTGACTCGTAAGTCCAGTCAGTTGGGATATTTGTTTTCTCTTCTGCAAATCTTTGCTGGTAAAAGTAATAATTACTCAAGAGATTCATCCCACTGTGTTAAAGGAGAATGTCTTGAAAATACATATGCATTGTCACACAACTGGGAATAAAGTCTGTTTAGTCATATGAGATGAAAGCTAATAAATACTGCTTTGCATTCATTGCCTGTCATACTCATTATTCTTATTAAAAGATCCAACATTGTTTTCAGCATGGGACAAGACAATCACTGCCTTGAAGAGCTTATATAAAACTTTTCATTCAAGAAACTCACAAGATGTTTATAAACAGTAATTAATTAAATCATTGGAAATTATAATGTCTTTATAGATGGGAAACTGAGGTACAGAACTCACTGTACCACTCAGAGTATCACTTAACTGATGCCCAAATGGAAATACAAAGCAGTATTACTGATTTCTTGTCCTGCACTCTAATCACCAAACCTATTTCCTCCTAATAAATAATTTAAATGTTAATGAACTATAATGAAATAAAAATTTGTTTAGATTGCCCCAAGGTGAATGAAGATAAAAAGGCAATGCAGATACATGACTTCCTGCTTTTCTTCTAAGTGTTTCATTGTATTGTACAAAGAGTACAATGAAAATTTTGAAAATTAAATGCTCCATCATTAGCTAAATAGGCAGAAGTAACCATCTAAGTGATAAATAACAGGTTCCTGCAGCATCATTTAAAGACCAAACTACACTGAAAAGTATCCCCTTTTATCAGATATTTTTTGGACTCTGCTAGAGGCACTGGAACCAGTGAAGCAATAAATACATCAAAATATGGAGGTAAACAAAATCATAAAACATCCAACGCGACAACTGAAACACCCACGAATACATAAATATTTATGAAGCAAGAGGTACTTCTGAAACACCCAGCAGGTTTGATTGGATTGAACAGTCCAATCAAAGCACCGTGTGTTCACATGATGGAGGAAATAGGAATTATATGGCAGTGAAAGGAAACAGTGCATTTGCAATGTATTTCAAGTAGCTTTATTGTTTCAAACTCCCCAGTGCCAAAAAAAAGACGTCCTTCAGTGTGATTTGAATATGGAACTATCAGTTTGCAGATACAGAGTATTCCAAAGGAAATTTCAAGCAGCCCTATACACTGCTGAATGTGTCATCCAAAATGTTTATCCTCATTCGTATTTTTTTTCTAGCTTACATTCCCTAGACAAATCTGTGTTTTGAGGCTCTGAACATGATATTTTTCAATGGCAGCAGCAGAAGCCCTTAAGAAATTAATCCTTTTGAGGCCATCCGTTTTTAGCTTTGACTCGAAAAAGAGCCATCCACAGCACTTGTTTGACATCCATAGTTTAGTGGATGGAGATCCTCAATCCCTCCTCACTTATTAGACGTTTGTCTAGGTAGTCCAAAGATGTGGAGCTGGGAACTCTTTCCCTTGTTGTATATAAAACAAGACAACAGCAGTAGTTTGTAAACTTTTAAATGCTTTATATAATCGGATTCCTATTGGATAGATGTGAATGCTGACCAGAATAGGATAGGCCTATAAGCTTTCTTTCATCGTTTTCTGAACATTTTCTTTTTTTTTCTAATTAAAAGACCACAGAGTTCACTAAATCAGGCTATGTAGTGGGATCTTGTATGTATTATATATACAAGATATAATACATCCTCTCTCCGGTGACCAGTGATAGGACATGAGGAAATGGAATGAAGCTGCATCAGGGGAAGGTCAGATTGGACACTAGGAGAAAGTTCTTCACCGAGAGGGTGGTCAGTCGCTGAACAGGCTCCCCAGGGATGTGGTCATGGAACCAAGCCTGTCAGAGTTCAAGGAGCGTCTGGATGACATCATATGATTTAGTTCTAGGTAGTCCTGCGAGGAGTGGGGAGTTGGGCTTGATGTTATGGCTTTCTTCCAACTTGAGATATTCTATGATTCTATCATACACCGTGTCTTGTAAAGACCCCAGCAACTTGTGTCTAAAGCACATTTTTCAGAAAGTTACCTAGCCTTATTCAAAGATACTAAAGGATGAAGAATTCAGTACTTTCCCTTGTAGCTTGATGTAATCAAACTAAAATTAGTCATCTCTTTCAGTGTCCCCTCAGAAGCAGGAACAATGCTGTTAAGGGCTGCCTAAGGAACTGAACAAAGTACAATAAAACAGTGAAAAATGGATATGGCTCCTGTATTTCTGCACTTTCAACTTAGCCTTCCTAAAATCTACTGCTTAGTGTGAATTCTAATGTTCTTTCTTAGGAGCTAAACCCCTTTTGCTAAGAGTATGAGCCCAGATATTTTGGTGTAGACCTATAGGTTCAGGGCTGGAGCAGATTTTACATATAATAGGTATTACAATAAAAGCATGAAAAGCTAGGAGGGCTACACAGGTTGAGATCTACTCATCTTTCCCCCTCCTCAAAACCGCTGTGACCTGACATTGTGATTCGATATTTCTAAATCCTGTATCCATGTATGCAACCAAGATATTTTTTACGTATCCTGTTCCAGCCGAGGATCTCAAAGGAAGCATCACTTCTAAAATTAGCTGTAATCAATGCACATCGTGGCATTGTGTAAACATCTAATGCTTTCTTGCCAATGTGGAATGCATTCAGTTACACACACAGCTCTAATTCAGAATTTCTATCATAGGAATCAGCTGAAGTACAGTGATTTCCTTGTGTAAAATGACTACTTGTACTTGTTTTATTGATGAAGAACTTGTACTAATGTTTTTAATGAACTTGAAACTTTTGATGAACTTTGATGACATTAATTCCTTTTCTAGACAAAATGCACAACAGATAGCTAGTCTTACTATATTTTGCCTGAATGGACAAATTACTTGATAAATAACAGTAAGATTTGTGGATTAGTTTTCTCTGATATTCAACCAGCTCTTAAGTGTGAGATCTGAATATAAATATAGGGACGAAGTCTGCAGCCCTAATTTTAACCATGTAGCCTTTGCAGGACTAGTATTGGCACTGTGTCTATCTGTGATATCCCAATGGCCTTATCTGTACACTCATGTCAGTACAATTTGGGCATCATTTCAATAGAGAACACCATGAGTAAATGTCTGCAGATTCTAGTACTTTTAATAGACTACAGAATTTGTACCAAAATTATGAATCCGACTGAGCCATCACATGAAATTAACCCTTCTCCAGGCCTTTTTGTCTCAGCAGGTCGGTTCTGAGCCTTTATTCTCTCCACACACTCTGCAGGATGCTTCACCTTGGGTCATTCTGTTTTGAAGAGCTCTAGTTACTGTATCACCATGGGTTTAGCTAAACACTATCTTTACCCCTGTAGATCACTTGCAGCAGCAGGAGACTTCCATGCTCCCCAGCCTGGCTGAATATAGTATTTTTAACATTTCAGCAAGCACTTCAAGGAGACTACCAAAGGCAAACAAACTAGTGTGGGAGATGAGAGCACTAAATGCAAGTGTCTGTAGTAATAAACTATGCTTCCATGGGACTGATCCTGCCTGGCACCAAGTACCTGAAAATAAATTTTAGGGTGTTCAAGCAGGTCATAGTGTGTCTGTGTACAGAAGCTAAGAAGCAAACTACTGATGTGTGTGACTCCCATTATAATTAGAATCATAGAATCATAGAATTGCTGAGGTTGGAAGGGACCTTTAAGATCATCAAGTCCAACCGCTAACCTACCCTGACAAAAGCCACTTCTAAACCATGTCCCTAAGTGCCACATCTACCCTTTTTTTAAACACCTCCAGGGATGGTGAATCCACCACCTCCCTGGGCAGCCTATTCCAATGTTTAATAACCCTGTCAGTGAAAAAATGTTTCCTAATATCCAATCTAAACCTCCCCTGACGTAACTTGAACCCGTTTCCCCTCGTCCTATCACTTGTCACCAGGGAGAAGAGGTCAGCCCCCATCTCTCTACAACCTCCTTTCAGGTTGTTGTAGAGGGTGATAAGGTCTCCCCTCAGCATCTTCTTCTCCAAGCTAAACAACCCCAGCTCCCTCAGTCGTTCTTCATAAGGTTTGTCCTCCAGACCCCTCACCAGCTTTGTAGCCCTTCTCTGGACATGCTCCAACACCTCAATGTCCCTCTTGTAGCGAGGGGCCCAAAACTGAACGCAGTACTCGAGGTGGGGCCTCACCAGTGCCGAGTACAGGGGGATGATCACTTCCCTAGTCCGGCTCACCACACTGTTCCTGATACAGGCTAGGATGCTGTTGGCCTTCTTGGCCACCTGGGCACACTGCTGGCTCATATTCAGCCGGCTGTCCACCAACACCCCCAGGTCCTTTTCTGCCGGGCTGCTTTCGAGCCACTCTGCCCCAATCCTGTAGCGCTGCATGGGGTTGTTGTTCCTTTAAGTATTGTCTAAGAGACTCACCATGCCTGTCAGCTCCTGTGAACTTCACTAAACGAAGGACTGCAGAAGAAGGTTAGATTCAGCACCTCCATGTGTAGATTTAGTGTTGGATAAATCACATGGCCAAATGTTGCTGGTCTCTTTCTAGGGTGTGTAGCCATCAAGAAAAAATAACTTGCTTCTATAGCTGCAATCGTGTATATCAGCAGAGCTGCAGGTCTTGTTGACCTGACCTTGGCTGGCACAATGGCAGGCACTAAATTCCATGAAAGGGCTGTGAATGGAGGATGGAGGGAACAGCCTCCATCCCACACGCCTGCAATGCACAGCAAGTTTGCCTGGGCTACAGGGAGAAGAGGTCTGCACACCAGGGACTGCTCATGGGCTGCACTTCCCAAAAAGAGTATCAGTGGAATCAAATCTCTGGAGACACAATGATGTTTAGACTAGGATAGGACAGGACAGGACAGGACAGGACAGGATAGGATAGGATAGGATAGGATAGGATAGGATAGGATAGGATAGGATAGGATGGAAGGGAATGGAATGGAATGGAATGGAATGAAGAATAGAATAGAATAGAATAGAATAGAATAGAATAGAATAGAATAGAATAGAATAGAACAGAACAGAACAGAACAGAACAGAAATAGAATAGAAAAGTCTGACATATCAAGGTCCTGCACTGGCCTAAATAAATCTTCACTAAAAACGCTGGCCCATATCTTTCTGGAAGAATATATACTCTTCAAAGTTTTTTTCTTTTTTTCCTAGAGAAAACCACCAGAACATCATCTTCCTTTTCAGATATAAAAATGAAATCTGTCAATCCACTAAAAACTGTCTGCCCTACCACAGCTCCTGTCTTACACATTTACAGCACTGATCACCTCCCTCTGAACAGCAGCCCTTCTATGTGAGGCTCAGGATGTTTGGCTTGTGAGAGTGGGGTTATAAAAAAGAAAGCAGTGCTCTTTGTATTTGTTTCCGCTGCTTTCTTTTTTTTTGGGGGGGGCGAGCAGTGACATAAATGACATCCGGCCAAATATCAAACAAAACATCCAGAGATACAAATTGTTTGCAAGTGAAATCTTAGGGGGAGGGAGGAAAAGGGGTCCAGAGAGACCTGTTTGTTTATATAAGCAGTGACTCCTCTAAGTCAGTGTCATCTCAGACGTGGAAGTTAAAATGGAAGTGCTGCTTCATGTTTATATATACTGCATAAATGTCACCTTATATTCGTCATGCTTATTTTACATCTAAACTAGTACTAGGTATTCTGAATAAAGGGGAAAAAAACAGTTAAAAAAGGAAAGTTTGGGACTACATGTTGACAGATTACATGGAGAATGAGTAAATATTCTTCACCAGAGTATGCACTTGATCTTACCAGAATCTTATAGCAATAAAACACTTCTATTCTAGGAGCTCCTTAAACATCCTTTATCTAGAAAGAAGGTTAAATTATAGTACACTGGAGCTACATCTGAGAAGGTAAGATGAATGTACAGTTGCTTCAGGATTAATGCAGCTTTTAAAACAATTTACAGTCCAAGAAACTATTAACACACTCTAAAGATTCTATTGAAAACTAAACAAGACGGTAATGTCATACAGACTACAAAGGAAAACAAGAACTTTGAAGAGAAAAGCAGGTTTTGGGTTTTAATAAAAAATTATTTGATGTTTTGAAGCACTGATTTCCAGACTGTTGAACTTCTGCAAGATCTTGATAGTTTATACAGTCATGCTTACGACCTTCTTGGTTTCCTGGGTCATCAGTATAGCAATAATTTTGTAATGTAGTAGCTTTCTTCACACCATTTGGGACCTCTGCTGGACTGTAGAAGACCTCAAACAGTACATTTTGGTCCATATTACACTTAGGAGTAGTGGTCTATTGACCTTAAAATAAAAAAAAAATCCTGTTGTCCTAGATGATGACATAAAATGAAGGTGACAGTTACAAAATGCGATGTAGTCTTTACTTAATAGGTATATTCTGTTCAACATTTGAAGAAGACGGAACTTGCAGGGGGGTCCGTATCACCTAAATACGAGATTCGTGCAGTGTAGACAACCAGATGTGACTCAATCAGTCTCACCTCCCTTTGCATTCAGAGGAAAGAAACATGCACAAATGAAATTGCTCACTTGAATGTCAGTTTTAGGATGAGATCAAAAAGTGTGTTAGAGGTCCTCCATGGACTACATTGGGAATCTAGACAGTTAACCCTGTTGTACAGCTATGACTTCCAACCTAAGTGCATCTACAATGTATCTAAAGAAATTTTTCTAAGCCTTCTACCATAAATCTAGCCAACCACCCTGCTAACCTGATATTTATATCTGCCTATGAGACATAAAGTTTTTTTATGGTACCGCAAAGAAAATAGGTCAGCCAGCCTCTATCCCCTGTGATATTAGAATTACCTCAAACACTTTATTCCTAATATTCAAGATAGTCATTTCAGATGACAGTAAATAGAGGGGGAAATTCCATGGAACTGAAGGAATTCTACTAAAATATTACATAATATGAAACATTTTGTATTCTCCTAGATAGAAATTTTATCTGTATTTACAAAAAAAAAAAATTATTTACTATTTAATTAAATAAGTCACTGATCATTTTTCAGACAAGCTGGAATTCACTGCTCATGCTTCTCAATTATAAACTAGTTTAGACCGGTCAATCTGTAACAGTCACCACTCAGAAGTCAAGAAAAATCAAACCTATGGCTGAACAAACAGTCGATACGTGTAATGATTCAAGACCCAGGTCATTATTGCTGCTTTAGCTTTAGGTCCTATTACACAGATGGTTAATTGGATAACAAGAAGGGAATGGAGTGGGAGTGAGCAAATGTTTTTCTACATGATTCACAATCCCATCTGAGCAAGGCTATCATCAATGCACTGATTTATCTAGGAGATCTGGCTGCCAGTGTCCACACATCTGAAGGGCTCTCCTTCTGCCCACAGATTTCGTTTCCCCTTACAGTAGGTTGGGTCAAGGCCAACACAACTAGGAAGTGCTCCACAGCTGGTATCTCTGCCTAATACTGGTGACATGAAAGCACTAAAAGGACAGATGGGTTACACCATCACTGCAGGGCTGGTCATGTCATGCCTGACGCATCCTTATTGCTGGTAGGTGCATGCGAGGGTCCTCATTCAGAGGTTGTATGGATCCAGATGTTCTCTGCTGGTGTGCTGTTCAGCTAACCTCAAGGTTGCACCTCAATATGACCTTGTGTTCATAATATGTACTCATGAAAGGAGTATTTGGGATGCAGTGTAGGCCCAGGAAAACTTTTTATAATGAACACATATCTATTGAAAATGCCAAACAACTACACTACATTACCTAGGGTGAAAAATTAATATTAACAACCATCTCATTGTTTCGGTGGGGAGTACAAGGTATTTCACTTGTGGGACAGTAACTCCATTATGAAATAGCTTCCAATTTCCTCAAAAACTTGTGGTGTTGACCATTGTGTGAGAGAAAATGCTGGGACAGATACTGCCTGTTATGACAACTCCAACGGTCTTAATGTGTAGGACATGACTGTGTATTATTTCTCAAATGAAGACTGCACCAAATTTTTCACACCCTCTGATAAGACTGATTTTCATTGTTGATACTTCTTTACATGGCAGATCAGAAACATTTCACTCAGTTAAATTTAGGACTAAAGGCTGAAGGATTTGGGTCTCTTCAGTCTGGAAAAAGAAGACTGAGGGGGGATCTTACCAACACTTATAAATACTTCAAGGGTGGGTGTCAGGAGGATAGGGACAGGCTCTCTTCAGTGGTGCCCGGGGACAGGACAAGAGGTAACAAGCACAAACTTGAGCATAGGAAGTTCCACCTAAACATGAGGAGGAACTTCTTTGCTGTGAGGGTGGCAGAGCCCTGGCACAGGCTGCCCAGAGAGGTGGGGGAGTCTCCGTCTCTGGAGACATTCCAAACCCGCCTGGACGCGTTCCTGTGCCACCTGCTCTGGGTGACCCTGCTCTGGCAGGGGGTTGGACTAGATGATCTCCAGAGGTCCCTTCCAACCCCTGCCATTCTGTGATTCTGTGATTGTGTGACTGGTTTCATATTGCTTCTGCTGTCTTTGTTACACATAGAAAACATCGTGCACATTTTTCTTTTTAGTGTGGGTTTCTCTGAATTTCATTGTCACCATGGTCCAGTATATGAGAATTGGCTCAGACATTTATTTGATAAAGTCTTTTCTCACCAAGGTATTTAATTCAATAAATTCATCGGCACCTTCATGCAACACATTTATTAGGATTTTTTTCCCCCCAAGAACACAGTCTCTTCTCTAAGCTGTAATTTGTTGCTGTAGTAGTTTATCAGAGAGGTATGCCCGAAGATTTCTGTTAACAGTGTATATTTAGTATGACAGTTCCATGCAGAGACTCACTAACGAGAATCGAAGAGAAAGCGAGGAGATTTTACTCATCTCTACATGAGCAAAATAAGTGGATTAATAAAAAAGACTTACAACTGCTGGATTTCAACCCACTCTTTGTAGCTTAATGGAAAGGTTTAATGAGAAATGAGGAATGTGGGGAACCTGCACCCTGTCTAATATTTCATTTGGGCTGATTCAAGTTTCCAAGTGGAGCTTGGAGTTATTGGTTAATAGTTAATGGTTACCAGAGGGAGTCAACCTTAACAGTTTATGTAGCCATGTTATAAATATGGTTTTCTTCAAAATCAAAATTCTCCCAATTCTGAGGATAATTGTAGGATCTATTTTCTTCTTAGACTCCTCACCACAAGTATTTTCTCTGTATGTGTCTTTTCTTTACCTGTACCTCTGTGGATTTTTTTTTCAAAATTTTATGCATTAGTTTTTAAACCTTGCAAGCTTCAACATGCCGTAGCAAGGATTTCCACAGCTTGGTTCCAAGCTATGCAAGGAGATACTTGATTTTATTAATTTTAAACCTGCCACTTCCTACCTTATATGATGTCCTAAGTTCTTAAAGTGGAAGAGACAATGAGCAATCATTTTCCTGTTACCTTTTCTTGACCATGTTGACATCTGTCATATTGCGTCTCAAAGATCTCTTTTCCAAGAGCCCAAGTGTACTTGGCCACCCCTCATACAGAAGTCATTTAAATCCTTTGATTATCTGAGAAGGAAACCCTTTCTTAAAATCTTTTTCAGCTTTACCATATCCTTGGCAAATAATTTTTCATTTATCTTTTTGAAAATGAAGAGGGGGAAAGGGGAAATAATTTTACGTGGTGTTTTCACACACAAATGCATCATGGATTTCTGCATTTGCCTTGTTCCCTGTTCCTTTCCTAGGGTTTGATTTGATGGTTAACAGCTGATATTTGCATGGAAATACTTGTCTATTATAACTCCAAGATCTCACTCCTTATGATAATCACCAGCTTGTAGCCAATTATAATGAGTAGAAAGTTAGAATTATTTTCACTGGTTGATTTATTTTACATCTACCCACACTGAAATTTATCTACCGCATCACTATTCTTGCAACACCTAACAGTTGGCCCTGAATAATTTAGGATTGCCAGCAACCTTTATGACCTCACTCTTCACCCTTTTCCAAATCACTCACTAATTTGTTAAACAGCAGGGTCCCTGCACAGTTTCTTTTGGTCATGCAATCATCTGCTTGTCCCTTTCCATGCCCATCTTCCTTGTCCTGTTAACCATTTCTTTATTCATGCAAGGGCCTTCTCTCTCTCCCTGGTTTCTCTGAACCCCTCTGGCAAGGGACCTTGTTGACAAGTCATCTGGAAATCCATCTAAGCTGCAGACAGCTACTAGTGCATGTCAAGCCTATTAGTAGGATTTAATAGATGTGTAGGACTTCAAATGATTCCTATTCTAGGGGATGCTGAGCTCACAGCCCCTACATGTGCAGTATAAACATTCATATCACACTGTGCTCTAAGAATACGTGGTGTTTATTAGCGCCTTGAAATTATATTTATGTTGAGGAAGACAAAGCAATAATTTCAATGAAGTAATTCCTAATACAGGTGCTGATCCTGCACAGATACTGACAAGGAAGTCTTCATTTACTTTGTAGAGCATTCTTAAGCTACAGTATTCGTAAAATACAGCACTTATAAAAGTCCGTATGCATAAAATTTTGACTAAAGCTCACCTTATATGAAATCAGTCTCTGCTGTGGGTACGCCCCAGTAGGATATGCAGAGCTGTATGCCTTCAACAGTAAAATAGGAGGTTGCTGGCCCCAGGAATAGAAAGCAGAGATAAAAAGGGGAAAAATCAAGGTTTTCGACATACTGCTGAAGAGATCTTCATCTCTTTACACCCCAGCAACAACTCGTGCAGTAAAGGGCTAGCTCACCTCTGCCAGGATGGGTCCTCATCACACCACCCTGGTCTGTGAATATGATCTTTGGGTCATCATGTGCATATGATCCATATGGTCCCAGCCAGCCGGGAAAGAAGAAGGTGCTGGCCTCAGGACATCCACCAGGACATCCACCTAGCTATTAAGGTCCTTCTCTTCACTATAAGGCATCTACCCCACTCCCTTTTGGACTGCTAAAAAACAAAATACATATGCTTCAGTACTATGTAAAAGCCAAGGTTCTGCAATCTGTATTCTTCTGACAGCCTAGAATAAACGTTTTGATCAAAAATTTTTTTTCAATTCTTACACTTAAAAATTCCATCGGTTTCAGAAATGCAGAATGTACATGAGACAGCGATCAGTAAACTTAAATGCAATAAACATAAAATGACAGATCCCACAATACAAACATCCTTTCAAGTGTATAGATTTTACAGCAACAGAAAAAAGGTGAGGCATTTGCTGGGCTAGATTCAGAATACTGGAACTGGACAACCCCCGTCTCTCTCCTTTCCCAATTTTATCCACTTCTGTGCTGACCATTACCGTGAGCTCTTTTTCTTTGCCACTGTTTTACCCAGATGATCAACATGTATTCTGTTCTTTCACAGTAGAAAGAGCTTCATGAGAGAAGAGAACGCTCAATGTTATGTACAAAACAAGGGCAACTCTTCTCATCTCTTTCAACATTCTCCCATCATCAAAAGAAACAGTTAAGATAAATAACATAAATCTCTTTTTAGGTGTTGTTGTTTTGTTTTTTTTTTTCTCCTTCCAAAATGTAGGAGTAAAATATATTCTTTGGGTTTCTTTTTCTGTTTCATTGTAAAGAGGAATTACCCATGGTTCAAACTGTGGTGCAGATAAGTTTGGATAAGAATGCAAACCTCAGAGAAATGAATTAGAAATTAAAATGAATTAGAGGTAAGCGAACATATGTTATTCTCCCAGTACAGTTTAAAATGGCAACAAATTTTCTTGTGATCACTTTGGAGGTGTAACTTGTCATTCACGTCTGTTTTCAGCACACTGTAACTGGATTATGAAATCATTCCTGGCTGATACAGATTTATAAAGTGTATATATTCCAGACTGATGGAGCATGATTGGCTTTTTTTGAAGGCTCATGAATATGGATTAGCCCTAAATGCTCTGGAGTCTAGGAGTTCAGTGGATTCTTTGTCCACCATATTAAGCAAAAAGTGATTAGATTTCATATGAAAAGGTAGGCAATAAACAGAGATTTGATGGTAACCTCACAGGAAAAGGACAGAATCTAAAGAGGAAGGAACAGGGCAGAAGAACACTTAGAGGGTGAATTTTAACTGGGGGGAATTTTAGTAGGAGAAGACAGTATGAGACGAACAGAAGGTCTACAATCCTCTTGGTGCATGCTACTAGAAAAACTTGGATTTATGCCCAGGAATCCTGAATCTTTCCCACATTCTCATTAAAAAAAAAAAAAAAAAAAAGAGAGAGAGAAAGGTCCTGGACAAGAATACAATATGTGATCGGGAAATTAAAACTGTATCAGAACATATACGCGTATAAGTTTGCAATGTGTGTTTATGGATTTTGTTTATATTTCAGCTTTTTTGAGAGGAAACGAGGAAAGACACAAAAAAAAATTAGAAAAATGGTTTACAGAAGTTTCTGTTCTCTATGATCAATGCAATAACAAGGGGATACCTGATTATAATACTGTGAGAAAATATCTAGAAAATATCTATTCACCATGATCCTAGAGTGCAGAAATTGTTTCTACAGAACATTGCTGAGTGTTTAGTACTCAGCAATGTTCTGTACTTTAGTACAAGGCTTTAGTACCTCCCAAAGGCGGCTGTATTTTTCAATAGGTTTTGGAAGAATTCTCACGCACTACAAGAATGCACAAGTATTCTTCAAGCAGTCCCTCCAGATCTTAGCTCTTGCTATGTAATTAATGTCGTATTTACTTCCTGTGGAACTCCATCTTTCCTTCTTTCTTCCCCTGGATGCTGGCCACTACTAATGGGAAGAAGTTTACTTTCTTATAAATAATTAGACAAATTATTTTTCTATTCGGCCAGTTGGTACAACTGGAAAATTGTACCAAAATTGGTGCAATAAGTCAAATCTCAAAACTTTCCTTTCAGAGGAATTGCATACCTTTCTCTTTTTTATTGATATTTTGAGTTATAACCAGTTATAAAAAAATCTTATGGAAAAATATCAAGAAACAGAGTAACTTGGTTTGATTCTTATTGCAAATTTTACCTTATTTTGTAATGTATGAAAGACATAAAAATGTTAATGTTTTTACTATTATATCACTGCATGGTTTGCATAATTGGATATAGAATCATAGAATCATAGAATCATAGAATTGTTGAGGTTGGAAGGGACCTTTAAGATCATCGAGTCCAACCTTTAGCCTACCCTGACAAGAGCCACTTCTAAACCATGTCCCTAAGTGCCCCATCTACCCTTTTTTTAAACACCTCCAGGGATGGTGAATCCACCACCTCCCTGGGCAGCCTATTCCAATGTTTAATAACCCTTTCAGTGAAAAAATGTCTCCTAATATCTAATCTAAACCTCCCCTGACGTAACTTGAACCCGTTTCCCCTCGTCCTATCACTTGTCACCAGGGAGAAGAGGTCAGCCCCCATCTCTCTACAACCTCCTTTCAGGTAGTTGTAGAGGGTGATAAGGTCTCCCCTCAGCCTCCTCTTCTCCAGGCTAATATGACATATCATACCCACTGTGCTAGTAATTGTTGCTTTAAATGCTAATTAGTTTTGAAATTCATATTCTAGTGGATAAATTGGGGATCTAACTGGCCATTTGTCATTAATATTAGTATCCATTTAGTTCCTTATCATGAGCAGTATAAAAAACATACCACAAGAAAATAACATTTTTAAACCAAAGAATTAAACCTTTTAACTTACTTTTGTCGTAACTAATTTATTTAAAATAAAATTTTAGCAAAAATAATCTGTTAGTGTTGATGAATCAACAATTTCTATTTAGAAAATTGTTCCACAGTCCAGTTCAGCTTCAGCTGCAAAGTTACAAATATAATATAGTGAAATAATTTCTGCTGTTGCAAAAATGGTATTGAAGATAATTTTTTATTGGAAATTTTTAATTAATTATAGGAGTAATAAAAGTCCACATTCTCAATAAAATTGTATAACATAGCCATGTAAGTCCAGGATAACTTTGCTGATTGTTTTTCCAGCCCTTTTTCTTCTATAAGCAAAGTTATTTGTTTTATGTGGACTGATAACTGCCAGAATACAAATTGTAGGGTCACAGTTAACAAAACTAGTATGACTATACACGTGTATTAGTGAAGGTTTTATTGCCGCTGTCACTGCAATCGTCAGCTTAGAATATATTTGTGCAAATGAGCAACAGTTATCCATCGTGTCAAAGGACAGATAACCAAATAACCCTTTGTCATAAGTTTTCCAACTGTAACTTTGAATAATGAGTATTTATAGAGAAACTGGAGGGGAAAAAACGGAACCTGAAAAACATGAGAGGCACAGAGTTATCACAGCAAAAGGGATAACCATGGTAGCTACAGTGCTCATTAGTTTAAATGAATGTTCTAATTTAGATGGCAGAGCACCTAAGATAGAGATAGATAGATGATAAAGTATAACAAAGGAAATGCTTCAGTATTGTTACATACAGGGTATCACAGTCACATTTTATGAGAACAAATGTGAGTGGTTAGTGATATGGGAATTTGGGAAAGGAAATCCCTGAAATTAATGCCAATTTTTGCTGTCTCGACTACTCTCATCTTCCCAAAAGAGATCATGTAAATCGTTCAAGCTTTCTGTTGTTTCTCTGCCTTTTGTCAAATCAAGAATTTTGTTGTTTTGCATGGCTTTGAAATAAATTAAAAAATTATAAAGTTCTATTATCAAGGTTTTTATTGATGTAATAACATCTGCTAGAAACCATAATAAGAAAGCTGAACCTAGTAGACCACAGCTTATTAATTCTAGTATGTTGCCTAATTAATGCATGTCAGATTAGACTGCACAAACACAGGTTTTTTTGTTTAAATAGAGTCATCATGGCTTATAAAAAAATGCTTATTCTTCATCCTAGTTTAGTAAGGTCCAATCCACTTATAAAGATATTAAAAAGACATTTGATGTCATATACTAGCAATTCTCTCATCCTCCACCACCCAAAACAGATACAACAGAAACTCTCTCACACCAACATTCAACAGTACGAATCCCCAGATGTGTGTATCATCCCATCAGAGATTCATTCAGTTATTACCTGCCAGGAATATATTCATTCTGTATTATCTACTAGCATTAACATAAATAGAGCTCCTTCTGATGTATATCAAGCCACAGACTATTCATCTCTCCATTCCTTTCTTTCTCTTTCTTTTCCCAGTGATCTGCTACTTAATGCATCTAGTTCTTCATCCACTCTGCCAAGCTTAGCTTTTTTCCCAGATGTTAGTATTTTACAAGGCAGAAATTGATCTCTAACCCACTTCATATATTTGTTTGAGAAATCTCATACTATTCATCTTTCCTACAATTGGAATAATATTCCAACATATACCCATATTCTCAAATATAACATTTAGGAATGAACTGGGGCTGATTTTGCATCTCCTGTGGAAACCATATAGACCTGAGGTGATTCTTATACCACTGTGTAGGTTCACTGACCTCAGTGCAGATACATGAAATTTTACATCATTGCTAGATCTCTGGGTCCCATAAAGAAGCAAGGCCAGGGGATTAATTATAGGGACGAAGTAGACTGTTAATAAACACGGGGTTAAGCAAGCTTATGTTGTTAAGACTCAGGTGAGTCAATCTCCTTGAGCAAAAAGGTTAAAAGGAATTAACGTGATTCCTCTCCTTTTGAGTTAGAAACTCTATCTCTGAACAAGTAATAGAAAATAAGATCACAGAATCACAGAATCACAGAATCTTAGTGGTTGGAAGGGTCCTCTGAGATCATCGAGTCCAACCACATAAAAAAAACCAAACAAACAAAAAAAAACCCAACACCCACCTACTAAACTCCACACCCACAACCCCACACATAACACCCCACCACAAACAATAATCTTGGGCACTAGAGCATGCCCTGAAGAGCCATGTCTACACGTTTCTTGAATACCTCCAGGGATGGTGACTCCACCACCTCCCTGGGCAGGCTGTTCCAGTGCCTGACCACTCTTGCAGTAAAGTAATTCTTCCTAATATCTAGTCTAAATCTCCCTTGCCGCAGCTTCATACCATTTCCTCTGGTCCTGTCGTTATTCCCTTGGGAGAAGAGGCCAACCCCTGCCTCTCTACAGTTTCCTTTCAGGGATGTTGCAACCTCCTCCTTTTTTTTGTTCACACATACTTGTTTCTCCGATTTCTCACATTCTCCATTTCATTTTTTTTAAAACACAACAAAGAAAAAGCAAAACCAAGTAGAAGCTCTCAAATTTCCTCTGTTATGTACACACTTTGTATCTGCTTGTCCTCTTATGCCTTCCTGTATTGCCCACGACTTCTCTGGGCAGCCATCTTTTCTTTCCATTTTACTTATTTCCCAGTTTCTCCAGCTGAATTAAGCCACCAGCTCAGACCAAAAACCAGCATTCAAAATAAATGTGCATTCATAGGCAGCTTACGGTATGTCATGTTATGTTAGTCACCCACAAACTCAATCGTGAGGCACCGTTGTAAGAGCCTGGCGTGTTGCCTGTTAAGCATTTTCCCTTTTGTGCTAGGAAAGGGGCCCCAGTGATAAGAAGAGAAATTAATCCTTTGCATAATTCTGCCTGTCAATGACCTTTTGCATTCTTTACATTTTCTTTCTCTTTGTAGCTGTTTCGCTGTCTTACACAGTTTTTTTACTTGATTTTTAACTCCCATGTGGGATGGATCTTAGTTCTATGCTAAAACTTGTAAGTTGTGGTCTTAAAGAGGGTGAAGCCTGAATGGCTAAGGCAGAAAGAGATTCCTCATGACAGGCTGAATAAACCACTTTCCATTTTTTATTTTATGTCTCTGCTATTTAATTTTATCAACCAATTAACCTTAAAGAAAAGGGGATACTTTGCTAAAGATGCACATGCCTTATTATTGCAAATAATGAGAGAAATTAGCTACAGTGCTTTGATATCTAAGAAATATACTACACAAGTAATAAGGTTCACATTTTTAGAGGCATTTAGACCTCTAAACATGCACAGTTTTCATTCAGGAGGATAGTTTGTAAGTGCTGAGGCAGTTAACTTTCTTTGATTTAAGTGTCAGTTAAGCACTTTCTGAAACCTTAATTTCCAATTTAGCAGTCAAATTAAAAATTCCATGGGAAAACACCTTCAAATCAAGCTGAATTTTAGGAAAAAGAATTGATTTCAACAGATGTTTTTAAATTACCTTTGTATTTGTGGCACTTGGAGGAAAGGGAGAGAAGAGAGAACAGAAGGCGCCCCTTTCTATGTAAAATACCAATGGTCTGAGCATTATTCAGAGTGTGAAAGGCTTAATCACAGTTCCCACATCTGGGTGAGGTGTTTGTGCACACACCTCCACAGCAGCCCAAATTTCCCATCACTCTAAATCTTTCAATAATTGGTTTTCCTTAATCCCTCCTTTTGGATCATTTACAGTTTACGTGGAAAACGTTAAATTACTGGAGCCAAAGATCAAGACAATTCACCAGCTCGGAGATCAAGGCTCTCGCCTGGGGAGAGAAATGCCTGGATTCTCATCCCTTCTTGGTGATAATTTGTGCAAAGAACTGCATCAACCAGAGGCTGAAATTTTTCACCCTTCTCTCTATTCAAACACTAGCCTGCTTCTCCAGACCCATCTTCTGGGATGCCGGGGATAGAGATTTCTCAGATCTCTACATAAATAGGTAGAAACAGATTTGAGGTTTTCGACAGCCCAGGCCAGTCTGTCAATCATGAAATGTCAGTTAGAATAGACTGTTAGTACCTCCTCTGCTGCATTTGGTAAATCTACCCTGCCATTTAAAATAAATAAATAAGTAAAATAAAATAGAAAATAAAAAATAAAATAAAATAAAATAAAATAAAATAAAATAAAATAAAATAAAATAAAATAAAATAAAATAAAATACAAATATAAATAAATCCAATCCTGTTTAATACGAGTCCCAAAGCAGACTTAAGTAGTTTGGCTGATAAAAACCATTTCTCTCTGGAGGTAAGGTAAAGGCATTCTTTCTCTGTCTCTAAAGGTAGAAGGATCACAAATGCCACTGCAAAGCAAAAAATCAAGTCAGTACAAAATTTGAAAGCACTGCATTCAGCTGCTTTGCCTGTAGCTCAGCTCACATCTCCCACAGCAGGACTCGGGCGCAAAGCAAACCCAGAGGAGACCTTGCAAAATCTGCCCTTTGCCTGTTTGGCTTCGAGGTCTAGTTTTTGGTTTCAATAGTCATGAGAAAAATTTACCTCTGATTCCCTCAACTAATTGCTAACAGATAGCAGTTGATATTTCCCCAAATCACATAAAGAACTAAGACAAGAGAAAGACTGAAGTTTTCAGGGAACAGGGGAAAAAAAAAAAAAGACAAGACAGGACAAGGCGGGACATGGTAAAGGGAGGCAGGAGGACTTTCCCTGATCCACTTGTATCAAATGCCCTAATTCCCTCATACCACCTGGAGCTTTCTTCTTGCAGAAATCCCTGCAAGAACTGGTGAACCCCAATTCACTATTTTTTTCTTATTTTTAAGCTTTTTACTGTCAGATTAGTTAGGTGCTTAGTATTTCATATTCAGGCACTTTGGCAAAGACTCCCAGGCTTTCACTTGCATCTTCAAGCACCCAACCACCTGTAATAATCAGACTCTGGCAGTCAGGTGGCCAGCAAGTCACTTGGAACCCTGAGCAAAGCCTGGGAGATTATAGATGACATTCTTAATATTTCTGAGGTAGAAAAATAAGAAGAAAATTGTTCTGACTTTTCCTACACATCAGAAGTAAGCAAAAAGAAAAAAATACGATACATATAAATTCTGTGCAGTGGGAAGTTGTTGCCAACAGCACTGAGGGCAAATGACCTAGAAAGGTCAGACATATAATCAGAAAACATCAAAATGAAATGTCATGGGGAAATGTAAGCTAATAAATGCAGAAAGGGAGGAAAGTAATGACAGAACACACAGTCAATAGAGAAAATCCAGAGTCGTAGCACTAAAAGTGACTTACTGGAGACAGAAATTGGCCAGTAAGACCAGAAGTTGCAATGTGATATGACAGCAAAAAGTCAATACAATTTTGGCTCTCTGATGTACGGCTACTCTTTAATGGGGCACAGATGTGATAATGCAGCTCCGTACAATGCTGTAAAAACTGCATGGGCAGCCTTTACCTCAAAAAAAATGGAAGGGAAAAGAAAGAGTTTTTTAAAAAAGAATATTTTTAAAGCAGGTTTGATATATGTTATAAGGACAGATATGCAGAATGACTAGGAATAACCTATTGTCCCTGAAGAATGGCACAGAACAATGCAAAAGTTTTTGGGGACAGCAAAACATAAGAGACTGCTAGTCCAAACTCTCAGGCAGCTACAAGTATTTTGTTTCAGTTCATATTGCCAATGGACCACGTACATTTAGAGTAAACTGGAAGATGAGCCTTAGTTTCAAGAAATTCTTTGGTGTTCCTGATGCTCCAGAAAGCAGTATGAGTGATCATACACTGCTCTGAAATATCATCTCGGAATCACTTTGGGGAATTCCCTTTCTTGAATTTTGTGAATTGTGTGAATAATCTGTACCCCACTGGCTCAATTTCGTGGGTCCTAGTTATCGTGACGGAGGACAGAGCAAACAGATGATCCTTACACATGATCTTTGTACCATTCATAGCATTGTAGAGCTCAATGGAGCTCCCTGAATTGTGTCCTTTTGATGATGAAGAGTGCCAGATCACCAAGGCATTGCTTGTATCACCATGAAACCTTTGATCACCTTTGCTTCCCTTCTCTGAACCTTTTCGAGTTCTAATATATCATTTTTTGATGTGAAGGAACCATAACATCCAACATAACAGTGGGTCAAACCACGATTTTATGCAACTAGCTTCTGTTTTGTTCTGTATTCCTTCCTCTGTGAGTCGTTTCTGTTTATTTTTACTGACGTTGAATGGATGCATTCAAGGAATTATTTATCTCAGCTCCAAGGTCTCATTCCTGAGTGGCTGGAGTGAGTTCAGAGGCTATAATTTTGTATGTGAAGCTTGTGGAGAATTGTTTATTCTCACCAAACATACATTGTTTTACATTTATCTACATTTACTTTTATCTGCCTTTTTCTTACCCAACCACTGAATCTTGTAGGGATGTTCTGCAATTCGTCTCAATGGATTTCATCCTTTTTACCTTGAAGAACTCTGTACCATCAGCAAACTTTGTCACAACACATCCCCTTTTCCAGGTCATTTATGAATATTTTAAATAGCAGGTCCAGGATCTGCACCCTGTGCGACTTCACTGCTGACCTTCCTCCACAAAGAAGGCTGATCACTTACTTATCCCTGTTTAGTCTCCCTGAGCTGATGATCCTTTACATTTTCCTCATTTCATTTGGATGTAACTCTCAGGTTTTTTTATTAATACCTGCTAATTCTGAAAAGATCTCTTTTAACTTTGTTTCTTAGACATCCCTACTTTTTCTCAAGTCCATCACAATAGGTGGCACAGACTGGCACTGTGCTTTCCATACAGTGTCCCTCAAAAGTCTCCATGTCACCTAGTAAATTATAATTGTCTTACCTACCTTTTTAGCTTCTTTTTAACAAACTTTCTTATTTTTATATAGATACTCTTTTTGAAGCTTAGCACAACTGCAGTGATTATTTTTTTGGCCTTTGTGGTTTATTTGGGGAATCCTGGCTGTCCTGAAATACATTTTCACATTTTACTTTTTTTATTTTTATGGGGGAAAAAAAAGGTTTTAATGATCTGCCTGCAAGAGCTCAGGGAGAAATGGCAATGACAGACCTCGGCAAGCTAACTAGGAAAGGGAAGGAATGAAAGAGGACACAAACATATGCAGCAGGCAAAGACAAGAGCAGATGGATGCAACACCCCATGGATCAGAGGATGAGTGGAACAGGAGTTCCTACCCTTCAAATATCAAGGCTGGAAACAAAACTATTATGTGAGCATTGCATATAAAAAAGAGATGCAAAAGTCCCATTGAAACATTGAAATGAGTCCCCAAGAGCTCTGTTGCCCCACAGAAGTCACCCTTTTTCCATTTAATCCTATCTTTGCCGCAGAGAAGCAACCCATTTTTCAACATGCCAAGTCCACATCCTTTTAATGTTGATCAATATCCATCTGTTGTCTCTCTTATCCTTAGATTGTCAACCCTTTTATCAGAGATTGTTGTTCTTTTTAATTATTTTATTATTATTTGTTAATTTTATACTTCCCTTGTAAGTGTACAGGTCGTGACTGAGGTTAGCAGGCCCTACTGTAATAATATAAATATACTTAAAATGGGCCAGACATGTGGGTCTCTAGAGGTGTGGGCCCCAAATATTCTCCGGAATGTTCTTTGGAATATACATTTTTGCTTTTATTCTTTCTTCAAAGAAGAGGACCAATACAGAGCCCTGGCACAGTGCCCAGAGAGGTGGTGGAGTCTCCGTCTCTGGAGACCTTCCAAACCCGCCGGGATGCGTTCCTGTGCAACCTGTTCTGGGTGACCCTGCTCTGGCAGGGGGTTGGCCTGGATGATCTCCAGAGGTCCCTTCCAACCCTACAATTCTGTGATTCTGTGTGATTCTGTGATAATGCAAGTCAATTTTTTACTATAGGGAAAAACTTGACTCTATACCACTTGTATGTCCCTACAAAGTCCCGAGTAACAGCTTCCACTTGAACAAAAGGAGAACAAATGTAATTAAAAGCTGTATTACTATAATACACAATCGTGGCACTAAGTATTATTCCTTACAGTTTTGGTAAGCCAAAATTGTTTATGCTCCAGATGTGTTCCCTTTCAGAAAAAATGTAAAGGACTGCAATTCCATCTGTTCCTGCTACTGTGGATGTAAAACCCATTTTAGTGATGAAAACATAGCCCGAAATAAAAAGCAAAATACAGAGTACAAAAAAAAAAATGGTTTGCCCTTAAAGGAACTGTCTCTTTTTTGAAAACCTCATACTGAGCAAACAAAAGCAAAAGTATCTGTTTATGTAATATTTATCACTAAAATCAGTAATGTTGCAATGATCAAAGAAAATATATTTACCAGTAGGGTGCTGGGTATAGATGTTGTTGGAGTTTGAAAGCAGGAACAGTAAAATATTGAATCCTGAATACAATTTTAATATATTAGGCTCTTTTGAAAACAGCTCTGCCCTCTTATAATTCTAGTGGAAGTGAAAATATTAACGTAAGGACCAAAAGAATAACTTCTGAAAGAATATTCTGTTCTAAAAAAAAGAGAAGATAAGGCTTTGCAATATTATGCTTTCATGAAAATTCAGCAATTCCTGTGCTGTGACAAAACAACAAAAAAGAAATATCTTTTCTTTGAACTTTTGCTTTCATTTTATGCAATCAAAATGTATCAACATTTAGTAAAGAACAAGGAACTCTTTCTGAAGGACACATTCAGTTCCTGAATCACCATGGCAGATAAGCCTCAACCAACTCTTGATTTAGTTTTTTCTCTGCTTCAAACAACTTTCCCAGAGAGGGTAAGTGAACATTCATTTATAGCAACGTTTACATCGTTGGATATGAAGGCTTGATGGTAAAGAAAACTTGAGCTGTGAAGGGGAAATAGCAGGTTGGCATCTATTTGTCTTGAAGTATTTACCACAAAGATTTCTCCAAACCTTCAGTTCTGGGTTTGTTTTTTTCAGATAAGTTGTTAATAACCTTAAAGCTGGTACCGGCTGAGAGTAGAATCACAGAACCATAGAATGTGTTGGGTTGGAAGGGACCTCTAAAGGCCATCTAGTCCAACCAACCTGCAGTGAGCAGGGACATCTTCAACTAGATCAGGTTGCTCAGAGCCTCATCAAGCCTGGCCTTGAATGTCTCCAGTAGGAGTAGGAGAGGCAGAAGCTGTGAATGAGAATGTGAACGTGCTCTGAGTAATAGTCATTGCTCTTTTTTCCCCACTAATAAATAGATTTTGTAGGGAATCTGACAATTTTGACTATCTTCACCTCTACTTGAACCCAAATAATAAACTGAGAATGTTTCTTCTGGATCATTATTTTCAAGCTGACACTGCCTGTCTTTCCAGCTTCATGTCATGCAGTCATTGTGCTTTGTCTTTTCAGAGGTTTTAACTTCATAAATGCAGGAGGATTTTCTTGTTTCAGCCTTCAAGTTGCCATTGTTCCGTTTCTCTGAGTTTGATCACTGAATGGGACAGGAATTGCATTCATTTGATAGAGATCGATTAAATTTTTTTCACAGTACACTGATGTCCTAGAATCATAACCTTACAGAGCAAATTTGGGGAAAGACTTGACCCTCAGGGTCTAGGCCACAAATTGAAAATATTGAGGCAGCTGCAGTGGAAATACCCACGGGTCCTAACTGTGAACGGATTGTACTTTTTGCAGTTCCAGCAGGAATTACAGGTGCTTACCAGTTGCAAGGCTGAATGACCCAGTGTCTCCTCTTCACGCTTGTGTTTACAGATGTTGTAGCGAAGCCAGACATTGGTTCAGTGCTGCAAAGACCACAACCTAGACCTCAGGATTTTTTGAATCAGAGAACAACCTATGATTATGACACATCTCTTGGTTTGTTTGGGTTTTTTTTTCCGAGTTCCAGTAAGTCAATAACTTACTGCTGAATTTCATTAGCAGGAAAATATGATCTAGTTTTATTATTACTACCATTCATGCCACTGAATCAAGACAGCTGGAGCCAGGGATTTGGCCATACTTTTTCTCTTCTCATTCTTATTTCACATAAATAATAAGGATGCTGGTACACTTGCCATAAAGGACCCAAAATATGTGTAGGATTTTTACAAAGAGTCTTGTTCCCTCTGTTGTCCTTGACAGAGTCACAAACAAGCCTGGAGTATCCAAGTTTCAGTGCAACTTTCCCATAATTTGTTGATTCCATCATAACTGAGAAAGTCATATGACTTCCCTTCAAAATGCCATCACAATCCATAGGATTTGAAACAGTTTAATCTCCCTCTAGAGCAGAAATTCAATTAATTTATCCTGGTTTTACATGTTTAATATAACTTTCTCTTTTACCCTAATAATTGTATGTAGATTGTGACACCTCTCTTTGGATGAATCAGAGCCTTTTTTTCAATTTTTTGAAAGTACTGCTGTGTCTTATAATTGTTCCTAAATCTTAATCCTTCTATTCTTTTCATCTGCCTTCCAGATAATTCCAGAAAATAGTGTTTGACCACGCATTGGTTGTACAAAGAAGATTCATTTCCTTACACAGTGAGAGTAAAATATTCTAATTTCAGTTAATTTCACACCCATTGTTCTTTGGTCAGAAAATCTGTCATTGACTTCATCCACTCTAATTACATGAAAATAACAGTAACAGCCATAGTACTATACCCATTTTATATCTTTTTATTTTTCTTTACAGGACTCTTGAGCAACAGCACTGACTTCATTTTATGGAGACACCACTACTGAAAAGCTAAATGCTCTCCCAACATTGCCCAGGAAACCTGTGGTATAGCAAGTACGTTATCCCTTAAAACCTAAGCCTGAATTAGAAACCTAACCACCCTTTTTATCATAGCATATATAACATGGTTAAGGGAAATGGTCTGTCTTGATATTTCCAAGCTTACAGCAAACAATGTTATTGTTAAATATATGTACGTGTGTGTGTATAATTTCAATTTATTCCTTAAAACCAAGATTGTGAAACTCTCAACCTTACTGTAACTAAGGAATGGATAAGTAGATGAGCCACAAAATGTGAAAGACAGAGAAAAGCACTATTGGGTCACTCAAGGAGCACGGTCTTACCCCTTCATAGTGATGGATAGGCAGAGCCAAGCCTATTTGTTCCTCTTTAGCATTTGATGACATCACATCCACTATAATTGCGGTGGATGGCAGGAACTTATGGGGAATTCCTTATAGCTGGCATCAATTCCCTTATAGTTTATTGCCTTCTTATGAGAAGGCTTCCCTTTGTCCAAGCAAACAAAACCCTTGCACTCAGTTTTAAGGGATCTTGGATGTCATTGCGTCTCTAGGAAAGGCACTTAAAACAAAGATACCTGTGTCTGAATGCTTCTTAATGTCACAGCACTCACACTGGAGACATGATTACATGTCTTCTGTTTTCCTCCCCCGGGGCTGGTAGGAAGTCTCCCACTGTCTCCTCATCACAGCAACCACGGCATTTTTTCCACAATGCACAGTAGATGCTGCCTTGCCCAGCACCGAGGTGGTGTGATTGCTGTTTAATATGGCAGCCTACTGTGGACCACTCCCACCATTGCCTTGGCTAAAGTCTATGAAGGATGCATTTTGCCAAAGTTAAAGAAAGTGGCAATCTCAGTCTCACAGACAGGGCTCTGTTATCTCCAATCTCTGTCACAGCAGCTAACCTAACTATAAGATTTCCTTTTTTTTTTCTTTCAACAAAAAAAAATATTAAGAGTATCATGCTGTTAGACTGAACACAAAAGTTCAATGAAATGTTCAGAGGCAGAGTACACAATTTGCTCTTCCTGCTCTTGCTGTTTCAAAAATAAAATGTGTTCTCAGGTATAACTTATTTTAATGTTACGTTAAACCTAACACTGCTTCTAAGTGTCAGCTTGGCAAAACCATACAAACTTTTAAAATAAAGTAAGAGTGGAAATAAGCAGGACCATAATCAAAAGGCTTAACGTATTTATATGTAAATACACTCTTTTTGTATCATTTTCCATGGCTAGACAGTAGCCATTTCAATCATCAAGATGGAACAGCACTTGTTATTCCGTTAGGTTGTTATTTCATGTTATTCTGTAATGTTCCAAGTCTAATGAAGAGTCGTGAGCATCCTTGAGCAGTTTGGTTTCCACATTTCCACACTGTACTCACAGCAGGTCTTCAAAAGCCTGTGGCCATCACTGGCTTGTCTACAGCTCACGCTGATGTTATTGCTCACCTAGCTGGAACCACAGGTTTTGGGAAAAGCTGCAGCCAAACAAAACAAATGCAGACTTTGCATGGAGACACCCTGAAGGGCAATGCCTGATGTGTTACCAGTTCACAGCGTCTGCTGAGGTACCAGAGAACAGCTATCTGCATTTGTCCAGGATGCAGGAACACAGTAATAGGTATTATTGTACGATTTGGTATATTGCTTACATAGAACTTGTTTAGCATAACTTGCTTAGCATTAGTAGCTAAATTTGCTGAAGCCTTAGAATCATAGAATCATAGAATCTTTATGGTTGGGAAGGACCTTTGAGATCATCGAGTCCAACCAAACAACCTACAATCTCTGCCCTTCAAAGCATGCCCTGAAGTGACACATCTAGACGTTTCTTAAACACCTCTAGGGATGGCGACTCAACCACCTCCCTGGGCAGGCTGTTCCAGTGCCTGACCACTCTTGCAGTCAAGTAATTCTTCCGAATATCTAATCTAAACCACCCCTGCTGCAACTTCAGACCATTTCCTCTGGTCCTGTCATTATTCACCTGGGAGAAGAGGCCAACAGCCACCTCTCTCCAGCCTCCTTTCAGGGAGTTGTAGAGGGCAATGAGGTCTCCCCTCAGCCTCCTCTTCTCCAAGCTAAACATGCCTTAGGCCACAAGCTGTGGACTTACACCTAGATATGTTGAACTTTTACCTAGTCAAGTAAAAGGAGGCCCCAGAGACGCTTCAAACCAGAAGGTGAGGAAGCTACATTCATTACCAGAAGCAGCCTAATATTACTACTGGTCTGAACTGTCTCATAAGGGGTGGGGAATTTAGATTGTAAGGGTATAATTGCCCAAAGATTTCTTTGTTCGAGGTCTCTTTCCAGAGGCACCCAGCTTGAGATGTAGCATTATTAATAAAAAGGACTTTGTAGAAGACTCTCTCTTCAGCTTATTGATTCAGTGGAAACCCAGAGTTGAACCCTGTTATGGTGGCTGGCATGTATAATTTCCATAACAGTATCATACTAAGTGTAGATACACTGTTATGCAGCTGCCTTTTTGAAAAACACAGACACAGTCATGGGTTTTGCTTTTTAACTCCTTAGTTTTTATTTTTATTTCTTTTTTATGTTTTCATGAGTTTATTAAAAGTTGGTTACTCGTCTGTAAAACTAATTTTTATTTATTATACGAATTTGCAGTGCCTTGAGATAACTACCACGAGAGCATCCAGGCAAGTTCTGAAGTAATGTTTACTTACAGAGCTTGCTTTTTCATCTAGTTATTGATGGTTTCAGTTTATTTATTTCTTCTCCTATACCATGTTCAACATGTAAAATCCCATTCCTAACATGTTGTTAAATGAAAGAACTGGCAGTCTAAGAAGGCTGTGAGTCTGAAGAGCGCAAGCACAGCCAGTAGCATTTAGCTAATGTCTTCAAAAGAGAAGCACAAGGCAATGAAGAAAGAATCTACTTACTGGACTATTCTTTGAAAGGGACCTCAGTACCCCCTTCTCAGCCAGCAAGTTCTGCCAGCGCACGGAAGAGAGTTTTAAGAATGTATCATAATGAATATATACAAAGGGATAAGTGCACGTTTAATGACCTATGGTAGTGACAAAATACTTCATCCTCCTGCCTAAGCTCCAACTCAGCTTTAGCAGTCGCCACATTGGAGAGTATCATCAAAGCTTCAGGCATTTCATGATGCACATTTCACTGCTGAGGAAGCAGTGGCCTTTTGAAAACCATATTCCCTCTTGATCTTTGATATCCGAAAAGGGAACATTTTATAAATCCCTGAACAGGGATTAGAATAAGGCATGGAGAAAAAAGAAAAAAAAAAAAAAGGCTTCTCTCTTTATCCTGCAAAAATGCAAGTTAAGATTGAATAGAACTTGTCACGAGTCACAAATTTTAATGATGTGATGTGAAATTTTTACAATTTACACACTTCAATTTCTTTTTTAAAAGATAATTTTATTTTAAAACTGAGTTCTTTCAGTGTATATGATACAAAAAGCATTAAAAGAAAAGGAAAAAGGGATTATTTGTGTTTTGATGAGTTAAATGGGAAAAAAATTGTTTGGGGTCAGCTATAAATAAATTTTAATATTTTGGTGTTTCCCGTCTCTATCTCTTATAAACACAAAAAACTAGTGAGCTCACTAATTTTTGTACTGTATAGGTTATGCCCTCAGCTTCTTTTCTCTCCCTTTTTTTATTTCCTTCCATTTTACTGCTTTTCTTCCAGATTTGTCCCTTTCGCTGCTTTTTCTGCCTCCCCAAACATACTCTTTCTGCTTTTTCTATGCAAATAGAAACTAATCAATGCCTCACTCCAATTTTTTGAACTCCCAGCTCAATCTAGGCTAGATACCAGAAGAAATAATCCCTCCACCCCATCCCTCTCCAAGCACGGCATTAATGCCGCAGTACAATTACATTATGTGACTGAGGATGGTGAAAAGCAGTTAATACTGGAAAAGATGTTTCTGAATAATACCGCAGACATAATAACATTGTGCTGACAGATCCTGATTGACAGAAAGAGACAGGTCTTCCCATTAAGAGAAAACATGAAAGCTAGCGAGGATGACAGTGGTAATAATACTGTAAAGCTCAGCTTCCGGCCCTTTGCATTTTAGAGATGATAAAGTTCTGTGACTTTTTTTTATATATATTATATATTTCAGAGTTGAAACACTTAATCTAATTAACTGCTTACCCTCAAAAAACTCACTTAGCATTTGTATTAAAGCTTTTTCTTTCCATTTTCACCTGCTTTTCTGGAGTACCAGAAGATTCTGGGAAAAAGCAAGGGACAAGAAAGCCAGTTAATCCCTTGCTAGTCCTCCAGCATCAAAGCAGGATTCCCTACGTGGCCGCGAAAGAAACCTAACAGGACAAATATCAAGAAGCCCAAACCTAGACCATTGCAAAATGCTTAAGAAGACATATAGACATGTATATACACATATAGATAAATGAGGATCATGTCTCTCATCAGTTATATGCTTACATTTGCATGTAAATTGTTGTCTTCGTGTACTCATATCTACTGATGATAGGCAGAAACGGTTAGCTGCTGGAAAGATGCCATTTTTCCACTTCCTAAATGAAACATTTTGATTTTTTGTGTTGAAGCAACACTTCATTCCTAAATTGAGCTAATTTTAGATAACCAATTGACAAATCAGGTTCCCTCTGCACTCTATTGACAAATCACATTCACACTTGCCCACATTTTATGCACAGTATTATATTTGTCAAGGCATGGAGGCGTTGTGTTATATTAGATAGTGTCTTTAGGCTGGTTGTAGGCACGCTGGGATCCACTCATCAGTCTACCCACACCAGAACCAGCACATTATTCCTTTCTGCCTCAGTTTCCCCTTTCCCTATTCAGAGCACGCTCCTGAGAGCATAGATTATCTCCCAATATGTTTCTGAATAACACCTGTCACCAAAATGGCTCACTTTCAGCTGACCTACTACTTCCTGATATCCTCAGTATATTCTGGTATCTTTGAATATTCTGAATCTCAAAATACAGCTACTGACAACTGGGCTTCAAATACTTATTGCATAAACCAAAATCATAACATAAGCAAAGGGCTTGCCATAAATATACTCATCTCTGCTTCCCTCCTTCCTCAACAAAAGATGAGGGGAGAAAAGATTGTCTTTGCAGTACGCTCAGAGTGCCAATAAATCTAGGTTAGGCAGTTCCAGCTGGGGTCTGAATTACAAACCTGAAAATGCCCCTTCAACAGCTGCATCTTGTTATTACTGATGGAGCACCAACATTCCCTTGATCTTAGCTGGCCCCTCATGTAACCGCAGCTGAGTATCTCTCCTGCTGTGATGCTTTAATTGCGCTTGCAGAACTCACTTGCGAGGTCCAGTCCTCCACTTTTCTACAGAGGACCTAAAGAATTAGAAAGATTAGTTTGAAACCTGGCTTACAGAGTGGGATCTGGTGCTCTGTGTTAATGCTTGGTAATTCACACCACCCAAGTTTTGCCCTCAAATTGTTTCTGAGCATGTTTTAAGCTTAGCCCCTCTCCTGGCAGATTTAATGGCACACAAGAAGGTATCCAGGAAACAGCCTAAAGGCCAAAATCAGGAGCTCCTCTCTCCAGTGACGCTGTAGGTCACCTAAGCACATCGCTTAGGTGTTTGTGTGGCAGCACAGCCACTCTGTCCCTGAGACAGGACGTGGGCTCTGGGCCTGATCCTTCCAACATCCCATGACAGGGCCTAAGAGGGGAGCACGTGGGGCAATACAGACTTTCAAAGCTCTTTGCACACTTTTCATTAGCAAAGCTTTACACATTTTTATTATTCATAAGATTAAACTAGAAGAAAACAAAGCCAGGAGCAGAACATCAGCTAGAGTCTTTTATCTCCTGTGCTTCTGCATCCCAGAGTCTCTCATTGCTAGCTGCAATTCTTTAACATAAAATATTATAAAGTGTGTCTCAAATAAAACCCCATGATTAGGAAATGCTCTTGGGATATGGAGCCCTTGATTCTAATTCCCCTCACTGTGAAGGGCCTACTCCACCTTCTTCCTGGGCCAAAGCCCAGGGGTATCGTCATATGTGAGGGGCAAACAGCCGGCTAGGTATCTGGATAATTTCAGTATTCCCTGGGAAGAGATAAGCAGAGATTGAGCACAGGACAATATAAAGGCTTTCTCAATGTGCTAGATGTGCACTTCAGGCCAGAGGATTTATGACACTTTGTTTAGGACTGAGGGGACTGAACTCCAAGCAAAGAATATATTCATCATTAAAGAATAAGTGATATTGGAAATGTTTTCTAAGACGTAAATATGTCACAGACAAATAAGGCTCACATTTGCTTTTCAACTGTGGCTAGAGTCACCAGAGCTATAAGACCTTCATAGCTGGTATTCACCTGGAGATAAATCCAGGCACCGAGAGGACCTTGGACCTCTCTTTCCATCACTGAATGAAGACTTCCCATGTAGAGAGACAAAGGGTAGAGACAAGATCTGTCCCTAAAAAGCACAGAGAGTTTGAAAAATACACATGGCACAGCCATATGCATCTGCATTGGAATATCTGAGGTACTCCTCTTTGAGGCAATGCAACAGTGCTGTTAAAGAATTCATTTATTTTGGTTAAATATTACCAAAGATTATCCCTCAGATCTCCACCTTGGAGTGCAAAGAAGTGCTTGTCACTCACAAGAGCCTTCCGAGCCTGATCTACTAGATAATTTTCTCTCTATTTTTCAATTCGGCCAGTATCAACTTAAAGGAGGGGAAAAAAAAACCAAAAAACCCCTTAATTAGTCACGTCCTCCTTGTTGCAACAGGCGTTACCAAACATAAAGAACACATTTTTGCTCCCTCCCTTGTGGATATTTCAGAGCTGAATTGGCAGCAAATAATTGATAGCTACTGGTATGAGTAGAGCTACTGCTTCTATTCAGGAACTTGAAGTTCCTCCAGGAACTTGTGCTGGATTCCTGGCAATGAATTTGTTATTCAGTGACAAATTTAGGAGAAAGGAGAAATGAGCATACAAAATGTTTTTGGAATTTACCTCATTCTGCTCTCCATTGTCATCAAAATGTTACTTCACCTCATCGCTCTCTACAACTACTTGAAAGGACATGGTAGAGAGGTTGGTGCTGGTCTCTTCTCACAGGTAATTAGCGATAGAACAAGAGGGAATGGGTTCAAGCTGCAGCAGGGTAGATTTAGGCTGGACATTAGGAAAAATTTCTTCACAGAAAGAGTGGTGAGACACTGGAATAGGCTGCCCAGGGAGGTGGTGGAGTCACCATCCCCGAATGTATTTAAGACTCGTTTAGATGTGGTGTTAAGGGATATGGTGTAGGGGAGAACTTTGTAGAGTGGGGTTGATGGTTGGACTCGATGATCCCAAGGGTCTTTTCCAACCTAAATGATTCTATGATTCTATGATTCATCTGTTCAGGTTCATATACTTCTCTTTTTGGGGGGGTTGAAGAACTGTAGTGCAAGCTCCCAAATTCAGAGGGTTAAATGTATCAGAATCTTTCAGGGAAGTTGAACATCTTGACTATGAAACACAGTTCAGTATGTTTCACAAGATTAATATGAATTTAATTGAACCAGCAGAAGATATGGCAGAAGACTAATGCACAGAACGGCACAGCTGGTAATTTTTACTCTTCTGTGCCTGATCCAATTCTCACTCAAAAGGAGTCTTTCCAATTAGTTTAACAGAAGATGGATTAGACCCACAGGGTTGATCCAAATTACAATGAAGTGCCCAGAAAACCTTTGCTAATTTCTGTAAGCAGTAAGCAAGCTCCTTATTTAGTATAAATAAAATTGATAGTGAAATGGGTTGAAGTGGTGGACAGGCTTTCTGTTGGTGTTTGGAGAAAAATTAATTTTATTCTACATTTCTCTTTCCAGATTGATGAGAGTTACATGAAAACAAGCATCATTATTCAGAGGTCAATGCATTCTGCAGCAAAACCTAGGAAAGATTACATTTTTGTCAGAAAGAAAATCCACTTTCCAAGTTTAAGAGAGCAAAATATTCCAATAATTACACAGATTGATGAAAATATAAATGAAAATTTCTCAATGAAACCTCCCTTACATATCCATCAGTCTAAAATTAATTAGAGAAACTATGTTTTGCCTCCCTACGTTTTACCTGGGATAACCTAGAATAACAGAAGCAAAAAGAGGATTATGCCAGTTGGAAGGATCAGTCAGTGGATGGAAAGCTGGACGCTGACCTCATCTGTGTCTTTGATTGCTAAAGCCTTTAGCAAGAATCAGTCTGTAACAGACTTAAATGGCTACAGATGTCTGTGTGTGTCATCATGGGTCTACTTGCCTAGATTCTTTTTATAGGCAGTGGAAAGATGGGGGAGTTTGTGTAACATTGGTCATTTGACCTATTTTTTACCTTTATCTTAGAAAGAGCTGAGTCATATCTCCAAAGTATCTAATTACTTCTAATGACCATAAAGACTTTCTAGACAAGCAGCTTAGGTGCAGACATTCATACCTGCATGTGTAAACCCTACTCAGGGTAGACCGCTACACCTTTTTTTTGTTCAACTGTTCAAGACAAGAATATACTTAGCTGAAAAGAAACTTTGTCTTGCTGAACATTGCAGAGGCAATATTCATATACTCCGTGCTTTAAAACGGCTACAGAGAGATTCAGTGGAAGTGTTATTTCTTTCTTCAAGGGACATTCCACAGTTTTTCCAGTTGTGTCACTTGGATACAGCTACTGCTAGATTTTAGGCTTTCCTCTAACTTTACTATGATCAGAGAGTTATGCTGCTTTTCCTCAGGACTATCATATTGGGGTTGTCCATCTTAGCTCTATTTCCCTCCTGGAATTGTACAGCTGAGCTCTGCCCCTAAATTATCTACAAGCTATTGCAAAATATATAACCTCTCATGGTCAGTGCATTTGTCTTTTTGGTCCCTTTTCCAGAGTGTTCACATCATCTCAGCTCTTCTGCTGCTGGAAAGATACTGTGCCACCCAACTCCTCAGCTACCTCTGCCTCGGTTGCCCTGCATTGCACTTGGTTTTGCTTTCCCAAGCCTTTGTCAGAGGAGTTCCAGCAATCCCTCCAAAGCACAAGAATGTGAATATATATGAAGAATGCCTCATTAAAGATTAGCTGTGTACAGTACAAAGCCACATATGGGAGCATGTACCTCCTGAAGTATTCTTATTTCTTAGCTCTGGGTGGTTGCAGCATGCTAAGTACCCTATACTGTGTCACAAAAAGGCATGGATCACCCCTGCACCATTAAGGTTTGCTTGCTTCCTTCCAGCAAAAGCAACTAAATTCTTGGTCCCTCTGGCTTTCTACCCATACTCATCTTTAGCTGAAGTTTTACGGTAAAAGTCTTCTTCGTTGATCATTAAGGCTGAATCAGTGATATGGCCTATAAGTTAGAGATGGCAACAACGTAGATTGTGCATCTGCTTGTGTTGTATATGTGATTAACTGTTATGGTGAGGAAAGAGTTATTCTTATATCTCCTTCCCTATCAAACCATTTTATAGGAACAGAATCTATTTCTTCAGCCTCTTTCACACCACATCAACTTAAGCCTTCCCTGACCACATAATAGATCTTTTCCACCTCTAATTTCTGAGATTTATTTGCTGATGCCTATGGTAAAGGAGGAGCAAAGCAGTAAGAACAATATATGACTGTTAAATAGCTGCATTTTGATGCTAGTCATGTTTGAGCATTTTATTGCTGGATAGTAATAACTTTTTTATGAATGTTTGGAGATAACATATGTCTCATCCCCCTGCTCCTCACGGGGTGGAACTGTAAACAAAATATTTTATATGAGTGCTAGCTGTAAAATTTAAAATAAATCAAGTTCCTCTCTTACCCTGGTTAAACATACCCTCGCTACAGGTTCGTTTCAGTGCCCCAGGATGAAGATCCAAGAACAACTGCCAGTTCCATAGACTTCACACCCAGTCCTAGCTCTTATATTGCAAAAAGCATGTGGCCTTAAAGTTGCTGAGAGTTGTCTGGGGAAGTAGAGCTTATTAATGCAGGCACAGAAATGTACTAATATATAATTCTCGCAGTGTAGATGGATTAGAGCATGAGCAAAGGAGCTCTTATCTGTTTGCACCTGCCTGAGTAGCCATCTGTGATCAGAATTCATTTTCTGGCCTGGTCATCAGGCGGTGGAGCAAAGCAAATGCCATCTCAGGGCAATTACAAGATGCCAGTGTAGCCAAAAGATCCTGACCCAAAGCTCTTTGAAGTACAAATTCAGCCTTCCTTGGTTTTGATGGCATCTTAATCAAAGCTCTATTTCACTGCTTTTACTTATCCTGAGTTCCCTTGGATCCTGAATTTAACTCTGTGAAAATACAGACATAGACAAGAGCATGATTCACTCTACCAGTTCAAATTCTGTTTAGTTCCTGCTTAGAAACACATCTAAATGATTTTGACTGACCTCTTTCAGTTGGGAAGGTAAAAGTTAACTTTGAGGGCTGCCGTGCTTGCCCCAAGTCCAAGAGGGACAGATGTATCTTAATGTCGTTTGGTGCAAAGTTGATACTTGAAAGTTCTTAAAGTTTTTGCTGGCTCAGATTCAACCCACTTAACTTTAGGCATGTATCTAAGGAGCCTAATTGTAATTGGTTCCACATATAACCAACTGATAGAGCCAAGTCTGTGTAGAGGGCAATGAAGACCTGTTAAGATACTAGTTGCCTACTGAAGGTCTGTGTACATTAATCTGTCTACGTTAACTATGTGAGGTTAGTAGAATGATGACACTTCTTATGTCAGCTCTTCAAGCTGATGGTCAAATTTTTGTGGGACAGTCCTGGCTGGCATTTTAGACTTGTTATCAGCAGACGTTGGTCAGGATTCAAGCTGCTTCTGTTCTGAGGGAGCAGCAACAAGGGGTTGGACTGAAAAAACCCTACAAAATCAAGTAACATTTGAGATATTCCTTCAGAATGCTAGAAAAAAGTTTCAGGCTAAATATCTTCTATCCTCAAAACAACCCACCAGGGAGATCCACAACCAGGGGCTGCCACACAGAATCCTGAACTGTCAATAGTGGAAGAAAAGGTAGAGAGTCATAGCATACGTATGATCTGAGAATAAGGCCTGCAGAGAAGAGTAGGGCAAGACATGCCAGCTGCAACTTATAGGAAGCTCAGTAGGACAATTTAACATTGATTATTTTTTTTCATTTTTTATATCTTGTATTGTGCTATTTGTCTTCAATGTGAGATACTCTGCCACTTTTTCATTTTATTTTCATTCTTGCCATGAGCTGTGTGTCTATGCTGAGAGAATCCTTGCTGTCGATTTCCTCAAAAGGATTTCTGTAGCAAAAGAAGCATTTCTGTTGTTCCTTACTCCCACTCAGAGTATTAACAAGATCAGGATAATGGATTCTTATGTACGTGCAATGCCATTCTTCCTATAAAAATGCATATACAGTACAGTGCTTCTAGCTTGGTAACAGATACAAACTGCTTTTATATTGATATCCTAATACATCCTTAGCATTTTTCATCAATTCTCAACAACAAGCTGTGTCCTACACTGATGTTGTTATGTTTCACCCTCCACTGGGAGCAGAGTAATGTGATGTGCAAAGATGTAAGGCCTCTGCTATGTCCCTTTTTACATTAAAATCCCATTCCAATACTGCTAAAAATCTAAGAAAATTGTGGGATGCTATATATTGAAAGACTGAAAATTCGAGGGAAGGGAGGCAGAGGGAGAGAAACTGTATGTTTCCTGCAGTTCATTCTTAGCTCTTTTCCTTAATCATACCTAGAATTCTGGTATTTGTGACGTTTTGATGTTGCATGTAAGTTAATTGTAGGAAATTCAGGACCAAATCTATCAGGGTAAGAACATGTGAATAGGCTACTTATTTAAGCCCCAGCTGTGCTACTTGGAACCAATAACACATTCAAGAATACCTATCAAAATTAATATCATTAAATGTTCACTAGTGCGAAATAAAGACAGCAAAATCTGCATCTCATTTTGTTTTCTTACTAGATACAGAATCATAAAACCAAGGAACTTGGAGTGAGGAAACACCGAATTGGTTTTCCTAGTCATTTCCTACAGCATCCCACGCTCTGTTTGTTAAAGGTTTCAAAAGCCACCATGTTCTATATATCTGAAAGAAGAAACTTATAACCCTCTCAGATAGACTAATCTGCTAGAAAACAAAACCTCTCCCTGTGGCTGGTAACCCTGTCCTGAGTGACACCTGAGGTACTCTAAGGAGCTTTGCATTGTCCCCACTGAATTCTTCCATTTGCCCAAAGTTTCCCTGTTTTTACACCCATCTAATTTTTAGAATGAGACTACCTGAAGTGGAAGGAAGAAACAATCCCCTAATGTGTTTGCCTAAGATATCTGCTCTGTTTTTCTCCAAAGTTTGATGCCTAGCGTGAATTTGAAACTGTATGCAGTATGTTTGAGTCACAAGTTGCTGATGATTCAGCTCGGGTTTTCTACTTCTACTACCACTGCAAAAGGAATGAGAGAAAATTCAACAGAGCTTATTTCCGAAGGAAACAGAAATATCTTTACTGCTTACTAAACTGTGCTTATATGAACTGTCTGGTATGACAGTGAAGCTTATAACTGATCATAATAAGCAACCTTTGTTGCTAGAATTCTGCACCAAAGTCAAAGAATAGAACTCATGAAGCTAACAGTTTTCAGATCACTCCATCCGCTCTTGGATGAATGGTATAAATGACCTTTCAAGGAGACTCCTGTGACTCCGTGACAGTCACACCAGCCAGAGAACATTTCTCCTGTATTTGAGTTGAGCAATATCAGGTTACCGCCTAATCCTGACCTATCATTAATCACCGCAGAGCCAGCCGCAGAAAAAAATATTAGCAATCGGATAGAAAAGTCTGGAAGGAAAGTGGCTCCATTCCCTGACAGAAGGAGAAGTAAGTGCTCTGGCAGGCTGTTCAGATTTGGAAAGCCCTCTTTGTCTAGCCATGCTCTCACAGCAAAGAGGATCAATAGAAAAAAATCAAATGCATTATCTTTGTTTACATCCTAGGCACAACAGTGTGAAAATCCTCACCAGGCTAAGGAGTCTGATGGCATGTGATGGATGCCCTGTTTAAATGATGCCTTTGAAAGCTTTCACAGTGCTCTGACAGAGGACTCACTGGAGAATAAATGACTTTCCTTTAAATTACAAGAGCCTGGGTTGAGAAGACAGACAGTGTGAATGTTGCGCTATAAATTCAATATATTCAACTGCTTCTGGTGCTAAAGAGCAATTGTTAGTGGTGAAAACATGTCCAAGATTGTCTTTGACCCAAGGAAGTTTTGGTTATCAGTAATGAGAAAGCTACAACATTTTATTTTGAATTATTTTTTCTACTTACAGAATATGCTTGCAATAAAAAAATAGAAATGTGCTTCAGGCTTGAATTTGCTATGCTGGCAATCCATATAAAAAAAATACATAAAAATCCAATGGAAGCACTCAAGTGTGCATTGTGTATTATTCTTAAGTGCATACTGAGAGTGTACCAGTATAGCTATTTGGTATATTAAGTGTGTTATGAAGCTTTGGAATAATAGGTGAAATATCTGGAGATGGCAATATTACATAAACACAGCCTTTCCTTAGATAAAGTAGCTATATTTCATGCAAAGTATGTGGGGTTATTGGTAAAGAAAAGTTTAATCTTTTTGTAAAATGCGCGCATTCATGCTCTTCCCCATATATCACCAAGTTAAGAGTAAAGAAAAACTCTTTGGAATAAAGTGGATCAACTGGCACAAAGAGTCACTCTTGTGGCTCTCTGTTGGATAAGCAAATTCACGCTAAGCAAGCAAAGCTCATTCACCTCCAGGTTGGACCTAGATACACCTGCATTCAGATTACCAGATACCCCACCTGGGTAACTAATTTCAAGAGATTTCAGCCACCGTGTTCACATCACAATAAAAAGCCTATTTAGGAGCTGAACCCTAAATATAAAACATTTTGTCAACATATTTATGCTCCCTGCTGAGGTGGGGATGCAATACTGAACAACCACAGTGGAAACAATGCCTCATGCTATAGGCGCTTTCAAAGGCCAGACTCAGGAAGGGACTGTGAAGGACCTCATTATGGAGAAGACAACAAGTCAGATGGAAATTACTTACTTTCAGGACTCCCTAAGATCTCTAGGAGCTCTTACTTTTTTTTTTTTTTTTTAACCAATAAACTAATCCATATTTTCAAATTCCTACAGCTTTTTGCTAAAGGTAGCTTGCCTGACTGAAAGATTTATAAGTTCTTCTAGAGCACCATAACCTGTGCAAAAAATATCCATATGCCATATCTACCATGCATCACTCTGGTTGCCATTTTGTAATAAGGGAAACTGAGGAAGAAAGACATTGAGAACTTGCAGGCATTACACAAAATCAGAAAATACTAGTTCAAAATGTGAAAGAAAAAGAAATTAGACCCGTAAGGAGGTCATTCAGCACTAACGTGACCTTATGCCTTTGTAACCTGCCGGCACAAGGAACAAACTACAATGACCTGAAGTTGCTTTAATGACAAATTATAATGTGCAAATGCAGGTTTCTGTGTTTGCTTCTTGTTCGATTTTCACGGATCGTCCAAATAAGTTGCTCAGAGTCACCACACGAAGCTGTCATAATAGGAAACCCAAAAGGGCAGGGGAGTGTCAAGTGTCTTTTCTTTTTTTCTTTTTTTTCTTTTTTTTCTTTTTTCTTTTTTTTTTTTTCACCTCCACTCAGTGTCATGAAGTTTAATAAAAAAAATGGAAAAGGAATAGTAGGTACCCAGGAAAGATGGAGATTCAGTCTTTCCCTCGACCTGTCCTTTATTGCCCTCCTCTTACTCTTTGGGAGACTTCCAGGTGTCTGCTCTCTGAGCAATCTCCCTCTCTGCATGGAGAAGTGCTCTGGGTAGCCTGGGTGAGATTCACAGAGCTCCTGCTGCTGTACTGAGTTTTGTAATCCGTAACTTTGAATAATGGCTGGTATAAACGAAGTGATTTTAATTCTGTTTGCACGCTCTTTGGCCAGTAATCAATTTTGCCCTGAGAAAAAGACTTAGTAAAAGAGACTTTTTTTTCCTAATCACTTTGTACCTTGCCTGAAACCACACAAGCAAGAATAAAAACGTTTAGTGGGTTTTGGAGATAGTATGAATATATCAAAAAATCTCTGATTCTTTTTGAAAATATCTGTCTAAGCGTGTAAAACCTCAGTTCATCATAAAGCTCACACAATGGTCAATCATTAACTTTATATATGATAATAATCTTATTTTTGTTCAGTTATGCATGTCAGGGTGCACTTTAATTCAGTTCAGAAACTCATCTCAGCCAAACACATGCCCTGAAGACCGGAAATGTTTTCCTGAACTTCAATTTTAACTTAGGTCACAGGATGGACCAGAACCCTAATGCCAAATTTTAAATTCTCTGTTGGACCTCACAGCCCACTTTAGAGTTGACATCAGCATCCTCAGCCTACATATGAGCAAGTCTAACTAAATGATGTGCTGACTCTGGCAACCCTTTATACCTTGCTATTCTGATGGAGTTATTGAAAATGGAATTGGGTTGTCTCCACTTTAATCAAGGGTGAATGCAAGACAAGTTGGAAAGGAGTGGGAATGAGCTGTGCAATTTGTTGACTACTGCAAATCCTGCTCCATAATTATATTTCTTTCTATGGTAGTTATTTGAATTCACTTAGTAGTCAGAGCACATAATTTCTAAAAAAAAAAGAAATTTACAATCGAAGGTAATGGGGTGTTAATAAAATATAAATCTGCTGGCTGTTGAGTCTCGTGGATAGTAAAATAGACAATTATTGCTCTGAAGGTTCCACTGAAAAATAAAATGCTGTTGTCTTTGGAAGTATTTGCTTAAACCATATTATTTGGTTTGCTCAAAATTTGCAGAGCTGTGTTATTGGAAAAGGGTTTTGTTTTGTTTTTTTTATTCAGCAGAGAACTGAAAAGATTTGAGTCTTCAATTATGGAAGAGGAAAAAAAAATCCCCATCAAGTAATGTAGTTTAATGATCTTAGATGATGGTCTGCCTAGATAGTATGTCTTCTCTAGCTCTCTGTGATGTTGTGATCATAGTTGTGCTAGACAGTAAATGCCTTTGCAAACTGGTTTGTCAAAATTTAAGTGTAGGATTAATGAAAAAGTGAGGAAATTAAGGTTACCAGTAAGGTGTTTGGTCTCAGTTTGTTTTTCTCATCAAACCAGGACAAGTGAACAAAGCAATGTCAGCAAGGCATGTGGTACTTAGGGTTGAGAAGCTGAGTGATAATTGCATCTGAGGATGTTGCCCATGACTTTCTCTCCTAGCCATCAGGGAGCCCTTGTAAGATCTTAAGCAATTCTTCAGTCCCTCACTCTATTTGTACCACGTTGGCAATTTGATTTTTCACTCAGATTTGTTTCAAAGTGTGTGAAAGCCACCACAAACTGAAAAAGCAGATGTATTTCTTCATATGCAATTGGTAGCTCCAGTTTGCTTAAAAAACCTTTCTACAAATACTCTTTTCACATTTGATGTTTGAGAATGGGGAGCCATGCCAAGGGTATTTCCACCCTGAGAATTCTTGTATACTGCTGTTTCTGTGTATATTAACGAGTATAACAGGAAGGATTTATCATAAGAGTGTGCAAAAGTGCTACACTGTCAAATGTTTTATGGAGTATGAAATTGCAAGTGTCAACTTAATAATAGTAAGATGGGGATTGTAGTACACTTAAGAGTGATCAAAATCAATAAATACACACAACTGTCTGGATGCGTCATAAAAGCAGGGAGTTCATAGTGGTTGCCTCTGCATGCCAAAATGAAAATAAACCAAAGAACAGAAGACGAACAGCTAAGATATTTTAGGGTCTAGCATCAACATCCAGGTGATGTACTTTGGTATTGGAGAATTGCCTACAGCAAAGCCCAGGCTGAAATCTCTTTAAAGACAATGGGATTCATTCTTCTGGCCTACGTGATTAAAAAGAGAAACAAAATATGAGGCAGTTCTACACCAATTTGAGTCTCAAGTCAGTCTTAAAATTAGAGGTCTCATTCTGATGATGTATTTACGAGCCTAGAGAAACAGCGGAGCCAAAACAGGTCTCTGTTTCCTCCCCAATTAAATAGTAGTTGTGTCTGTGACACCACAGTTCATTGTTGCAGCACAGAGCATTAACATTGCAAAGTGCAGAGGAACTATTCAAAAGCTTTTCATGATTAGCCTTTATTAATTGCACAATGTGGGTCTTTAAGAAAAGTGATTTAGAGTTCCATGAAGCTAATTTTGCAAAAATTTTATTCTAGGTCTCTGCAACTGATAAGTAAATGTTAAAAAGCCCCCACAAGCACGTGACAGTATAAGTATTATTTTTTTTAATATGTGTAATTTTTACATATGCAATATAAGTTTTATATATTGCCCTGATTTGAGCGACACAGGATTAATTTCTCTTTCAGTAATTTTCAGTATGGTCTTTTCTAATGCTAGGGAAAACTGCAATTTTAAAAGACTCCAGTCTCTGAATTGGTGAAAATATTAACTTTATAGCCAGCTATGCTATGCAGGTTTCAAGGTCTCAGTGTTTTTGAGATCTCCCGGTGCAGGGACGAGGAGCGAGACCCAGGCACTTGACCCAAGCTGGCCAACAGGACTGTTTCATACCATGAACATCACGTTCAATATAAATTAGAAAGTTTGCAGAGGAGTTCTCTCTCTTCCTTGATGGCTGCGGTCCTGAGAACTTCTTGCCCCGGTGCTGGACCCATGAGCCCTTCCCTTCCTCCCGAAGCCGCAGCGCTCACAGTGTCCCACATTTGCTGTCCCCTGCTGGGAGTGCACGGCTTCCTGCTGATGGCATGGGCTGGGTATAATCCTCATATATTTTATATTGGTATCAGGATCAATACTGGTTCTTTAGTATTATTAATGTTAATTATTTAGTCTTATTCTATTAAATCTGTTTATATTTCAACCCTTGGGTTTCCTTGTTTTTTCCCACTTCCCCTTCCCGTGTGGGCAGAGGTCATCGGGTGACAGAATAATTGTCTAAACAACAATAAATTGTTGTGTGTTCCTCAAAGCATAACATATATATTTGTAACATATGTAATATGTGATATTTTTTGAAACAAAAGGTGACATCCCATGCTTCCATTTTTACGTGCTCACCTTCAAATGGCCCAAGTACAGGTCTTCAAATGTAATGACTTCTTGTGAAAATGCTGCTTGTTGGGATCCCTACCAGTAACACTTTTTAGAGCAAATTTAATTCAAATGCAGGACCAATGCCACTATTTGCTGACTCAAGTTGGATATACGCACAAATATTTTGCTGAATATGTGCCACATTCTTCAGTTCTCCACTAGGAATCTAATACACACTCAGAGGACAGAATAACCTGAGGTGTGTAGTGGTCCAAACTAACTTTCATTTCACCTGGGTATATTCATGCACTTCAAACAAATCTCACCCCGTGAGTGAGTCCTTACAGAAAAACCACTTCAATGGGTTAAATTTGGAATAATAGGAGAGAAAGATATCCTCACTGTGCAGGGGCCCATTTCTTAATGCGGGGTGGTTATAATTAAAGTTCCATAGGCAATTGTTTCATTCCATTTCCTCCATCTCACTACTGCCCTTAGATAATTTAAGGTCTCTTTGCGTATGAGTTTAGAATTCAAACATATTGTGAATTGAGAAATCTTCTTTCCCCTCTGGTGCATAAAAGTGGAAGAATGATATTCACCTATTGTGTTCAATAGAATTCATTTTAGGATGAATTTAAAACACAGAAACTCAAATCTATTTTTCCATATACGCCACATTCTGTTTTCCTAAAATCTGTGCAGAAAAATTCTTCTTATGCAGAACTGTTGCAAAAAATCACATTCACAGCTATTCCATTTATAGTGCCAAAATAAATAACAAATATTTTCCTCGCTAAAGGGCTCAAAGAAGAATTGCAAATATCCTGTACAGAACTGTACAGACGAAACTGCTCAGTTCAGAGTCTACCACTAGTGATTTCTGTCTTTGCATCTGGGCAGGAGCTGTTAAGGTTTGTTTAATTATTACTTACACTATAATACAGTCCACAGAGAAAAATTAATTGCAAAATGTATCCATCTTACAGGGAAAGTAATATCAGCTAGAATAAAAGCTGAAGCTTTTCCAATTAAAGCTGCTGTCAGTAAAGTGCAGAATGTGATTGCAAATGCAAAAAAGCAGTTTAACTTTAGCTCTCCTGCAAATACACCATGGATTGGGTATGCGAGCACCATCTGTCCAAATACTGGCCAAACCGATCTTTTTAATGACTGTATAGATTCAAACACAGCCACCATGACATGCAGTGTAATCTTGCTTCAAGGTTCTTTGAAGACAAGCAAAATCTCTGTTTACCCATGGAGGACTGGGTCATGAGTCACTTTCTGAGTATTTTTTCAGCCCACTTGCATTGCACTCATTGGTTGCATGGCTGAATATGAACTCAATAGAGCTGAGGTCAGAAGAGGAGCAGAGTTATATCCGCAATCCTGTTAAGCAGTAATCCCATTTTAGCCCCACGAAAAAAACCAGGCTCTGTGCTCAACTGGTATTAATTGCCCTAGCTCCCATATTGCCATTTTTACATTATAAATATGGCATGATTAATTAGTTAGCATATTTATTAGTTTTTCATCAATTTTCTCCTAAAGAAAGCAAGCTACTGGACCCAATGGCTATTATTGGCTATTTTAATCCAAAAATTATTCAGAATGGTCATGAAAAGTAGTGCCTGGCTTTTTTAGAAAAGTAACAAGCTGATTGTTTCTACTAGTTTTCAAAATCTTCAGATTTTGGTTAAGAAAAGGGTTTTAAACACATTCTGGAGATAACATAGGCATGTGTTTAATTGCTTTTCTGAATACAGACCTCATTGAGGCTAAACAACCCGACTTTTAGTTGTGTAGGCGTATGCTGTAATTCATGGATGTTAGTAGGTGAGCATTTCTAGATGGGAAAGCTTGGTCCTGTGTAAGTTTTGCTGACCTGGGATTTCATCCAACATTTTGAAGTATGGAGCTACAGATGAATCAGATAGTACATGACAAACAATATTTTAAGCCATAGTTGAAAGTTTTATAGAAAGAATTGAGGAATTCCAGATTGCATCCTCTACTCCAAACCTCATTCCTCTAGCAAGCAAAATATTGTCAAGCACAGATCACAAAGAACATGCTTTCATTCACGTGCTTTCATTCATACACAGTTGTGTCAATTCACCTCTTAAGCAGAGTTTTACCTTTTGCAAAAAATAGGAGTTTGAGTTTAGTGTTATACACTTTGTGCCATTCCATTTCATTTCAAACCACAGCAGTATCTAAATAATCCGGAGTTACTTTGTACCAGCTGAGGATCTACACTACCAGGTTTGTAAAAACTTTAGTTTGTGAAAACAAAGCCTAGTTTTACTGACATTTTACCAATGCAAAAGCTGGGACTCAAAAGATGTGTTGCAATGCTCTCAGGAGTCATTTCCATATCATACTAGATTCACGCTTCTTTGGAATTAAGTTAATGTAATCACAAAGAAAGTGAGAGTAATGCCAGAGTCAATCTTGATATAAACCCCATATCGACCTCTCCCACAGAGTTACAGTGTCTAACACTAGAAAGCCTGCCATAGCAGGTAGGAACCAAAGACCCCTCTAGCCCAAAGCCATCTTTGCAACAATGGCCAAAAGCAGCAACTGTTGTTATGGAGCGGATGCAATAAAAAAAGGTATAAGAACACTCTTGCAACTCCAACAAACTGTGGCTCAGGGAAGTCCTGAGCCAGAGGTATTATCTCTCTACTCAATACCACGTGACAGATTTTTCTTCCATGAGTTTTTCCAGTGACTTTTTGAATTCATATAAACTTAATACCCACAGACATGAATTTCACAGCCTATCTACCTGCTGCATAAATATTATTTTATGAACTTGCCAGCTACTATTGATAACAAATTCTGGAAGCTCAATACTATAGCTTCCCTTATCTATTAGGTTTCTTCAAGAAGTCAGTACTTAAAAGATGTAGAAGCAGCAGAGATCTCTTCCTAGAACTCCTTTATTATTTACCAGCAGTCTGTAGATTCCCCATTCCAATTAAAAGACACCTGCACAATACCTCAGTCTTCTCTACAAACTCAATGGTATAAACTTCAAAACAAATGCATTTTAATGAAAGGGAGACACTTGAGGCACAGCTCTCATTTGTGTACAATTGTAAATGGGCAACTAGGGCAAAAGATGATTGGCATCACTCTCGAAGGTGGAGGCAGCAATTTTGGATTAAGACAGTCCTTATTGAAAGGAACATTTTTAAATAGAAAAATGAGGAAAAAGGAGAGTGAAAACTTGAAGTTGTTATTAACCCGCCTGCTGCCTTCATATATCCTTTAATGAGAAAACTCTAAAGCTGTTGTGTTAAGAAACGTTCTTTTGCTAATGCTGTAAATCCAGGAAATGCACCTGTTAAAAGAGTATTCTTTTGTATAAAATCAAGGAAGTGTAAGTAATCTGACATCATCACTTGCCTGGTGAGGCCATTATCCAGGCCATTATACTGTAGAATAAGAAAAGAAAAGTTTTCCAAAGGACTTCACGTCATTTACGACTTGCTGTTCATCCGTTATCTTGATTACATTATGAAAATAAACATGATGTAATGCTGAGATTACTTTTAGTTCACCAACACTTTAAGGCTTACGGTGTATATACATTGCTCTTCTGTATTATCATGGTGTTTAAGTAGTATTGCATATCTTCCTTCCCAATACCACCATGCTATTTTGTGGAAATAAATTAACAAAATGGCCTGGGCATAACCTCCATTCTTATGCATAATTTATATGGCTCCATAATTAATAGCTGTGTCTGAGACACAAATTAGTCATTCCAAGTAACGAGACTTTTCTTAAGAAAGAATGTTCTTAAGAGTGTGTTTCATCTCACACCAATGCATGGGTTATTTGGAGGTATTTATTCCGTTTAAATTACCGGTATGTAAAATGTAAAAATATTTCATAAGCACCATCATTTCTTTATCTTTTTAATATTATTTTTATATACTTGTTTTCATGTGTGATGGTTCCATTTTTCTTTTGTTGGTTGTGTTCTCTTTTATTGCATATAAAAATATGTTTGGATAAATTGCACATAAAGTTGTTTATTGCTGCTTAAATCTGCTGGAGGTTTACAAAGAACATACCCTGCAGCAATTCTCATTCAAATTGGGAGAAGATCCCACCTCTTGTTAAATTCCGTGCTTTATTTCTTCCACACCAGCATCCTGCAACACAGACAATAACCAGAATGACCCTGGAACTCTAGAGAGTTTTTGCTGTATTGTAGCTGCTGCTCATTGACATAGATCCAGCAAGCATGAAACTTGTTTGTTTACAGGTCATGAAGGCTGAAGACACTGATGAATATTTTATTTTCAGCTCCTTTTTTCATTTACAATTCCTGATATGAAAATGTCCCCTGGAATTGTACATGCCTGAAGAACAGGGGAAATACATAGACTAGTAATTAGAGCAAGGTGCAGACAGCCCTTTGACCTGAGGCCACTTGTTGTGGTATAATTTATGCAGATTTATCTAAAAACAGGGAGACCTCTTTCCTTGCTTTTGGGAAAAGTTGTTGCCCCTGGACTGTGCTTGAAGAAGTGGTGAGAGACTATTAGCCATCATCAGCAAAAACCATGCCAGAGAGCATGCTAATAATTAAACAGTATGGACAATCACACGCCAGTGCTCACACCCCACTCATGTTTTATTAATTAGTACAGAATTTAATCAAAGATTTTGGGTTAGGAACCTGACTGACATGCTAGGGTAGCAACAACAGCAATTCCTGCCCCAAAGAGCAAAAGGCTGAATGTGAATGCAGTTGGTTTCCCAGATCCTTCTTTGCTTTCAGGAGTGAGAAAAGGCAGGAGTGCATCTGCTCTCCTCTGAGGAAGTTTAAACCCTGTGTCTCCAGAGGGAGGTAATTACATATATTCTTGAACAGAACAGTTCAGTTAGTGCAAATTTTGTTTTCTGAGAAGTGAAGTATACACATGTTCTATATTTTTTCATCTCCAAAGGCACGTCTGAGAAAACTCTGCTTGGAAACAAGTATAACTAGAGTTACAGTGGATCGATCTCTGGTCTCTGCCACCGCTTACAAAATACTATTTTAGCTCACGCAAAATGGCAAAATGTAATGACTAGTGATTTGGGTTAGTTTCAGGCTGCTCACCACAAACACATGAACACTTAAGCACTTTCTGAAAAGTGAATCGTGCCCATGGGAAGTGGCTGAGCTGGGTCACTGAAATCACCAATCGCTTTGGAAAATGTCAGACAATAAGTAGAGCTAACTAACAGTAAATACTTGTACTTAACTATTTGGTGACCCACCACCTTCTGAATACCTTATTCTGCAACTGCTGACTGGTAAAAAGTCAGCAATGCCAAACAAATAAAATAACTTCTTTCAAGCGTTTTTTCCATCGTGCCTGATTTTTTGCCCATTTAAATCAATGGCAAAATTATCTTGGATTTAAAGGGCACAGGATTAGGTCATTAGTGTCTCCTAATCCATTTGTCCTAAACCTCCTAGAGAGAGACAAGCGCTGTAACTGTAGAAGAGAAGACATTTGTTTTAATTTTGCTTATTTGAGGTAACAAAATCTGGCACCAAATGCATTTGTGTGTCTGGGTGTAATTATTCTCCTTTCAAAGAACTGCTATTTCTCTCTCGCCTCAGGACCATTAAGGTGTTAAGTACAAAGACACTGCTTGATGGAAGTAGGCTCCAGACAGTCTGAGATGTGAAGAATCAGCTTGGTGAGAGTTACCACATCAGACTGTTGATTAAACAAAGGTAACTCAGTACCGTATCACCAACAGGGAGTGCGAGGAGGGGTGGGAGGCAGACAAAAAAAAAAATATGGTAAGAGTGGAAAGAGACAGAAAATCCTACCCCTCCTGTTGTTCACAAAATTGTTTCCCATTCATTTTCTTCTCCCTTAGCCTCTCTCAGGTCTGAAGTTTAATATTTCTATTGAATGTAATCACAGCTTTGTTGGCTACAACAATTTATAAGGTAGAGATAGGCAAAGACAGAAGCTGGCTGTAAAGGTTTCCATATCAATAGCTGCTTTGTAAGTACGATCACGAGTTCGCAGCACTGCCACCCACTCCCTTCACCTACACTCCCATTAGTCGACAAGGGCAATCAGTCACCTCATCACAGAAACAGACTCAAGAAAGGTGCCTCTATCTTCACAATAAATTGACCTGGATATTAAAATGCAAATCTGTCATCATAAACCTCTGAAAATCCACTTGGATAATAACAACAAATGTGAAACTAGCTTAAGGTGTTGAATAATGACTTTGAAAATAATTCAGAAAAAGAAGGGGTTTTTTCCCCTTTGTTTACCTGCTTTCCATTAATCTTATCAACCCAAAGTTTTTCTGTATTCTCCAACATCTGCAGACTAACCTGTGGCAAGTGAGAGGGAAGAAAAAAAGACACAGTCAGATGAGGCTGTAAATCAGCATATCACAATCACAGAATGGCTGGGGTTGGAAGGGACCTCTGGAGATCATCTAGTCCGAACCCCTGCCAGAGCAGGGTCACCCAGAGCAGGTTGCACAGGAACGCGTCCAGGCGGATTTGGAATGTCTCCAGAGACGGAGACTCCACCATCATATGACCAGATGGGTGTGATTGGAGTGGTGTAACTTGACCCTGCCCACTCATACTGGACATCTGCACTGTCACCTCCAGTGGTATCTTACCTGGGGTATTTTTCTGGCTTGAACATGGCAGTATGCGCAGCTGGACATGTATGATGCCTGATGCAGCCCAGCTATCAGCTCTAGAAAGTCTCAGTAAGTTTGTGCAGAAGGTCTAAAAGGAAACGTTTAAGATATATTGAACAGAAAGGAAAATGTAAAATTTCCCTGTGGGCTTTGGCTTTAGAAAGAAAATTCCATAATTTGAAAAGACAGGCTTTTTACTTATATACATCAGCGATGATACCGGTTTTGAGACTGGTAAAGACTAATAAAGCTTTGCCTTAGATACACACTCAGAGGGGATTCAGTCATCTTTCATGCTGAAGCTTATTTGCCATTTGTGTGTGTGTGTGTGTGGACACAAAAGGTGATTTTTGGCTTAAGAATGGCTGTGGTTGTGAGGGGTTGGTGGTAAGCAGCTATGTGTCTTCTTTTACAGGGACCTGATAAAAGAGAAAACACATGTTGGTGGAGATCGCAAGGCTATTGCCAAGATCACGTTAGATCTTCCATTACAAAGTTTATAACCCAGATAAAATCTATTTTTACCATGATAAAACCCAGATAGGCAGATCTCATACCTACAGCTCCTTTCTGATAACTGTTGGAAACAGCTGTCCATCTTTCTCGCTTTTACTGGAAACTGTATTACAGGCAACAATGCAACAAATTCTGAAGTCATATCAGGAGATAAGTAACGCCTTTCTGGTTGTTTTTCACTTCATTGTTGCAGATCTGCAATTTCTTATTAATTGTGATGTGTAGAAGGCCCATCAGTAATGGTAGAAGATACCACGTAAAGAAAACCTCTGCATTCTAACAATATAAAAGAATATATCATTCACTGTAGCAACTACCACCTTTACTTCATCAGATTATAATTTCTCTCAATTCAGGGACATTCTTAAAAGTAAGCAAATAAGAGAATGGCCCAGGCATGACAGAGTACGTGTGAAATGTCCACTGTGAGAATGGAAGCAGGAAGCATCGTCCAGTGTCAGATGGGCAAACTGTCAGTCACCACCTTTCCAATTGACCCCACTGAGCCTCCAAAAATGTCTAAGGTCTTCCTTGCAGTTACAAAGTTGGTTTGCCAAAGGAAGTGAAGTGGGGATTTATGGGAAAAATATGGACCTGAAGAAAATTGAGATCAGGATGGGAGAGAGAGAGGAAGTGAAGAATAAGGCAGGGAGGGACCTCAGGCATGTAAATGTTTTTTAAGAAATTGGGGCCTTGACTGTCATTGGCAGCAATGAATATTACTGTTCTCAACCAGCAGCTCCCTGTCCTTCTTAACAGCAAGTTTAGAATAAGGAAAACAATAAAGGTTTTACTTACAAAATTTTATCCTCCTTGATTCATCACGAAAGCAAATCTACAAACAGTTTTCATGGTTTCCCAGGTGAAAATAGGTCTCTGTAGGTTTTTATCAAGTAAAAGTCATCTTTTCTCCTTATCACCCTACATCATTAAATCATCAGCCCATCATAGCAAGGACAATGCAAAGTGCTGAAATGATGGAATGCAGGCTGGGATCCCACAAACAAGAAGTGTATTCACAACGTGCCATTGAGTGAACCAGTGGAGCAAAGACTGGCAGCGTACCTGTCCTGCTGAAAGCTGATTGATAACAGGGGTACATTATTTATAGCAAGCTTTATGATATGACTTTTTATAGAACTTGATGCAGGAGAGTACGAACTCAGCTCATTATTTTTGCTCATCTTGAACCAAGGCTCCACATCTAAAATGCTATTGTTAGTGAGGATAAAGATCCTATTCTGAAGAAGCAAACCTGTTTCTCCCTCTGCAGGTGAGATCTTATTTCATTTGACTTGGGAAGAGTCACCAGTGCCCAACCTGATATTTTAAAGTTGATAAGGAGACACAGATCTGCCAATCCAGCGAATGTACATAGTCTGACCCAGTATAAATACAATAGCTGCAATCCTAGCTGACATCCTGGAGACTTAAGGATCGGAGAAAAGGTGAATTGCTGTAGCCTATGTTTAGCAAAACATAACTAGGTGAAGTTTGACAAGGCTTGGAAAGAGTAGTCATGAGGCTATTTTATAATTCCCTGATTGCTAATAGGATCTTCTGAGTTGTGCATGAAAATATTTGAAGAGATTTAAAAAATTGTTGCTGGACGAGATTGTTATGAATCTAAGAAAATTTTTTTCAGAAGCTTGGAAACTGGGCAGGAGTGAATTGAAGAAGGCCTTAAGTACCAAGGACCTGGCTAAAGTTGTCTGGCTAGTAGAGAGGAGTAGAAGTAATACCCTTTATGTGTAAATTACCAGGTTAGGTAACTAAATTAAGCCCCAGACTTCTAAATATAACTTGCTTAACTCATGCATTTGCTTTCAGTGCTCGCTACAGTATAACCTGATGTGTATGGCTCACATCTAGAGCAATGCAAAACCGTCCTCATAAAGACAACTTTCCAAATAATTACAACAAGCAAAGCTAGGGAATATCTTAATTCTTATGGGCATATCAGCTAGGTTATCCCTTTTTCTTCATCCTGGTATAAGCACAGCTATACACACAGGTTTAAGAAATCTAGTCCTCCTTTCCCTTTTCTCTACTAATCCACTGCCTGTCTCCAGAAATAAAAAGAAAAAAAAAACCCAAAAACTATATTTCAGTGTAAAAAGGATGTGATTAGTAAAAGTCACGAGAAAAAGAAGCAAGAATCTGATATCAGATGTTATGTTTTGTATTTCCTTTCAAGCAGTGCGAGTTTTATGAACTTTGCAGTACATGGAGATGGGGTCATTTCCAGTAAGCTGTTCTGCCATTCAGCCTTCCTGGGTGCATTGCCATAGAGGATTCCAAATAGTCTCACTGTCCTCATTAACAAAGCAAAGAAATCTTTCTAAGAGGGAGCTACACTTGCTTATACGTACAGCTGTAGGATAATATTGTGCCCTTTGTTGTTTCTGTTTTTCTTTTTCCCCTTATACTTTTTATTTAAGAGATTCTGCAATTCTATAGATTATGAAAAGAGTAAAATCTTATCATACTCCTCCTAAACTATGTGTATCTATGCATGTAGAATTTATAAAGAATAAGTGCTACCAGTATTCTTGCTGTATGAATTACAGTGGGGTCATTCTGCTCCCAAAAAGTGATGGTGCCAGGCAGTGTACAATGTCATGAAGGACTCATCTGAAGACAGGTAGATAACAGAAAGCCTTGGAGAAAGAAAGTAGCATATTTAAGAGTCAGGGACGAAGCCATGAGGAGGGTAACATGATTTGGTCAAGTTTACACAGGGAATCTAGGGTACAGCTGGGAGCCAAATCCTCAATCTGAGACCTGTATCTAGATCCTGAGCTTGGGAAATGCTTTAATCTTAAAGTCCGTCTCTGTTTCTCTCATGTCTGGCTAAACTTCTGTACCATTGGTTAGTCTATGTGAAAAGAGCTAATTAAGTTTTGAAAGGTGTCTTGGCCTACTGAGCTGGCACCACTCCAATAATTAGGCCGATGCCAGAGGCCATCAGTTTGACTTTCAGAACATTGTTATGTTACAGTTGTAACTATTGTTAGATAAAGCATAATTAGACGGGAATTATTTAAACAAACAAACAAACAAAACCAACTGAAATCCTCAACGCTAAGAAAATAACCCTAAGAATAAAACCTTAAAATACCCTAAACCCAAAAACACAACTGGCAGAAATAGGACTAAATTGGTACAAGAATACTTGTCCAGTGATTCCAAGAAAGCTGGAGAGAGACTCTTTACAAGGATATGTAGTGATAGGATAAGGGGTAATGGCTTCAAACTGAAAGAGGGTAGATTTAGATTGGATATCAGGAAGAAATTCTTTACTCTGAGGGTGGTGAGACACTGGAACAGGTTGCCCAGAGAAGTTGTGAGTGCCCCATCCCTGGAAGTGTTCAAGGCCGGGTTCCACTGATATAATCACTCTATGTTTTATAGAACCTCCTCTCTGGCACTCACAAATCTAAAGTATTTTTTCCAATATTTTGTCCAATATTGACCAAGTTTTTATGTAACGACATTTGTCAATCTAGAGAAAGCTTGTTGTTTTTTTTTTATTAGTAAATAGCCTTACTTTCGTGGGTGAAACACTGCATAAGAGACAACAGCAAGAAGTCATCTCTGCAAGGAGGCCTCAGTTTGAATAAACCTGGATAATGAATCAACCTTTTTCCCGTCAGGAGATTCTTCTCTGCAAGCTGCCTGTCCAAACACGGTACCTTCTGATTCATCAGGGAGACGTTCTTTATACTCACATGAAGGGCTCAGAGCACATAAATCATCCAAGACTGAAATTTCACCTAACTTCAACTACTTAAGAGTTCAGCACTAAGTCTAAGACAATGAGCCAAGCTCTTCCAAAATTCAGTAGCAAGGCCCCCTGCTAAAATAGGTATGCAGCTCTGGAAGTACTTTCATTGACTAAGGACTAGCCTATGGACCTATCTAGGTAGTAAACCTATGGCTGAAGTCGGGTCTAACAATCCTACCCTTCAAATGGTTTAAAAATCCTACCCACAGACCTCTACTGCTGGGGATGATTCTCAGGATCTCTGCTGGTGTCTGCAGAGCCGGCATTTGGAAAATGAACAAGCGTCTTTTACTTGAAACTTGAATGTGTTTGATATGTAAATTATTGACAATGGACTTTCTCATTGCCATTTTTACAGAGTAACATTTTCAAAGCTGACTGTGCTTTAGCATTATTTTTTCCAAGTAAATAGATTACAGGCTGAAATTAAAGGTGCTGCAGATATTTTTGTACATGATAAGCCTGATAAACCAAAAGATACAGGGTTAGGGGCCTGCAGGTATTTTGATAAGTACGTCTTTGCCTTCACAAAACAGTATCAACTGGCTTTTCTAGTTAATTCCTTCAAATATTGCCTCTCCTGTTTAGAAACAGTATTATGTCAGTACCACAGTAGCCTTATTAAAAGAACTGCAAACAAAAGAATTCTTATTATGAGGAAATCAGCCCAAATGACACCGAGTTGTGAATCATCAGTCAACTGCTTCAGCAGTCCGCAAAAACTGAAGGCACTTCGAAGAGGTTAAATTCTTTTTACAAGCAAAAAACTTCACCACTGTCATGAATCCAACTGCTTCGATGTGGATAATTGCCATTTGCACAACCGTTTCCGAAGGCCACCGTTAGCTCAAGGCTTTTTAGAGAGGCGGGTAAAGGCACTTTTGCTGCCCTAAGAATAAAGGGCTGAGGTAAAGCTACCTTTGTCAGCAGAAGTAAGAAAGGGCAAAGTTGGGGTAGGAAGACAGGGGAAAAGCCATCCCAAACGAGTCTTGCTTAGAGCACGTCGTCACTGCCAGGGTGATGAAGAGGATGGTGGAGGGAAAGGTGAGGGACACAACAGGTGTGAGGAGATTTAGGCAAATGTCCTTGTTTAAAGTGTTTAGACATCTTCTAACTAGCCTCTGATACTGAATCTTCTCAAAAGTTGGAGAAAGTGGATGCCTTCTGGAAGGTTTCTGGGCATGGAGAATGTGTTCTCGGACTCTCTGGAGTCCTGTCTCTCCTGATTCCTCCACAACTTTTAACATTAAATTAGCATGGATGGACACCACACATTAAAAAATTGTGTAGATAGAAAGCAGAATGCTGTCCAAAAGCTAATTCCAGGAAAATAGCTATATTTCAGTGGATCAGTAAATGTATCAGTCTGCTGGGATTGTGTGCTAATTAAGATCCCTTTTAAATATATGGCCCTTTTAAATACACAGCTATAAGAGATAGCTGATGTTCAGTAATCTTTTTATAAAGATAATGTTGTAGGATTTATAAGAAAATTTAGATCAGTTGTTGATATTTTTAGGCATGATTAAAAGTTTGAGATTACAAACATCTTTATAAATTTAACAGATTTCACTCCCAGGTTTAACACAATTGCAAGTCTTAATCCCCAAATACCTACTGAAATCCCTCCCCTAGGTTAGGACAAAATGAGTGTAAATAAAAGTAACTAAATAGAATTTTAGTATAAAGTCTGCACAAGCACTAAAATTGATGCTAGAGCTTCAATATTAATTATGTTGGTAGAAATGAAAATGTACCGGTCACAAATATAACTGAAGGAGTTTACATCATTTCGCTGGCTGCATACATATTTCAAAAGTGCTCTGTATATAAAGCTGGATGATACACGGTGCTAAATCTAACAGCACCATCTCATTTTTCATAACCAATTTGGAGGTAATGTGATAAGTAATATGTACATCTGCGAATCAGAACTCTTATAAATGAAAAAATACACAATAATCTTTCCTTAAATAAGTTAAAAATACCCCACCTCGTGCCGTTTTCCTAATGTAATATTTTGCTGCGAGTAAAATTAGACAAATAAGATGTTTCCACTAGAACTGCATTTTACAGATAATTTATTTTCCAAGCTTTAGTGCCAAGCCCCAGCAAGATCTCTTATCTGATAAGTGTTATCCATTTCTATTTTCTCTCACTGCAATTGTGTTAATCATGAAGAATGTTTTTTTCCCACCCTGAATTATTATTGAATTTGTATATAAATGTTTCAAAGTATTTAGTTAATCACATATGAGCTGCCATTTTAATAAGTTGACAACGGTTCCATGTCCTTATTGATCTCTTATAATACTAACAATGTAAATAAATCTTTTATTTCCTCAGTATTCACAGTAGATACTCATTACCTAACTTACTCTGGAATATCAGATCAAGACACATGTCAAATGATGACAAAGCATACTAAGAAATAAAAATACTAGAAAGTGTCACTGAGATGAAGTAGTAAAGCTTTCCAGTCATTTTTCAATTAAACAATCTTAAAAAAAAAAAAAAGTCCACGTGCTGAACCTCAACCTGAAACATGTGATTTCATTTGACATGTCTAGGTTTTGTCAGACTTTCACTGAGTTCAAAACAGGGTATGGAGGAACTTCTTTCTGCCTTCCTGGTGTCTCTGTTCCAGCACTTGAAAACCTTGAAACTCTTTAATATTGATATTCTTGTCAATTGCTGAAGCTGTGAAATTTGTGATGAAAAAAAAACAATTTTCCTGAAGAGCTGCAGGATCCAGGAAGTTTCTCATTCAGTAGAAATTTAAAAGATATTCTAATCTAGACTGAAACTGAACCAAAACCAAATATAGATTTTTGGCAAACTAGAAATCTAGATCCTCATCCCATTCTCATTTCAGAAGAAAAAGAATTACACAATAGTGTTCAGCTGAAGAAACTTTGGAAATCTTACTATAGCTTTTGGAACTGTAGCATTTGATAGAGGCCACAGAGAAATAAATAGGAAGACAGGATTAGATGAAAAGCAAGATGTTTTTCATTGTTTTTAACTAAGAGATCTTCCCACAGCCTTTAAATAGAAAGAAAAGCAGAACTACTAACTGCCATGACACACAGTCTACTAGATTATACAAGAGGAAAAGGGTGTAGATACAAAATTTGGGTCTGGCATAAAAAAGTAAAAGGTGGGACTGATGTAGATGATTAAAGTCTTTAAAGGCAAAGACAAAAGACATAGTAGAGTAAGTAGAGTATGGTGATGATAACAAGAACATACCCTGTACTGACAACTTGAGGGAGGAAATGTTGAAAGGGACAAATTAAGGTAGGTGATACATTCATACAAAAGTAGATCATCCAGCAACAGCAGTCGGATAAGAAAGGTTTAAATGAAAAAGGTGAAAAGCAGGCATAAAGAAAGAGATTTTATTCCATTTTCAAAACCCGATGACTCTATGAAGAAATCTAACACAAAGTTTCAGAAACACGGCTCTGAAATGTACTTCAAAGCGCAAAAGAACAGTCTCAAAACCAGAATACTTTTACATATGATCAAAGTGAAGCTGCATGTGAGCTAATAGCATCCTTGCAACTAAGAAACAGAGTATCCGAGCTCAGTCAGTCAAAATCCTGACCCGAATTATTCATTCGCATAGACTGGTCGAGCAAGAGGGATGCAATCAGTCGCCCTTTCCAGGCCGGTTATCCATTCTGGTAAACCCTTATAGAAGAGAATAGATGTGAAATGCCTTAAAAGATTCAAGGTACTCCTTCACATCTTTCATACGTGTTCCAATTACATTATCCACTTTAAATATTAATATTGGCAGTGACTAAGAGATATAAAATGCAGGAAAATTGTCTTAATTATAAGACTTTGGAAATATTTTATGAGACAGTCCCATGAACCAACGCTGAAACATTGGCTTCTCTGTATTTAATGAGGTTAGGTTATTTTTCTGGTGTGAGATAGGAAGTGTTGTCTAAGGAAAGAATGAAATATCTCTTGCATATTTTAAATTGAAGACATAAAGATATGGAGAAAATCATTGAGAAATGGTGGTTTCTTAAGTTCACATGTGACATCTGAGCTTCTGTTACTCGCTGCATGTGCTCTCATGGACTGCTCCACTGCTGAGGTAAAAAGGCTTAAGCTTATCTATTTTACCTTGCAACTGAGTTTCATTAAGTATAAAGATAATTAAAATGATTCATCCAATGGAGGATAATTTAGCTGTTTCAGTTTAGACTTCTATATTATTTAATGAGCATTCCTGCAATAAAAACAAAAATAAACACATAAAAGTCATGTTATTCCATTTGTCGTACATCCCTGTTTTTCTAGTTCTAGGGAAGGAACTACAGTGTGAGGTCTTGTATAATAACCCCTAGCGCCTCAACTAATGAACATCTGAAGTGACAACCATTTACTTTAATGTGCAGTTGACCATTCTTGAACTTTTGTTGGCTCCATACGTAATTTGGGTGTCCCTTTTGCAAAGTCAGCTTCCCTAATTTTAAATTCTTCTAGTTAATTCCTCCCTTCCTCTTAATGCTGCCTTCGTATGTTGACATTAGTAAAGAAATGTGAGCATAAAACTAGGGTAGCAGCGTAGAGAATTAAAACCCACTGAAGATCAACCGAAGACCAATTATACATGTTTTAGTAGGCTGAAATTTGTGTGAGCCAAAAATGCAAAATCAGTCCATTTCGCTGGAAGACACTTTATTATACACAGTAGATAAGCAGGTTCTGACTATTATGTTTGGATAGGATTTGCACGTACATTTTCCATATACTACTACTCAAAGCTTTATCTAACTGAGGCAAATAATTGTATTCAACAGGCATGTGGAAAATGTATATAGGAGTTAAAGTTTGTCAAAGTGAAAAATTGATTATTCTTTCAAGAGAAGGTTTCACTTTTTTTTTTTTTTTTTCTCTGAGTCTTCATAGTAAAATCTCTCAGGACAGCTGATAAAAAGAACTTGAAGTGTCTAATCTATAGACTTATAAAGAACTGCAAATAACCTGCACAAGAAGTCATAACTCACAGAGGACAAAGAAAATAGTCTACATTTCAAGTAATGAATCAGGCTCTTCTCTTTTTTTATTTGAAGTTTTATTTAAGTTCGGCAGGTTTACAGAGTTTTGAAACATTGTACAATTGATTTTGTCTTTTTATTTCATTTTATTTTATTTTTTAGAAATTGTGATTTAGTCTAATATATTGTCATGATCCCCAGCAGAATGATATACATCCCTTACTGCTTCTCCATAACATTCAATAGTGGGGGGGTCACTTATTTTCAAAAGATGACAAGCCATGTTGCAGAAAATAATAGAGTTTCTTCCATACCACGCTGATCTTATTCAAGATATCTTTAGGTTTCTTCTCTTCTGTTCAAGGCACTTTCATAGCTCAGAGTGTCAGCTTAGGTCCAGATTTTCCAAGAGACTCACTCAGGCACCATGTACAAGCATTGCCATGCTAGATCTCAGACACTGAGCTCTGGAAATGGAATTCATACTCTCAAGTGGAGAACTCTGTTCCTTATACACAGGAGTGTCAAGGTTTAGGTTGGGCTGGCCACTAAACAAGTAACAGATGCTCTTTATTAACCCCTCTCCCTTTCCAGAAGGGGAAGGGAGAGAGAATAAGGGAGAGACACTTATAGGTTTGGGAAAAAAAAAAAAAACAAACAACTTTAATGAAATATTAACAATAAAAAGAAAATATAAAAATATTAATAAGAAAATAATGAAATATACACAAATATGTACAAAACCAATATCGACCTCCCAGGGTGACAATCACGTCACCAGCCTGCACTGGGACTAGACTCAGCAGCAGACGGGAACTGGATTTGGGAACTGGGTTCAGGAACACACAAATCAGGATCAAAGGCAGAAGAACAGACAGAGTCCTCGTCAGATGCCAGTCATTGAAGAAGCAGCAACTTAGAATCATAGAATCATAGAATTGCCTTGGTTGGAAGGGACCTTTCACGTCATCGAGTCCACCCATCAACCTAACTGACAAAAACCGTCACTAAACCATATCTCTAAGCACTATGTCTACCCGACTTTTAAATACGTCCAGGGATGGTGCCTCAACCACTTCCCTGGGCAGCCTGTTCCAATGCTTAATAACCCTTTCAGTGTAAAATTTTTCACTAATATCCAATCTAAACCTTGACCCCTTTTATCCCTCAGCTTTTATACTGAGGATGATGCAAATGGGATAGAATAGCCATTGGTCAGTTTTGGGTCACCTGTCCTATCCACTTCTCCCCTCTATGATCTTCCACTTCCAACCCCCCGAAGGGGCACATAACAAAGTTGTCTGACCTCGGTTGTTATAGCAATAAGTATAAGAAAGATGCCATACCACTCCTTGGTATTAACTATAAACATCAGGCCTTATCTTTGCTAGAAGCAGACACTGTTACTGTTAATTTCAGAGATTGCAGTCAGTTAGAAGAGACTTACCTGGAAAGTAAAATTACTGAAAAAGAAAATGGGTTTTGTTCTATTTCAAACTAGGACAAGGAGTCGGGTGGAGTTCAGTGCTTAGTTTCACAGTCCCCTGTACGCTGAACTCATAACACCCAACAGCAGACGTCGAAAGGAAAGCTTTGGCAGTCACCACCACTCACAACTTGATGGCTCAGGCAAGAATCATCATTCCATTAATCCACAACAACACATGACATTTCCTTTTGCACAGATGGCTAACTCATGTCATCATCATCACCTCAGTCCTCTTGAATTCCACACCTGGAGCTGGCAACATAGATCTAGTTCCCTCTGCAGCCTGAGGTGGTTTGAACCTCATATCCTCGCTTCCTACAAGTTTTTTAATCACACTCAGTTAAAGCATATTGGGATAGTGAAATTTCTGTCCTTCTTGATATTCTAAAGCCGTAATAGTCATCTGAAGCAAGTAAGACATTTGACAAGATGGATGCAAATTAGAAATAGGTAGCAAAACATTGACCATCTTAACTTCCAGTAAAACATCTGATACTGAGATGTAGCTCCATCATTTCTTATTTTCATTTGACCTATGCTGCAAAAAACACCAACATAGCCTAATAAGGATCTCTATATTCATAAAGCTTGTATACATACACTTAGAGTTTGAAAATATATATATTCTGAATTTGATCATATGCCCTGTAAATGTGATTTTATATTGACTGTATTTCAAGATCCCAACTATTTACTTTTATGAATACCAGTGCCATAGATAACAGATCCAGAAAAATTCTGGCATTTGTCTTTCCAACACAAATCATTCTGGTTTTATTGCACTTTTTGGGGAGATTTGCTGGTTAGGATTCCTTTTTGCTTACATTTGCAATATGACTTTGCCAGCATCCTGCAAGCTCATCTCAAATAGTTAACTCCTAGTCAAATAATATCCTGCTCTGAAAGCCTTTGATATGCTAATACAGCAATGTAAATTTCAGACGTGAATTCAGATTAATGTACAGTAATTACTCACAAACACAGGTGAAGCTCTTTCAGTTTTACTGCCCCTATTTACAGATCAAAGACATGGCTTAGCCCTGACATCAAAGATGTGATTTAACCTTTTGAATTTGATCACAAAGAACAAACCTGAGTTACAATTAAAATCATTTTTGAGTGTCAATAAAAAAAAAAAAGAGAAAAAAGTCACGTTTAAGTAGTCAAAGGCAGCAACTCTGTAGATTAGAGGTAGCAACAAGAGTAAATCCTGGCCTACAAGTAGGAAAACACAAGCTAGATTCTTAGCAGAGCTAGTCATAAGCTCCACTACAGGCAATGGACTTAATTCTCTGACCTGTATCATAAAAAGTACTCCAGTAAACAAATCCACTGGCGTAAAGAATACCCACATCAGAGGAAACAACTTTCTATTATAATGCTGGCAGAACCCCATCTAGAATGTATTATTTTAGGGTATGACCTTAAACAGTTTTATGGATACACATTACTATGCTAAAGAGCATTTTCATAGGAATAAATGGAGATTACTCTTATGACTAATATTGTACAATGTGTAAATGCAAGATCAGAGACTAAATTCCTCTTTCAAGTTTATAAGAAATTCAAGAACAAGTCCTATGTTCTGTATATATGTTAACCAGTCTTCAGTACTGAGTAAATAGTTTCAAGAAATAATCCTCTTTGCTTCTCCATCAATCCTTCACTTAAGATGTTTAGCACCTATGTTCATACTGCATATAACCATGCAGCAAAACCTTATTGTTTCTATTCTTCAGTCAGGTCTCAAATGTTTTAAAGAAAAAAACAATGAATTTACAGCAAAAAATATTAATTTGCAACAGGCTTCAAATACATTTGAGTAAGTATTTGAATAAATATTATTCAAGATAAAAGCCTATTACCTCAATCATGAACAACAAATAATGCCACAATGGATTTATTCCTGCCTCATATGTCCCTCTGGCTTACAAATTGGGGCATTTTATTCTAGTTTTTACATCTTATTCCTTATATCCACATAACATGTAAGTTTTGCAGATTCTTTCTGCATTGTGTGGGGCCTGGGACTGCAAAAGTGTATGCAAAGCATCTTTTGTCTCCCACCCCATCAGCCAGCAATATCCAGTTCAGCAGATACACATCAGGTAGAATGGCTGGGTGGAGGTCAGATGTCTGCAACTTCTCTATCCAGCTGTAATTGTGTTTTCCTGCAACATCTTTAGGCCTTGACCTTTCTCTTCCTAATCACACACACAAAAATCCAGCAAGTTATCACCAACTCACATTTTGATCATTGCAAGCTCCTTTTCTCTGGCCCTTGAAGGCTCTCAGCCTTTAAGAAAGCTGAAAAAAGGATTCTTTTCCTTAGCCTGTTTCTTTCCAGAAGTGGCCCCTTTACACAACTCTATCGATTTCCATTTTCCACCACAGGAAACAGGAGCTATTTTCATCCCATTCCAAGTTTCTCATCTTTTAGTCCACCCAGTCTTGAAAGAAATTCCTCAGGTGGTATTGCAGTGGCAGCTCGCTTCACAGACTGGCCAATGATGCCAGCCTCTGTCGTTTGCTTTGCATGTCTTTGTCCTTTTCCCCTCTTACACTCATCCATATCTTTCTGACAACTTAATCCTGATCCCTTCAATCTCTTTCCAGATAATTAATCTTTAATTGCATGTGGTATAATAAACAGTCGCACTGCTTTGCATATGCTGCCCCATCTCTGTACACCCCAGTGTTTTCTCCTGCCCTACCCTGTGAGCCAGTTGTGACGAAGAGGACTTAACTGGACTTAGTGTAGTGAGGTCCTGATAAATGACTAAGACCCTGGCACGCTAGCATACTAATTGTAATGCCTTCTAGTAATAACATCTGGAGCTATTAGAGAGCTGTGCTTTATTTTCGAAATGAAAGGACTAAATTCTGCTTACACCATGGTTAGTAGCTTTGAGTATCATATGACAGAGCTGTTTGCTTTATCTGAGTCAGTTTCTTTTCCTGTTTTGGGAATATTTCACACATGGTATGAGCATTTCTTCACAGTTTCATTGCTTTGCAAAAGCTCTAATTTGTTGGCAAGGAAATAGTTTAGAAATCTTTCTTTTCCAGGACAAATGGAGGTTTTATTTCACCCTAGAAACATATAATAAATAACATGCCCAAGTCATCTAGGCAAGGCATTATTTTTACCTTTGTCATTCATCAAGGAACTAGAAAGCCAGTACATATTTCCATTCAGCTTGTGTCAAAGATATTGGCACAGCTACAGAAGATGCCAGCCACTATTTGTTGCTTTGGCATTCAGAGTAATAACATTGGTTGTGATAAACTCCATTTGTGTGTTCATATTATCCTCTGTATGCACTTTACTTAGAAGCTTTGCACAGTAATATTATCTGTCATATTCCCCATTTCTGGCTGCAGTTAATATTGAACACAAGAAGAACACTGCAACTTAAACTCAGCTAGTCAGAAAGACACCGAGATTGTTTAGGTTTATATTTCCAAGTAAAAGAATACCTCCCACTACTGAAAAACGTGCTAGATGAAATTCTATCTTCTATACAAAAGAAATCTCTCAATCCATCAATGGGATTCAACGGGATCTTCATTTACTGAGACACGCATCTTGCGTACAGGACCTCAAGCTTCAGAGTGGCACTCTTATCACCTATGGGGACCTTTGTGCATAATCTTTGCATAAGGCAATTACTAAGATCTAGATTTAAGTTTATTTCTGCATTCTAGGGCAAGCTTTTAAATAATGACATGGAGCCCTCTTCTAACATGAGAGTGTCGAGCCTGCACTGCCAAAGTGTGTATCAAACCAGGGAAAACTGATGTAGAACTGAAAACAAAGGGGTAAACTCAGATAATGCAATGCAGAAAATCTGTTCTAGGGCAAGAATCTTTACCAGGATGTCAGTGGGAATTCAACACTGACAAAATTATAATGTGGATCAACCCTTTTTGTGTGAGGGTCAACTGAACTCCTGGTCACCCAAATCTGTATTCTAAGGAGTCCTCTGAAGCAGCTTTATATAGCTTAGTATGTTTTCCAGAAGGGGATGATTACTACTGATAATTCCAGTATTCCCCTACATCAGTTGTGTCCAGTTCTGGGCACCTCAATATGAGAGAGACATCAAGGTGCTGGAGCGAGTGCAGAGGAGGGCAACGAAGCTGGTGAAGGGCCTGGAGAATAAATCTTATGGGGAGCGATTGAATGAGCTGGGACTGTTTAGTTTGAGGAAGAGGAGGCTGAGGGGAGACCTCATCACGCTCTACAACTACTTGAAAGGCCATGGTAGAGAGGTTGGTGCTGGTCTCTTCTCACAGGTAATTAGTGATAGAACAAGAGGGAATGGGTTCAAGCTGCAGCAGGGTAGGTTTAGGCTGGACATGAGGAAAAACTTCTTCACAGAAAGAGTGGTGAGACACTGGAATAGGCTGCCCAGGGAGGTGGTGGAGTCGCCATCCCCGAATGTGTTTAAGAGTCTTTTAGATGTGGTGTTAAGGGATATGGTGTAAGGGAGAACTTGGTAGAGTGGGGTTGATGGTTGGACTAGATGATCCCAAGGGTCTTTTCCAACTTAAATAATTCTGTTATTCTACGATTCTGTCAGAATATGCTGGCATGACTTAAAAAGCATCAGTCCCTTATTTAATTTTGGATTCTCAGAGGCTGCAAGAGTGCTAAAAGTATGGAGTCTGGTTAACACTCTGCAGCAAACCATAGCAGAGCAACAATTTCGTAAATGCTGAGCTGAAACCCTGAGGGGCAATCTCACCAGCTCTATGGGTTACTCAGGTCCCGTATGCAAGCTCTGGAAGTTGCCATAAAAAGTAAAAAAAAATAAGTTAGTCAAAGTTGGATTTCATTAATCTTGTTTCTAACCCTCCTCCTTCCAAAGAGGGACACAGTCACATAGGCTGGAAATAAGTCTTCCAGTGTACTGGCTTTGTAGGCAAGGAAAAAAATAATTACATGTCAATGGGCATAAAATAGAGGCAAAACCTTTTTCTGTGAAGTTGAGAATTTCTGCAAAAGAGATGCCAAATGCTCCTTGGGGACATACTGTAGGATGATTTCTTACCAGGAAGGGGATAAGAGACATGACACATGGATTAATCTGAATAAGAAATTATCTACTGTGCTAAAACAAACAATGAAAGCAAGTACGAGCATGACTGCTTTTCCATACTTCTTTTGTGGTCCAGTTTTCTTTAATGCAATACATATATGTTATTAATGCTTATTTTCCTGTCCAGTTGAACTGAAACGGTGACACTATCAGGAACTTGCTAATAAAAATGTCTTCTAACTAGTGCACACTTATGAAAGGTAATCTAATTTGAGAGATTTAGCAATTTAGCAGATCATAAAAATAACCAGATTTCCTTCATATGCCTCCTAGCCTCTTGAGCACCAAGATTTCATACCCTGATGAGACTTCATAAGAAGAATAATATTTATGATAATTTGAGAACAGCATTTGTAATAAAGTTTAGGTCCAAAACCTTTACTATTTATTTATTTATTTAGCAAAATCTTCTACAAGACAAGATGATAGTACGTATAAAAAAAAAGTGGGGGGGGAGAGAAGACATTAACCCCCTAATGAACTGGCAAGAAAATTCTCTTCAGAGATACAGGAATACAGGGGACGTGTCAAGTCTGGTTTCTAGTTTTAGGTTACAGTGTCTGTGATTTGTATTTGTCACATGGAGTTTGCATAAAATGTAAAATTCTTCAACATTAAGAAGAATTCACAGTGGAAAAAATAATGTCATCCCACCAAGTATGAAACCTGTCTCCATCATAAAATATGATAGCCCCAACGAGCCATCAAGGAGACACCTACAGCACCAGTTGCTCACAAGTGACTTCGATAGCGTAAACCAGATCTTCAGAGTACATTATTTTTAGACCACGTGTCAAATCAACCAGCTCAGATACAGTGGAGACATAGGATTGGGAAGGATCCAAACCTAAATCAATTGCTCAGTGATTAATATCACTTAACCTATGTACCTCTTCTCTCCCAGCTGAATGTAATCCAGCTTATCTTCCTATTTCTGTTTTTAGGCCTGCTCTACCCAGACCCATAGTATGTAGGGTAGCAATAACCCTGTTCACTCCTAATCCATCTCCACCAACTTTGCATGGACTTGCAGCTCCGAGGAAATTGGCTCAACCTTTCCTGTGAGCTACGCTGTGCTACATATGTCCTATATAAACACTTCAACCACAGCAAAAGCAAGGTCTTAATATTTGACTTAACCCAGGAGACCCAGGAGACTTATTTAAACTAATTTGGTATGATACAAGATGCATAATGTTAATCAGATATCCATACTGCTGTCACATATGGATTTCTGCGAGATTTAGCGCTTATTCCACGGAACGCAAAAGACTGGATTATGTCCAACACCTCTTGGTAGAACAGTGATAAGGGAGATGAAAAAAATTGTTCTGCTTCTTTCCACATATGACTTCAGGTACAATCTAGCACATTTCTAACAGGAAAAATATTTAAAAAAATAAAAAAAAATCCATTACTAGAAAGAACTAGAAGAAAAGACTCTTCACTGCATTTCCTACTGTGCTTCCAGTTTCTTGTGTGACCTTCAGCAATTTCAGCCTCCCCCAGTTTCTCCTCAATTTCACCTCAGGTTTCATCCATAAAAACGACATTAAATCATTTTCTTCTGATGAGCACGGTAAAACTTGAACGCAGATAGAAAGCATTAGATAAAAAGTGCCAGAAACATGCAAATTACTGTTAGCAGAGCTGTTTTCATTTCTAGCTCCCTTCCCCTTCACTGCTTCTGCCATTGTTTTCTGTTTTCCTCATCAGAATGAAACTACGAGCACAAGAAGAAATCTTCCCTCACCAGCTACATCTCATGACTTTGCAATGTTTCATTTGTTTGTTTATTCGCTTGGGCAGAGTCTTTCTGATGGAAATCAAGTCCAGGCTTTTCCTCCTAGACAAGGTAGCTCTGCAGTGCATTTTTTAGTGTCTTTGTTATGCAAGAAATGTGGGCTTGAAAAGAGCTGCCATTGGGCTGATTGAATTGTCTGGAAGAGAGTTAAAATGTGCCCTGAGCTGATTAGGCCAGCCAGTGTCAATGACAGAGTAAGAGCAAAAGATTTAGCATCAGAGAAATTGCAAGGTTTATCTGGGAGGAGAAGTGGAGTGCTCAGCACTATTTGGTTTTAAGCAACAAATATTTTGCTCCAACACTGCTGAGCACATCATACATTTACGGTTTTACTGTGCTGGGGCACGCACATGTATTTTTCATGCTGCACGCTCTGACCGACTTGCAATGTTTGTAATAACCTGAATTTTCTGGCTAGATTGAAACAAAGCCACAAAATTGAAAACTAGACAGCCCAGCAAAAGAATAGCTGATGGAATAGCTGGAATAGCTTCTGTCCACAGAGGTCACCAGTCACAAAGGACACAAACTCAGAGGATCCCGTGGGCAGGACATAGTAAGAAACTTCATGACAGTAAGGAAAACCATATTTATGCCATAATCCAATAATAGTTCAGACAAATGCCCCTGAGTCTGCAGATTTCACTCAAAACTTTAATGCTAAGCAGAAAACAGACACAACAGGGAGTATTCCCGCTGTCTAACTTTAGGTTCCTAGAGTCATGGGGGAAGGTTATGCTCCTTATCTACATGCTCTGAATCATGCTCTGAAGGACAGTACCATCCCCTCTAGAAAGATCATGAAATGTCTTCTTGAGCATTTTGCTAGGACGGAATTTTTAATGGAATTGGTATCCATGAAATGGATGTCAACAACTTACCTCAGAAATGCTTGCTCTTTTGTACACCCAGGAGTTAAGACAGCCACAGGTGTTTCACCTCCACACCATTGCAGGAGGCACTGCAGCAGGCTGCCTGCAAAGATCCACCACCCAGTAACAGGAACCAAGAGGCCTCAATCACATAACATTCAACAGTGGGACAATGACACAGCCATACACAGGGCTTTCATGTTGCTGGTCTCTCTTCTCCCATAGAATCATAGAATCATAGAATGTGTTGGGTTGGAAGGGACCTCTAAAGGTCATCTAGTCCAACCCCCCTGCAGTAAGCAGGGACATCTTTAACTAGATCAGGTTGCTCAGAGCCTCACCAAGCCTGGCCTTGAATGTCTCCAGGGATGGGGCCTCCACCACCTCTCTGGGCAACCTGGGCCAGTGTCTCACCACCCTCAGTGTAAAGAACTTCTTCCTAATGTCTTATCTAAACCTGCCCTGCTCTAGTTTAAAGCCATTGCCCCTCATCCTATTGCTACATGCCCTTGCAAACAGGGTTATAGAATCATAGGTTCATTTCAGTTGGTAGAGACATTTAGGATCATCAAGTTCAACCGTTAACCGAGAACTGCCAAGTTACCACTAAACTTTGTCCCAGTCACCTCTAAAGCCAATTTGAGGCTTTTAGACATGGGGGCAAAAGCAAATTTTGGGTCCTCAGGATTGCTCAAGAAAGGGTCTGAATGCACCACTTACCAGCCAAGGGGCAAAACTGCTGAGAGTGCTAGTTGTGCAGTCCACTACCACAATCCAATGCCAAATTCAAAATTATCAACAGAAGGACGATTACTTACAGTCACTATAATCATTCATTTGAAGTCCGTGTATGGTCAGAGACCAGAATCACTTATGAAACTGTGGGCAAGCAAAAGGGCAGTGTTATAGGGACAAGGTGACTATGACAGAGACAGCAGCATTTCCAGATGCAGAAACACAATTAACTCAGATTCCTTCAGCCTATCTCCTCTTTCAGCTTTACCACTGCACATGTGGTGAAATTATTCCACTAGTATGGAAGATGGAAGATGGTTTGGTCAACAATCACATCTTTTCATTATGTAGTGATCTTCCCTGTGATGGACTGTACTCTCTGATGTTATTACAAAAATAATTTGAAAGGCACCACACTTCTTTAATCATACACCGTTTCTGGTGCCTTGTTTTTCTCAGGACGCAAATTCCATAACAGCAAAGGTAGAAAAGTGATATTTTCAGGGCAAAGTTGAGAGACAGGAGTCCCTTCATAGCAACATCTGCTATTGCAGGGATTGAAAACAGTGGTGGTGTTCTCGATCCCTGCCCTTATCTTGTGACACATTCTAGGTTGTGTTTTTTAGTGCCATATTATCAGCTTAAAGTTTGTCATAGGGTGACAGAAAGTATGTGCATTCCCTGGTGCAGAACAGACATCCCGTGACTCCACCTACACTACTATTTACTAGTTCGCATATGGTTTTGTGGATTGCTACCTCCTACTCCCATGAGACAGTGTCTCCCTCTACTTAGATGTGACATGGTGAGCTAGGCTTAAAAATTATCAACATCCACTTCACAAGTGTGCATAGATTTGACAGATATTTAGAAAATAATATATCTGTGTTCAAAAATATTTGCAATAAGGTAACTTACCTTATCACAACATTCCTCACTTTTAGTATAGACAGACCACAGAATTTCTAATTACAGCTTTCACAATTAGTGTTATGTGCACCTGTGATTGTTGGTTTTAATGTTATTGCATTAATACATGGCAAGGGGACAGCACGCTTCACTCCTGCAAGCTTTAAATGAAAAGACTGCATCTGAGAGTCAGACTGAAGACTGAATTTCATTAGTTGTGGTATAAATTCATAATATCCTGGATAGGTAACAATCTGAATGGACAGGACAGACCAAGGATAGGAGAACAGCTATCACAGAGAGGTGAAATGTGTTGTTCAGAGTGATGCATAAGGTTAGCCAGAAATAGAACTCAGGTGCAGACCTACTTGGAGAAGGCCATGGGAGGACAGAGCCTGTAACCCCCCTCTTCTCCCTGCTGCCGTTAGGACTGTTCAGAACAACATACCACAGCAACTTCCCAGCTTCCCCTCATCCCAAAGTCAGATTGAAATCAAGGTCTTAAACACCCCAGATAAGTCTCCCATTATGAATTATCCCAAATATCGCAGCACACATCAGTATCATCATGTTGCCAAAATCACACAGAAAGGAGATAAATCCCAGAGTTTCAAGCCTGTGAAACAAGCAGGCCTTACAGACTAAATATTGATTGTTCCATTTCCACAACACTCATCCTGCATGGGAGCATCGTGAATATATTAGGGATGATACTTGGGTCAGGGTGTGCTAATAAGACATTTGGTCTGCTCCCTGGAACCTGAGCTACCTTGAGCAAACCGCCCAGCACTGCTGCTGTGCTGCACACATATCCCAAATAACAACACTGAGATGTGCTTGAAATTAAGAGTGACAGAATAATTTAGTAGCAATGTAGGATGTGATTAACTGTAATGAGATGACACTGACCAAAATGAAATTCTGAATTGAATGATTTCCTAATAACAGCAAGTCTATTGGAATGCAGAACTAACCCTCCATACAAAATGCTTTACTTTTTCAGTCATCTATCTCATTGCAATCACCTGAATGAAAGTTGGGGCAGGACCAGAGATTGCAAAAGGAGAGTTTACTGGTGTGCACATGGCTGGTATGCACAGCAGAGCAACAGAATGTCTTAAATAATTGCTTTAATAAATAGCCAACATGTGTTTAAAAATGTGGTGCCTTCTTATTACCCAGACATATAATTCATAAAATGCAGTGGCAAGAGCCAGTCTAGGGAGACTCACAGGAGGTAAGTGGGAACAAACAAACAAAAGCAGCGTCAAACAGAAATTACACAGAACCACAGAATTGTAGGGGTTGGAACAGACCTTCAGAGATCGTCTAGTCCAACTCCCTGCCAGAGCAGGGTCACCTAGGCCAGGCTGGACAGAAATGCATCCAGGTGGGTTTTGAATATGTCCGGAGAAGGAGACTCCACCAGCTCTCTGGGCAGCTTGTTCCAGTGCTCTGGTACCCTCAAAGCAAAAGAAGTTTTTTCTTATGTTGAGACGAAATTTCCAGTTTGTGCCTGTTGCCCCTTGTCCTGTCACCGGGCACCACTGAAAAGAGTCTGTCCCCATCCTCTTGACACCCGCCCCTTAGATATTGATCAGCATTGGTGAGATCCCCTCTCAGTCTTCTCTTCTGCAGGCTAAACAGACCCAGGTCTCTCAGCCTTTCCTCATAAGAGAGATGCTCCAGTCCCTTGATCATCTTTGTAGCCCTCCGCTGGATTCTCTCTAGCAGTTCCCTGTCCGTCTTGAACTGGGGGGCCCAGAACTGGACACAGTTCTGTCTAATTGCATAGACAGAACCCAGAAATTGCAACCAACCTGTATTTTTAAAAATGGATCTTCAATAATCATGGACATAAGGCAAAGGGAGTGAATGGGGTGGTACGGTCTGCAAAAATGGCAAAATTCCTGGAACAATGGTGTGTGGTGTCCGATGGCTCTTACGGATGTGAGTATGAAATTTCACAGATATACTGTGGGTCTTTTTTATTCCAGAACTAAAAGCAAATGAAGGAAATTGAAACGCCAACATCTACATGTAAATTTGGAAACGTTAGAGATTCTCCGTTAATTGACAGGATGGGCTGTGGGATGTCTGACCCTACATGACTGGAGAGACTGCTGAGAGGAAGATTTCACGCTGGAGAAATGCATCTTAGTAGTAAGGACAGCAAAACTGTCTGGGGAAAAGCTCCAAACAATGCCAATCATCGGTTTAGAACAAATACGGTCAAATAAAAGGTCAGAGACAAAGTAATAAGCAGAAGTAGAATGACCAGGAGGACGGATATTCAGTTCATGTCTAATGGAAAGTAATACAAAGGCAGAAAGAAAGTGTCCAGACAGAGGGCAACCATGGGAGGGAACGCTCCATGGCAGCCTGGACAAAGGAAGCAGAATATGTCGCAGTTCATAATGAAAAGCTTCCTGGGGAAGAGAAGGACAATGTCAGTGTACGATGGAGTGCTTGCTGCTGTGTGATGAGATGGGTGGTGAGTTTTACTCACAGAAGACATTAGAAATGAGAGCAGCATCACCAACGGAAATGCAGCAATATTTGTTAGGAGAAATCTGACTAGTTGTTAATGACCTACTGAAAGGCTTTCTGAGAAAACATGTAAATTTAAGAACAGAAAAGCTAGTAAAGCTAGCTGTTTTTTTTCCTTTTTCTTTTAAAGAATAATGAACTAATGAAAGCTGGTTCACAGTGTCTGCAGGGCATCAATTGAATTATGACTATTCAGCTTTTTTTTTTTGACACAAAGAGGCTCATCTGGTCTACTTTGAAATCTCAATGACTATTAAGGGTTGCTGAATTTAGACTAACAATGCTAGACCAAAAAATTTTCTCAAAAACTAGGAAAGAAATAGAAGAGTAAGTTTGAAAAAACAGGAGAATCTAGGAGGAGGTACTTCTGTTTTAGTACAGAAGACTGAAAAGTTAGTTAAAAGTAAATAAAATATCTGATCCCAGCATTTGATATACTCTCCTTACATAAAAAAAAATATTTAGAGGGGCATCTGAAGTGTCACCAGCTACATTTTCTATCTGTTAAATTGAAAAAGCAAACCATTTCTACTGTCAAGTAGAAAGAGCGAAGAGAGAAAGAACAAAGAATGATGAAAGTATGTACTGATGAAACAGGTTCAGCTTAAACCTAAAAGTGTCAGTACTCTGTGTTAATTAAATCCTTAAAAGTAATTTGTTTTTAAAGACAATATTATTAGAGAACCCTCGTGAGAGAAGACACTGAGAGTTGTACCTCAAATGATAGAGGTTTTCATTGTATGGCTGATTCTCAGATCTCAGTGACACAATGAATCCAAGGCAAAACATTCTTAAAAAGAGCCTTACTCCACAGGTCTTATTAAAAACAGGGACACAGCTTCTCAAATCACATATACAGGATTGGAGGAGTGGGAAGATGGGAAAGGTGGAGAAAGGAAGTGCCACATAACTTCACCATGCCCGTCAAGCCAGCTTTCCAAGACTCTACTACGGCAGCGTTATTCAGCTGACGTAGGCTCCTGTCTAGGTGACCTGTATTTACAGCTCCTTCTCCTCTTTTCCTTTTTCACTTTTGCTGTTTTATCCAACCTTGTGTAAGCAGTTGTAACCTGTACCTTTTTCAAACAGAAGATCGTTCCCACCGAAGGGCAATAATACCTGCTGCCTCATATTTTTTCCCTACACAGGCATTTTTGGCTCCCAGTGGTGATATCTTAGTCTTCTTGTATTAGTAGACACAATCATGTGAGCATGAGCTTTACGTATTTGCTTATACGCAGCCTTTATATCAGACGTCTTGAGCTGCATAGGTGATGTAGGTGCGAGATTGTGCAATGTCTGTCCTTCACGAGTAGTTTACAAACCTCCTGGGTATTTTGGTTTGTCTACTACTGAGAGGACGTGCTTACTAGAAAAGTTTTTGGAAATAGATTTTGGATCAAGAAATCCTATTTGTCCAGATGTTGTTCACTTCCATATAACTTCCTTTTTTTTGTTGTTGTTTTTTGTTTTTAATACTGCAAGGTTAAGACTGGTTTTGGAGATGATTTGGTACTCTTTCTCCTCTTTCTCCTTAAATTTTCCAGGAAACAGTGCACCATAGTACTATTGATGCTTACCATCAGTGGAGGCTTTCGTGTCACCCTCAATATACTCCTTGTTCTTGTGGTGAATACACTTATTATCATCCTTTTTAATTCCTGTAAAATTGAGAGTTAGTCCATTGCAGAAAGCACTGTCCACCTTTAGCTTGGTGCCTCCAATGAAAATTTGTTAAAACGAGGTCACCCAGATTCAACTCAGGACAAAGTCTTCTGGTGCCCAGGCATACTTCCCTTTATTTAGATTTAGGTCAGTTTTTTTTTCACATCATTGATTCAACACATGGTAACAATTCAACATAGTTAACCGGGAAGAAAACACTCTTGATCCTCCTTTACATCTCTGGAAAGGTATTCATTTAAATACTTTTTGAATTAGCAATACCATAATGTAAAGAAAATTGTATACTCCTGCTCCTCCTGAAAACACATAGCTAGATATTTAGTTCTAGATCTTCCAAGATATTTAGACTTATTCCTACTAAGGATAATTTGAATTTTTAGCTTCACCAACTTTTAAAACCTTCAATGTTTCTTTCAGAGAAATGGAGATGCCTAAACAGGATGCAAGTACCTAAGAATCTTCTGAGAACTTGGAGTTTAAACTCTGTTTCTCACTTATCCATCTATAAAATAGGCATAATATTACATTATTATAGTATGCTAACTTGCAAAAAGTTTATGAGGTGGCCAAGTGTAACATGTATTGGGATTCAATAAATAGCAATGAAACTCATTTAGTCTTTAGGTAAGCCTCAGTTGACTTTAGTAGGGATTAAATCTGTGATCAGTTTTTGTCTCCTATGAATTGGATTTGTCACCCTACAAAAGCCCTGAACTTGTTTACTGCACTAACCCACAATTTGCTATCAAGAGGTGCATGTTATCTACCACCTCATTTGTACACAATGCTTGCACTTTTCAGGCTACTACTTTTACACATAAAAAGGCCTTTGCCTGGAACACAGAACAAGTACGAACAATTTTCAAAGGACCTTTTTTTCACACTTGAGATTCTTGGAGAATTTATCATGACAGAAAGCTAGACAGTGAAAACTCACTGGTGGGGGAAGGAAAAAAAAACAGACAAGACCTGAGCTGGAGAGGGATCAGACCTCAGATTCTATGTTTAATTTTATTTTTATTTTTTTTTTCACAAATATCAGAAATTATACAGTGCTTATTTTCGTATGAAATCAGTTTTAATCAAGACATTATAGAACCTTCAAAAGGAAGGTCTATAATGATTGTATGGTAGACCTTTAACATGGCAAAGAAGATGGATGTCACTGAAACATATTTTTGCCTAGGTGGAAGGTAAGCTGGTTACAATTGGTTTCCAGCAGCCCCTTCAATTTACATATTTATTTACTGCATTTTAATTTTCCTGGTGTTTCATAGGTCTAATTTCACACTTGCCTCCATCAGCTTTGTGCTCTGCTTGTAATTTGAAATTCCAGTAATCTGTTTTTCTACTTCCATCCTTGGGTACCAATAAAACCTCCATCTGTGTTAAAAAATTAATATTGATGTGCAGATTGAGTATAAAAATGTACCTAGACCAGCTTCAAACAAGTCCTGGTGATTTCATTAAATCTTTTTAATAGCCACTGTCAGTGGGAACTCTGTGTTCTCAGAGAAAATGACTTGCTGTATTTCTTCCAAATCATTATTTGATTCTTAAAGCAAAACAGCCCCAAGCTAAAATAATAGACAATTAGTTTGCCCACAGTCAAATTCAGATTTGTCAGCTAAGATCCTTTACAGGACATGCAGTAGATGTAGCGTGTTTTACTTTAAAAGAAGAAATTCCAATTTGTAGGTTAGTTTCACTGATTGTCCCATTACAAGAGGCTTGTTTATTCACTGGTTCAGTTATTGCTTTAACAGTTTTATCTCAGAGTGGTAAAAGGATTGTACTGGTCCAAGGACTTTTATGGCTCTTTTTTTTTAGATTATTAGGAATACTAACTGAATTGTGATTACAGCAATCAGACATTGCAAACACAGTAGCTGGGCCAGCATAAAACGTAATCTGGAAAACTCTCATGATTTATTCAAGGTGCTTCCCGCGACCTGTGCATTTGATTGGGAGATAAATTCAGATTGCTTCCTCTCCATTTCAAATTGGGAAATATATGTAAAAGATTCCAGTAGAGCAGTGAATAAGTAATATGTCAGACTGCAGGTCAGGTAGCAAATTCATAAAGTTTCCTCAGAAGTTTTCAGGATAACATGAACACACAAATGCATTATTTTCCTCATTACTAATGGGGAAGCTCTCCCTCAGCTAGGACTTTATACATGTTATCATGAGATGAAGTAGGGTGCGGATTTATAAGTACATCATCTGCTTTGCGAGCAGCAGTTCCCTGGAAGCACACTTTTATCCTGCAACAAGTCAGCAGGGCTTGTCCCTCGGAGAAAATGAAAAGTTGCTCAGGGTCATTTCATGAAGCAAATCCCTTCATTTTCTTCATGGCAATTTTTTGGGGTTGCTACATGCCTGTAGAAACAATAGGGATAGATTTTATTTTACTTCTTTCTACTAATTTTATTTCAGGCCATATCCTTGCCATCCTGCCAACTATGCCAATTTACCATGAATCCTGATTTAGGATCCTGCCGACTATGTCAATTTGTCGTAAATGAGTGATTTAGATCGCTGAAAGAAAGACTGTACAAAGTGTTAGCAAAGAGATTTTAGTATGCTGCAAAAGTGTGACTTCACAAAGTTTGAAGGCAAGGTTCACTCTATTAATTACTGCATGGGAACACATACAACGGAAAATTGAGTTACAGTTCAGTTAAAATGATTCACAGAGGGACCAAGGACACAAAGGGTAAGGGAGACCTTCCCGTTGAGTCATGAGGTTCAGAATGGACCCCCCTGCTTTGAAAACTGCATCTCAGAGAGGAGTCTCGGTATGGCTGGATCCAGACTTAGTCCCAGACTTGGTCAATGGTTTATGTCTAAAGGTTTGTATATGTTTCGTTAGCATCAATTCAACATGCAACCAATGTTACCATACTACTGAGTTATGTGCGCTATTGGTTGCTTGCTAAAGATCTGCTGTTGGTAAATGGTCTCTCTGCCTTGAGGCAAGGTCTCTATACCTTGAGAGGCGTCCCAGCTCACAGGGAGATCATTGCCATGCAGCCACAGTGCCTTAGCAGGGAGACCTCAAAGAAGGCTCACTGAGGCTGTCATTTGTTTTGTAGTCAAATTACATTTGATGGAAAACCTATGCATGGGACTCCTTGTACTCACAACTTTCTTTGTTCTTTGATAAATAAGTTTTGAAAAGCCACACGTTATTTATGGGCTAATCACATGATCAGTGCTGCAAACACATATGTATTGGTGTTTACTGTGTCCTTTGAGGGTTTTCAGAAAACAGGTTGAGCCTAGGGGAGTTCTTGGCCCCGCTACAGCTCAGGCTTTTAACTCCTTGGACCCTGTACCAAACTACGGCTAGTTTGGTTAAGGGGTCGAACGCATTCATCACACACTTTGATAAAGCTATTTTGGTGAATATATCTCTCTTTTTAACTGACTTGTCATAGACTTAACACCAGCCATATGTTTAAGGTCTTGCTAAGTGTTGTGCTGAACAGGCTGCTAAAAGTAAGAAACATGTCACTTAATTTTATTTATTTACAACTTAGGCATCCTGTTTAAACCAGTCACCAAGTATCCTTGTGTCATCAGTAGACAGCTGAGATCCCATAACAGGTCATAACAAAAGTCCATCTACCTTTTATCTTAGCTTTACCAGTGCTTACAGCAGAGTAGTATGAATAGAGGGAACTTGTAGCAACATTTCCCTAGAATATTCTCTCACTTTACAACCCTTTCTGGCTCGGTGGCTGATGTCTTTGTACTTGTATCCTGAATGGGGTTTTCTTCCAGGAATATGTCCAGTATGTCCTTGACCCCAAATCAACTTTTAGCGTGCCAAGTGTCACATGGGGCAGAGTTCCTGTGCGTAACCACCTCCCATGTAAAGGATTAAAATCTCCATGTTATGGAGGTCAAAGACTTGTTAAGGCATCTCTTCTCCTGGCCTGATATGCTTAGCTCTTCCATCAGTGGAAGCCACTCCATACCTCCATCCAATTGTCCTCCACATTGTCCTTCTCTGAACTTTCGCCAGCTCTCTCATATCTGTTTTGAGACGGGAAACAAAACTATAAACAAGATAGAAAGGAACAGTGGATTTATACAGTGAATAACTGAACCATCTGTCTGTCAAGACATTATCTCAGTTATTATATTTCTAAAGTTTATTATACAATCAGTCTCTGATCTACCTTCTGACAACATATACTATTGCAACATAAGTCATAATAATAAAATGTAAGATGGTTCTGATGATGCACACCTCAAAAAGGGTGCTCTGGTAGTGAAATTAGATTTGTAAACATCTATGAAAATATTAGATGATATATTGTGAAAGGCACATGCATTTTAATCAACATATATTGCAAGTGGCTGGGCCATGTTTATGAACACTACTTTTATCAGCTTCAAAGGATTATTTTAAAGGGATTTCTGTGACTGAAGGGATTATTTTTGTTTTTCATTCCTAGATATGCAATTGGCAGATGAATCTGTCTCAGGACTGCAAAGGAGTTTTGCAGTTACCTCTCCAGTACAGAATCTGGTTATTCCTGAGGGCCCTCTGTGGCCATATAATACAAACCACAACTGTCAATACATCACTGACAATGCATGGAATCCAAGGGTAAGCCTGAAGGTTTCATAGCTTGACGGGCACAATAAATTGGCACTGTGTACGGACATGAGTGCACCTGGCTTCTCTTAGAGATGTCTCATCAAGACTTGCTTGTGAATTGGGGTGATAATAAGAAGGATAGAGCTGACACACAAAACCCACCAGTTCATTCGTGAGTCTTCAACAGTGCTCTAAAGTTCATAGAAACATAGAATCATAGAATCATAGAACGGTTGTAGTTGAAAGGGACCTTAAAGATCACCTCGTTCCAACCCCTCTGCCATGGGCAGGGACACCTCCCACTAGACCAGGCTGCTCAAAGCCCCATCCAACCTGCTCCTGAGTTCGGCAACTAACGCTAGTTAAAGCTAAATGCTTAATCTATCCAGAAATACTAGCATCATCGAGCTATGAAAATATGAAGCATAAGTATACTGAGAAACATGGCAGCTATAATAAAATTTTAGGTGGAATATCAGAAAGGAGAAAGATGAAAACATTGAAATCTCTATACATTGCTGGCCAAGAATGATGTTTGCACCATTTTTGAGGGCTGGTCAAGCACAGATGTATTTGCTGCATCTTAGCCAGGAAAAATATGTTGCTTTTGAAACAGTGAAGAATACTGAAACAGAAAAAATGTCATTGAGACATGATTTAAAATTATAGACAATTTGAAAAGTGTCCCTCTTTCAGTTCTGACAAATGGTCACAACTATAGGTGCTCTCCAAGAATATTACAGATGTATTTGTACACATATATCGCTCCATAGCATACAGATTTTCTTTCATTTAGGTTAGTTACTGAAGTAACTTACTAAGCAGAGTTTGCAATTTGTGTGCTATTCTTCAGCAGCAACAAGGTTGTTGAAAAATTGCAAGGGTTAATTCCAGTAGAACACGTGCTTGGAGAGAATATTTATGGTGCACTTGTCAGTGTTTTATTGTCTAGTGATGTTGGAAAAAACTTATCACTTAGGCAGCCAAGGGAGCTCCTTCATTGCCTAGGAAAAAAAAAAAAAGGCTCATATTTTATAACAAATATCATAATGAGTGTTCCATATTTATCACTGCATTATACACCAGGGAGCATTCTGCTCCAAGCTAACACATCTGTCTCCCATGTTGGCTGTCCTTACTCATCAGGCTGAATTCATCTGCAAGAGCTTGTTCTTTCCACACTGAGCTTTTCAAGTCTTTCTTCAGGAACTTGATGCAACCCATCACAGTATTTTTCTACATGATAATGTGAGATGATTGAGGAAGGAGGGAGAGCTAAAAGGTTCTTCTGGGTGGGAGTACACACTGAAGGGTTCATGTCCAAAAAACAACATCCATTCACAGTAAAATCTCTTCATGTATTTCAAAGAACTAACATGAAACATCAATTTTTAGAGGTGCTTTCGGTCAACTGAATTGTGCTAATTCTACAGTCACAGAAGAACATGCCCAAGTTTTATGAAGTTCATGAGTTCTTGTGAAGTTAAGTATTTCTTAGTAAGCAAAAGGGAATGACATTTTCTTCCCAATGTGGCTCCTCTCTCTTTCCAAGAGAATAACCTCAAACCAGGACAAAAATCTTCTAAGATTCTTTTAAGAACCTGAATTCAAATGTGCAGACTTATTTTATCCGTTTAATGGATCTAAGGTAGTTTCAAAAGCTTGTAATGATTATTTTTCAGCTAAAGTGGGAAGTGAGTGTTGATACTCAAGTGTTAATAATGGACGATCGAAAACAATCATCTAAAAAAACCAGGAATAACCGATTTACAAGAAAGTGTGGAACAACTGGCTAGAGTGATCTTTTTTAAGAGTGATCTGCATAAAGAGGGAACTGGAAAAGACTCCTTTGACAGTATACATAAACTAGAAAATGCAGTGTGTGTTTTATTCTTCATATTTATTCAGAATTACCTAATAACTGCAAGAACTCATTAAGCAACTTGCTTTCCCTAGCTTCCTGCTAATACAAAGTATCATTTTTCATATGAAATCTTGGAATTTGGAAAAAAAACCCCAACACTATAGGCACTCAAAGCTATGCTTAAAATGCAAGAAAATATTGAAATAAAATATAATTCTAAATTGGAGAAAAAAAGTCTATCCAGGAGTGTAAAATGACTAAGCTTAATGAAAACCAAGATACAAACTTTTATTATTTCAGTCACTGCTTATATAGCTTGCAATCCACCAGAAAAATAGTTTACAGTCGTTATAGTCACTGGAGCCTTCTTCCCAGACAGGTACAATAGAAGACACCTAATTTAGCGTACAATAAATCTCAGCAACTTTTAGAGTTCAAGTGGGGCCTGAATGCCGTTGAAGTGGAATCTGGGACAATTCACAGCAATAATGAATGCAATATTAAAGGAAATATTTCCATGCATTCATGACTTGGCAGTTCATACTTTTGATTAATTTATCACATTATAGCCTCATTCCTTTATTAGCACCAGGAAAGTAAGACATTCAAAACTTTATTGAAAGGTCCTCTATTCTGACTGCTGTATAGAGAATGGACACTGTTAGATGTCTTATATGAACTTCTCTTAAAGCAAATTGAAATTAAAAGTAAATTTTATTCCTTTATTTAAAACAGTTATCTCCTCACAATAGCTGACATATCAACTACAAATTCAGTGCTGCTCCCTCTTCCAGGTATGTGACTTAGTATGATTTAGTAAACTCAGTCAAACAGGAAATAAACATTGTTTCATATAAAATGGGTGGAAATTTATTACAGCTTTTTAGTTCAGCAACACAGATTGTTAAATCTACTTGTCACAGCCAGAATGCAAACCACGTGCTGCAAGTCACCAGGATTAGTCCAGGTAGACATCTGGTAGACAGTTCTTTCTTACTATATAGACATTTTCTTATTTATCTATTTGTCTCCCGTGTCCTGGTATGGGGTAAAGCAGAGCCAACTTTCTGTTCAGTGAGAGAGAGACTCTTGCTCTTGTTCCCATGGCAACGAGGGTGAGCTGAGTCAGGTGTTTACCCCATGGAGGGGTTGCACCTGTGGGGAGGAGCAGACAGGTCAGGTGACCCAAACTGACCAATAGGGTGTTCCATCCCATCTGCCATACTCAGTATCAAAGTCGAGGGATCAAAGGGTCAGCTTTTCTTCAATGGCGTGTCTTCTTCAATGGCTCTCTTGCTTCAGTGGCTGATGTCTGAGGAGGATCCTGTCAGTTCATCTGCCTTTGATCCCAATCCACGGGTTCTTGAATCAAGATCCAGCATCTTGTTCCCATTCGTCACTGAGTGCAGTCGGGAACTTCCCCAGTGCCTGCCGGTGACATCTCCCTGGGAGCTTGGTACAGTTTTGTATATATTATATTTATTTAATTATTTCCTTTTTATTTTATTATTAATATTTCATTAAAGTAGTGTATTTTTTTTCTAAACTTATACTTCTCTTTATCTCTCTTCTTCCTCTCCTTGGAGCGAGAAGTGGGGGACAGCATCTGTTATCTTGTCATTGGCCAACCTATCCCAAACCACAACACTCCCTACATCACCCCATCACCACCCCACTCTTTTTAAAGCATCTTTGAGGAAAAAGTATTGTGACATTTTCTATCTTTTTGGTTTTTTTCCCCAAGCATATTGGACATGCATTTTTGCTCACAACCAGTTCTGGGGAACATTTGTAGCTGCTCTTATGAAGTGAGCTGTAAAGTCAAGGAAATAATGTCCTTACCTGGGCTTCCAGCGTGGCAGAGCAGGAGGAAAGCAGTCAACAACAGGCTTTAAGTCTCATGCATGTGATTAGGAAGAAATCCATACACAATGAAAGTTGATGGAGATTAGTCATCTTCCCTAACCCTAAAGAAGGAATGAACAGGAAGGCTGTCCAGTCAAGGCAAATTGTAATTTTAAGAGGCCATATTAAGCAGCAAGCAAGTAACTATAACTCGTAGCTTTTTTACTTTACCGGGTCTAATAAAATGCACTTTATTTTATCCATATATATATATAATGTATGAATTTTATGCATATTAAAATATTTTATCATAGAATCATAGAATCTTCATGGTTGGAAAGGACCTTTGAGATCATAGAGTCCAACCAAACAAGCTATAATCTCTGCCACTAGAGCATGCCCTGAAGTGCCACATCTAGACGTTTCTTAAATCCCTCTATGGCTGCTGACACAACCACCTCCCTGGGCAGGCTGTTCCAGTGCCTGACCACTCTTTCAGTAAAGTAATTCTTCCGAATATCTAATCTAAACCTCCCCGATGCAACTTCAGATCATTTCCTCTGGTCCTGTCATTATTCACTTGGGAGAAGAGGCCAACACCCACCTCTCTCCAACCTCCTTTCAGGGAGTTGTAGAGGGAAATGAAGTCTCCCCTCAGCCTCCTCTTCTCCAAGCTAAACATGCCCAGCTCCCTCAGCCTCTCCTCATATGACCTGCTCTCCAGACCCCTCACACGCCTGGTGGCTCTCCTCTGGGCACGCTCCAGCACCTCAATGTCCCTCTTGTACAGAGGGGCCAAGAACTGAACACAGTACTCGAGGTGAGGCCTCACCAGTGCCGAGTACAGAGGCACCATCACTTCCCTGCTCCTGCTGGCCACGCTATTGCTGATACAAGCCAGAATGCTGTTGGCCTTCTTGGCCACCTGGGCACACTGCTGGCTCATGTTAAACTGGCCGTCCACCAGCACCCCCAGGGCCTTTTCTACTGGGCAGCTTTCCAGACACTCTTCCCCAAGCCTGTAGCGTTGCTTGGGGTTGTTGTGACCAAAATGCAGGACCTGGCACTTGGCCTTATTAAACCTCATACAGTTGGCCTTGGCCCATCAATCCAGCCTGTCCAGGTCCCTCTGTAGAGCCTTCCTACCCTCGAGCAGATCAACACTCCCACCTAGTTTGGTGTCGTCTGCAAACTTACTGAGGGTGCACTCAATCCCCTCATCCAGATCATCGATAAAGATATTAAACAAAACTGGCCCCAAAACTGACCCCTGAGGGACACCACTGGTGACCGGCCACCAAGAGGATTTCACCCCATTAATCACAACTCTCTGGGCACGGCCATCCAGCCAGTTTTTAACCCAGCCAAGAGTACACTTGTCTATGCCATGATTCACCAGCTTCTCCAGGAGAATGCTGTGATACTTTATTTTAGGATAAGTATCTGTAAGTAAATATAAAGGTTCGAATTCACACATAATTTTGTCAGAGGAGTCCCGTTCTGCAGGACATTGCACAAGCTTCTAGTGAGAGATTGACCATGCCACAGGTACCTTAGATTTTAAACGAACAAGGCGAACTGTGTTAAAGAAGACACAGTGACTTTGCTCTCATCTTTCAGTATAACAGGAGCAGGTCTAGGAATAACACCCAGCACATCTGGAAGGACATATTTCAGCTGCTGCTGTTCAGTAGCTCTAAATAAATCTACCCTAATACTCCTTCCCAATTTTACTTTTGCTATGACATTCATTGTTTAATACAGTGGAGAAGATTAAGAGCTTTCCTAGTGTTACCTGCGTGGCTTTTTGACTGGATTGGTTTAGTTTATTTAAATGATGCTTACAGTACAAAAAAGAAACCATTTAGCCTGAAAGCAGGAATCTTAGATAATATTTGTACAGGAGATTTAAGGTGACAGGCTGAAACAACAAGCTTTGCTATCTAATATCCTTCTATTTATCTAGCCTTTAATAGAACATACAAAGGCATTATTGCAACCCAAATGAAAAACTCTTGGAGTCGCCATGAGCCTTTAGTAATGGCTGAGTATTATTTCTTTGCTGAAGCTCCCAGAAATGGTCAAAATTTAATATGACAACTAAAAGTAAAAATCTGTCTTTTTTTCTCTAAGAACAGAGTAGAGGAAAACCACACTAGCTACACATCTCAGCTCTTTTTGCTCTCCATTCAACCAAGTCTTCAGTCACCTTAGGACATATGATCAAACTTGAAATCCAGAGCAGCATTAAAGCAAGAATTTTCCATACTTATCGAAGGTAATAGATAAGTTTGTCCACAGGCAGTAGTACAGTACATTTAGAAGCTGTTCCATAAATACAACATTACCTAACAGGAATCAGGGCCTTATTTATGTATTAGCTTAAAACTTCTTTAGACCTTTGCAAAGCATGAAAGATATTACAGGCAGTCTTCATCTGAGCATCAGAATCTCTTCAATTTCTTATTTTCATGTTTATCTTTCATGGAATTTGGTCTAAAATTATAACTTTTTTCCTGTTTTTAATTTTAAAAAGAAAATAATTCTGCCTGACTTTCATAATTGGATTATTTTAGCTATGCCATCTGAGAGATTTTATTTTCCAGAGAGTAAGTGTTTAATTTGCCCGTAGCACAGTTTAATTTCTTATAAATCCTTGAGGATCTAGTGCTTTTAAGAATCTTATCTAAAGAAGATACATCAATCAGTATGGCATGACTAACTAGAGTATGATACTTTCAAAAAATTATTAGCAGTCAAGGAAACCAAATGCTCTCTAACTATCTTTTTGAGGGCATCCCATCTTCTATTAGGAGTATCATTAGGTTTATTAAATGGCTTCTCCAAACTTTTGACGTGAAGAATGTCCTTCATTAAGAAAGGGTTCGAGTGTCCTTTATCAGAGGAAACACAGTCTTGCAGATTATATGATAAAAATTGCATGTGATCTGACCATCTTGAATGATTAAATTTTTTCTTGGTTTAAAGATGTGACTTTTTTCATAACTTTTTGTAACAGAGATATTCTGTTCATGGGTAAACATTAGGGGTTTGATTCAGTGGTGTTGCAATGGAGTTACATTAGCATAAAACCAACATACAGAAAAGGTGTCTCTACTCCCAGGAATTATAGCCTATAACAAAATGTTTCCTTTAAGGAAATTTGCATGAAATTTCAGTTGGGCTTAGATTTGACAAAGACAAAACTACAACTTCTGATCAGGTTTATACAAAATTGGCTTTTCAAACTCCATAAGAAGACCTGTTTCTGAATTATTACCTGGTAAATTCCATGTTTGCCCAATGTTTTCTTAACATAAAATGTATAATCATTTAGGAGAGTTCCTGGTCAGCACGTCAAAATATATTATAGTCTCTCCCTAAAAATTATTTGCACTGCATCGTACAGGACGGTTCCACTCAGGCAGCAGGGAATTAAACTCTTTTTCCAAACCCAAGACAAGCCCTTGTAACAACCTGACCCTCAAAATCAAGTTTCTTCAGGGACGTGGTTCATTTGAACAATTTTACATATTTCTGTTTGGGTGACTGAAAACACATTCTGCATGCGCTCATTTTTTCTTCATTGACTGTAAAGTAGTTCTACTGATTTCAGTTCTTGCAAGCTGAATAAACATCCAACAACAGATGCCTACATTTTCCCACAGGATTTACAGGAGGAGCATCAACCTTTTTTCATTCTCATACAGCGTTTATTTGGTAGTAGGGCAGGTTTGAAATACCATTTGCATAAAATCATATCTCACATTCTCACTTGCAGACTTGTAATTTGCAGAAATGTGTTAGGAAAGTCTCAACAGACAAATCCAGGCAAAGACTTGATGGAGATCCTTGTTCAAATTCAAAAACCAGTATTGTTCCATCAGACGCTCATAGCACAATCTTTAAATTTCCAGTAATGTCACAGGAAGGAGGAAAGGAGCAGCAGGAAGCCAAACCCAAATTCTTTGCATATCTTAATGTAGTTAACTAATTAACCTTGATATTTAAGTCATTTTCAACATAAATATGGATATTAATTAAGTAGGTACAACAGAAGTAATGCAGGAAGCAGGGGTAGATCTAGGCCTTAATTGTTTGGCTCTGTCAAAAATACAGAATCTTTTTCAAGGTGCCATAAAGTTAGGAGGTCAGTATTAGGTGGGACGTGAGTTTTCTCCCAGAGACCAGGTAGTCATAAAGATATTTTATGAATATAAAATTCCCTGAATTAAGCAGTCTTTGCATTTCACCCAGAATATCCCCCATTGTATAAATAAATTAATTAATTGTCGCTGACTTTGATTTCTGCCTGCTGAAGTTTTTGTTTTAATTTTACTCTCTCTGGAACACAAAATTTCCTATTCTTCCACCAATTAACAAGAATTGGCTTTGAAACAATTGCACAGAAAAAGCCGAGCTATTGAAAAGAAGCATCTTAAATGCAGAAGTTCTGCAAAGAAGGATCTCTGATAATGAAACAACCACTGCAAGTGATTAAAAGCTGAAAGCATTTGGGAAAAAGCAAATTAACTGAGCTTCTGGAATGAACAGACGTGATCTTTAGAGTTTAGAAATATTATTTCCCCCTTCTCATTCCCTAATGAAAGACAGAGGCAGGACACTATAGCCTACTTTACTTTTCACATCTTTTGTTCTGAGGTACAGCTGCTTCCTTCTGGGGTTCATATTGAAGATATCCAAGGCCTTATCCAGAAAAAATCCCAGACTGTTCTGAATACCTTTGACATAGTTAGGATTAAAACCCAAGAGAAAATAATTCATTTTGTTCAAACATTATGATTGATTAAAAATAAAATACAATGATTAGAGAGAGAGAGAGATTACCAAAGTGGAGAATGACATTAACTCAGTGGAAATATTTTCGCTGGCTGCTCAGCTATTATATTGTCATCAAACAATTTTATCAGCAGAAGGGTTTTGGCCGGCTCATCTTCTGTAAGCCTTATAGCAAATTCTGATCTGAAACAAAGGAGAAAAAGGGATGGAACTTATTAGCCTGGAGGTAGAGATTGTTTATATTATTGCCTTTATTATTGCCTTCAGTTAAGCTTGAGCAATTCACTATGTAATACAAGCTCAGACCAAAAGGTCAATTTAACCCCCAGATCTTACTAGCCTGTATTTGCAAAGACAGAAAAGTGAACATTCAGGAAGTTAAAAGTTCTAAAAACTAAGTTAGGTCAAGGTTATAGGTTCAGTAAAGTATACTTTGAAATAACTTTAAATTTTATTATTCTTAGCCTACTAATATATATTATACCAGCTCTGCTGAAAAGGACGTGGAAGTCCTGGAGGACAGAAGGTTAATCATGAGCCAACCCTGTGCCCTGGCGGTGATGATGGCCAATGGCATCCTGGGCTGTAGCCGCAGGGACAGAGCCAGGAGACTGAGTAAAGTCCCCATCTCCCTTTACTCAGCATTTGTTAGACCACAGCGAGATATTGCATCCAGCTTTGGGATTGCTGTAGAAGAAGGATGGTGATAAACAAGAAGACCTGGGGGGACTAGAGCACTTGGAACTGTGAGGTTGGGGACCTGGTGTTATTGTGCCAGGAGGCACTTAATGGCAGCCCCCCGATAGCTGTGGAAAGGATATCAAGGAGACAGATCCAGGCTCTTCACTACGGTGGATAGTGGGCGGGTGGGAGACATAAGTTGAAACACGAGAGGTTCAGGCTGGATAGAAGGCAAAGGTTTTCACTCTGAGGACAGTCAAGTTGCCCAGTGATGTGTGATCATCATTGGAGAATTTCAAGACCAGATTGCATAAAACCCTGAGATCTTACCTCTGACCCTGTTTGGAAAAAGAGATTGTACTAGAGAACACCTGAGACTCCTTCCTATAAGAGTTTTCCTGTGATTCCGTGACCCTAGAAGAAAAAAACAAGATTTGGGGTTAAGTTCTGGATTTGAGGTGTAAGCAAAGAAAATTTCTCCTTCGCTTTGTTCTTTATTAAGTTTTTGGAAATAGGTTGTAGTTTACATTCACTCTGAGTAACAACATTGCATCGAAGAAATGCTTTTGTGACATTTGATCCTTAGCAGAAACAACCTTCAGTTGTTGAAGTGTAGATAGTCATGTATACCAATAATAAGAATGAAAATACTTAAATATTGAGTTCTGGAATATATAGAACTTGAATATATAGTCTAGAATAGAGAGAATATATATAACTGACATAATCTTTATATTAGTGCTTTAGGACTTGCTTGTAAGCATGGTAATTTATGATCTGTGATTTTCTCTGTGATCTGTCCTGACCACGATATGCAATATTTGTCTTCTAGGGTAGGATCAGCTTACCAAATATAGATGTTTATCAGTGAGATAATCATCCTGGGCTGCTTTTGTGGTTGTTGAAGAGAAACTGGCACCTTCAGCTTACAAGTCTTTACATCCCATGTTTTAAATAAATCAACACTTTCACACTCTAAGACTGATAATTATTTTATCTATACTGACTATAAAAGGAATTTCTCTGAGCTTGGGTTAAAAAAAGTCTTCTTTGTGGTCCTCTCTCCAACTGATGGCACTTAGACCTCCATCTACACATACGCACATGACATAGGTGATTCGTTACCCAGAAGAAGAGTTAGAAATGGATTTTCATGAGAAGACAGAGCAGACTGTCCTCACGGGCACAGGCATGGCCAAATACATACGCTGACCAAGCCTATTTATGTGCAGCCCTCTCCTTTTATCCCCTTATCTGTTTTCCCACACTTGTTCCTCCCCCAACCACTTTGATCTCTCCCTTTCTCCACCTTTGGTTCATTGCCCAGACATCCCATAGTAAACTGCGTAATCTTTAAATGCTCTTCCAAGCACCACACAATGTGTCTTGCCCCCATAAGCAGAGACACCCCCACTCTCCCCATCTGTAAGATAGTCTCCCGTTGACCCACAGTGCTGGACGTCACCGCCTGGCCCATGGTGCTGAGGCTTCTCTGGGACAGCCCTGGGAGGGATGATGTCACTGAAGGGGTTACTGGGCCTCCTTCACCTGCCCTTGTGCCTCTGTGCTCTTTCAAGTGTATGGAGATGGGCCTTTTGTCTTGTAACCTAATACCTATTTGCAAGGGTGAGAGCTAGAAGCATACAATTTATCATCAAAATTTTGCAGGCTTTTCCAAAACAACACTAAAATCTAAGGGCTGAATCCCAAGCTAATACAAATCAGGGCAGCTCTCATCTGGCCTTTAATGATTTCACCGTATCATCACTTTAAGTGTGCTTTTACTTCAGCTTTACCACACTATGGAACTTTCATTTTATATTCCATTTTTCAGGCATTAGACATGGCTACATGGCAATAGTGTCAATATATATAAAACGATATGAAAGTTATTTCTTTTCAACTCACTTGTTAAAAACTTTCTGGAATACTGCATGGCAGAACAGTTACATGACTGTCAGGTTAGATATGTTACGTTGGCATGTGGCATCCATGAAGTCTTCACAAGTTTTTGACTATATTTCCCCAATATTTCACAGTAAAGAATACTCTTTTTTTCAGATTCCCATGAGGTCACTCAAAAAAAAAAAAAAAAGAGAAAAACACATGCTCTTTATGAAAAGACAATAAAATGTGTCTGGGAAGCTTTAAACTTTACTATTTTTTGGCAGCTTTTCTTTTCTTTTTTTCCTTCCATTTACAACCAGTTCAATACATCACTTCTGAAGATGACATTTCTTTTTTTCCCCACCAAAAAAACCCAGAAAACTCCAGGCATCTAGATCATAAATTTATTTTTCTCTTTATCTTGAACTCCACTTGAAACTTTGTTGTCTGACAGTTGCGTCTCCCTCATTACCAATGATTTTGTGGTATTGCTTTACAGCTGACTTTGTTCTGACACATAAGATCAGAAAAGCCTGAGCCCAAATGCCTAAGTCATAAATTTTAACTGTCCTTCAGTTTAAATGCTTCCTGAAGACTGGTCTCCATTTGGTGATTTGTAAATGCCGGGTTTTTTTCCTCATTGTTATTACTTTGCCCTCTAGAAATGCTGACAAAGATTGGCTGCATGAGTTCACCCTGTGTCAGCCTTTCATACTCTTCCAAGTTGAAATGTTTCTATTGTCATTACCAAGAAAGATTCAACATATGTAGATGCATAATCTACGCACTATTATGCTTCCAGCAGCCACATCATTTCTGTTGTCATGCTTTTAGCTTTTTCAAGGCCACTAGGAAGCGCCAGTCTTTGAGTGTAAGACCCAACTCACGGTGACACAGAGGCTGTACAAAATGCAGTTACTGGGGTGTTAGTTGTCAGCTGTTGGCCTCTAGACAGTGCAAGGTGCAGGGAGAAGGGATCCCCAAGCCCCAGAGTTTTCATGGTTTCTGAGGCTCTATCGGTCACATTTTATAAAATGTGGGTGTTGACAAGTATGCTGCATAAATTCCACATTTTTTCAGTTGGTAAGATACTTACACGCTACACGCGAGGCATGACTGCAGAAAATTAAACAGGCTTTCAAAGTTTATAATCACACCAATAACATCTTCATCTTCTTCTCAGATTTGTCTAGAAACGCGTTCTAAACACATGCTAAGATATACATGGAGAGCAAGTGGATAGGCAAAAAGCCAGTCTGAGCCTCTGCTGCCCAAACCAAGCAAACTGTATGAACAGGGCATGGAACTACCATGGTGAACCTGTGCAGAAGGTGGATCTAGGGCAAAAGGCAGCTGCTTCTGTCTGAGTATTCTCATGGCAAAAACTTACTGTGCTATGGATCAATGCTTGCTATCATTAACCTTCTGGGAGGAAATGTGAACTACAGGCCGGTCAGCCTCACCTCCATCCCTGGAAAGATGATGGAACAGCTCGTTCTGGGCGTCATCTCAAGGCATGTGGAGGAAAAGAAAGCTATCAGAAGTACTCAACATGGATTCACCAAGGGCAAATCATGTCTGACTAATCTGATAGCCTTCTATGATGGCATGACTGGATGGATAGATGAGGGAAAGGCGGTAGATGTGGTCTGCCTTGACTTAAGCAAGGCATTCGACACGGTCTCCTACAGCATCCTCATAGGGAAGCTTAGGAAGAGTGGGCTTGATGAATGGACAGTAAGGTGGATAGATAATTGGTTGAAAGACAGAGCTCAGAGGGTCGTGATCAGGGGCACAGAGTCTAGTTGGAGGTGATGAGTGGTGTTCCCCAGGGGTCAGTACGGGGTCCAGTCCTCTTCAATATATTCATCAGTGACCTGGACTAGGGGATAGAGTGCACCCTCAGCAAGTTCGCTGATGACACAAAGCTGGGGGGGGGTGGCTGACACACCGGAAGGCTGTGCCGCCATACAGAGAGACCTGGACAGGCTGGAGATCTGGGCAGAGAGGAACCTTATGAAATTCAATAAGGGCAAGTGTAGGGTGCTGCACCTGGGGAGGAGTAACCCCATGCACCAGTACAGATTGGGGGCTGACCTGCTGGAGAGCAGCTCTGTGGAAAGAGACCTGGGAGTCCTGGGGGACAACAGAATGACCATGAGCCAGCCATGTGCCCTTGTGGCCAAAAAGGCCAATGGCATCCTGGGGTGCATCAAGAAGAGTGTGGCCAGCAGGTGGAGGGAAGTCCTCCTCCCCCTCTGCTCTGCCTTGGTGAGGCCGCACCTGGAGTGCTGTGTCCAGTTCTGCACTCCCCGGTTCAAGAGGGACAGGGAACTGATGGAGAGGGTGCAGCAAAGGGCTACCAAGATGATGAGGGGACTCGAACACCTCTCTTATGAAGAAAGGCTGAGGGATTTGGGTCTCTTCAGTCTGGAAAAAAGACGGCTGAGGGGGGACCTTATCAATGCTTACAAATACTTAAAGGGTGGGTGTCAGGAGGATGGGGCCAGGCTCTTTTCAGTGGTGCCCAGCGACAGGACAAGAGGTAACAGGCACAAACTTGAGCATAGGAAGTTCCACCTAAACATGGGGAGGAACTTCTTTCCTGTGAGGGTGGCAGAGCCCTGGCACAGGCTGCCCAGAGAGGTGGTGGAGTCTCTGTCTCTGGAGACATTCCAAACCCGCCTGGATGCGTTCCTGTGCCACCTGCTCTGGGTGACCCTGCTCTGGCAGTGGGGTTGGACTAGATGATGTCCAGAGGGCCCTTCCAACCCTATGACTCTATGATTCTATAAAATCAGGGTTAGTCCAGGGTTAGACCTCTGTGGAGCCTCCTTAACTCACTGACGTACGTCACTTGTGGTGGGAAGTGCAGCCTAATGTGTTCTTGATTCTGCTGTGGGATTAATTTATACCAGGACAATAATAACTTAAATACAGGACAAAATAAATGCAACAATCCCAAATTACTCTTTGAGGTGATAAGGTAGGGACAGGAGTAGAGAGCCAGAGACATGTACAGGAATGATGGGGAGAAGGGGGATATTTGAGAGAGGGGTGTTTAGACAATGAAAAGATACAGAAAAAAAGTAGGAATGAGAATAGTAAAGGTCAACAGTATGGAGAGCAGGGACTGAGGGACATGTGAAAGAATCAGAAATGAGGCACAAGGAGATCAACTGCAGTCCTTAACTTGGTAAAAAAATAAAATGAATAGAAAAGGGAAACAAGGAGAGGCAAGTAAAGAAAAATGATGACTGAAGGCATAGCTCAGATATAGTAACACTTATCTGCCTTGGTGAAATATTTTGCAGACTAGGGAAATGGAGGCTGTGGAATGCAGAAATGGTCTCCCAGCTGACTAGTAGGAGTAGTGTTAATACGAACATTATAACTATTTGTGATGTGGTAGCAGGCAAGAGCAGCACTGAGAATCAGCGACTATCTGATGCTATGAATAATGCAGATAAAGTAACAAAACAGGCACTGCTGCCATAGATAGCTCCTGGCTGGCCCAGATACAAGCAGACACCAAGATAACATAACACATAAAACTAGGAAAATTGAGCAGGAAAGCATCAGTCACAAGTATTTAGGGGTCCAGTGACTCAGAAGCAAATTCTGCTCACTCTAGAAAACTTTCACAAGGTGGTGTATAAATGGACATTGTGTTTCCTTGTCCCTATTACTTCACGAAGAGTATCATCCGACTGGGCTAGCTCCCCATCTCCTGCTCTTCTTAGACCATCTGAAAACTAATGGCAACATTTCTCTTTCACCTATAATTTCTGACCCCTAAGTGAAAAGCGCAAGAACTTCTGACAACTCTGCAACAACCCAGCTGACGTCCCAAGCAAGTTCTGCGCTGCCATCACTGACATGGATTTCTCTACCCATTTAAGTTCTCACAGTGCTACAAGCCTATATGAAATTAATTTCCTACAACAGGAAATACAGAAAAAAAACATGTCCCTTATACTCCTGCAGGAACAGAAATGAATGACATATTAGGCATTTTCATACCTTTACAAAACCTCCTGCTTTTGCATATATCTGAAGTTAAAATATTTAATTTCATAAACTCCCTTCATGTAGAAATAGTATAAAATACTGACAAGATTTATAGCATTCTACCGTTAATTTAAGAAAAGCCATTTTTTTTCCCAAATGCAATAATTAAAATCATAGAGGAAAAAAAATTATCCCCTTTGAACACCACAAACAAAATTCCTCTACTCACCCACATGTTATTAGACATTAAAAGCAATGAACTAAAATCGGGGCAGTACTTTACAAGAGGGAGATATTGCTTCTGTTGTCACCTAATGTACCATTTAAACCAACTAATTCTTACCGCCACTTATCATATTGCCTCTGAACAAATGATCCCCGTGCCTGAATTTACAACCAGACACATTAGCCTTCGACCTCACCTTACCTCAGAGAACCTTCTTCATTTCCTCTAAAAAGCACAGAAACCTTTCAAGGACACTTGGGCTTATAATGTCACTTTCCATTGAAAAGTTAGCTGTATGAAAACTGGTTTTACTAGGGAGAATTAGATGCCTTTTTGACTTTTTGCAATGATTTGGTATGATGAAAAGCTCATGGAGATCCATGGCTTTTCTTTAGAATAGTGCATTAAGGCAGATTCTCAGCTGATGTAAAGTGACAATTTGAATGTTAAGGTTTACCACTTAAAGAGTTGGTCAAGTAGGCTTCATTTCTATCAAATGCACTGTTTAATGAAAAAAAGGCTGTGAACCCTAAATATCTAAATATTTACAGAGCGTTTATCACCAAGAGTCTGGAACAACAAACAGCCTGGTTTACATATTCAGAAACAAGAGTCTGCAATTCCCTGAGACCTGAAACACTGCTTCCAGGTGAGTTTCCTTAGTATCATACAGTGCCCTATCCTTATACAAAACTTACACAAGTCTAATTTGTTTGTCAATGAAAGCAATCTGGTAGGTCTTCAGGATATGTTGTGATAGAAATAGACATCCCAGTTAGGGTTGAAGTCATGTGACAGAAAGGGTTCTGTGATGAATGAAAAGGCATGTATTTCACGTGGACTACTGTGACACACTTGCAAAGTGACAGATTAGGATCTTGTCCAGCGAGTGATGCAGAAGGTCAACTTTTCCTCATGAAAAGTTGTATAAGAAAAGCTGGGATAAGACAAGATGTGAGTAGTTCTTCAAAAGAGAAGGTTGAATATAAGCAGGTTTGTACTAAAAAAAAATAAATAATGAAATATGAGCTTTCATCCATCCCCTAATATTCAGACCTGAGATTAGGTGCCTAAATTGGTATCACGCATGTCCCAAGCTCCTTCTGGAGACAAGGGGAAGAGACAGGCACCTCCAGGACTGATTCAATCCATCACTTTTCGCAGCTCTGGATAAGTGAGGTCTCAGTTCTCAGCTAGGAACACAGGAGCAATGTTTTTTTTGTGTTTGAAGAAACTTCCTATGCTGTTGCTGAAGGAAGATGAAAATCAGGTGGTAGCAGAGGATCACATTCCCTGACCTGAGTAGAGATAATGCAGTGCTCTCCTGGCAGCTTGGATGACGACTTCAGAAATCTGGCTTTTCACCGCATCAGATATCTCTTTTAAATAGATATCTAGGACTGTAAAATCCTCTTGTTTTCTATTTCTATATCACCTTATCTGGACTTAGGTATCCCAATTAAATATCTAGTACAGTAAGTGTTATGCAAGAGGCAGAAAGCATAGGGTATGCTCTTCGTTAAAACAGGTATAAACCTAAGTTTGTTTCCAAAGGCAGAAATTCAGTGCTATCAAAAAACCATTTTGTTTAGGTTTTCAAGCACAGTGGTACCTAATACTCACCTTTGTAGAGTTGCATCTACATAATATAGGGTTTCCTAGTTGCCTCCTTAAGCTCAAGAGGTAGGTGCAAGGAGGATGGAATCTGAGGCACTCTGTCAACTCCACAGGGGACAAATAGAGCAACACAGTAAAATGTAGGCAGTGGTATTTGTTCCTATATATTCACTTCCCCTAATTTAACCTCAGTTGTATGATATGTTGACACCTTTCAAAAATTCAGGTAACTAGGGCTTGCCATACATTTCTGTGTATGCTTTGGAAATATACACTGAAATATGAAGATGCAACCCCCCATACAAAAGAAATAACCATCTGATTCATCAAGTGAAACACTTGTCTATTTAGAAGAAAGCTCTAAAGTCAAGTACTGATGTCTTTCATCAAAGCAAATTCCCATGGAAATGAAGGGAAATTCTGCCAGATGAAGGACTAAATAAAAAACTCTAGGTTCTGACCCCTACTGCTCATAACGTGATTTATGCACTGTTTTTACCAAATGATGCACTTCATGGATTCTTTGATTCAATACTGCATGCCATCTTATTCCAGTTATTTTAAGAAGTGATCTGTGTAATGTTAGCATGATGAACCGAAATTGCAAAAAACACTGGCTGTCTGCCAAGAATTTGAAAAGGGAGGCACTCATTTTCAGAAGTGCTTGACAGCAACTAGAGGGTTTTTTTTAAGTATCCCTGAAGGGCCATGTGTGCATTGGCTTAAAGACTGGGAAGGAATAAAGTAGGGTTAAAAGGCAAAAGGTTTACTCTCATCAGAATACGCTCTGTTTGAGAAAAATGACCAAAGGTCTCAAGGTGACTTAGGATATGTCTGAGGATTGTCTCCTTACATCTTAGACATCAGCTGTTTTAATCAGATCTTTGGGTTTCTCAGAGGGGTTCAGTTCAGCAGAAATAAAATGAATCTACAAAGAAATATATTCAGTAATTTGAAAGTAGTTTTTTCTAACCGTTTCCCAGTTTTCATCAGCCCACATTTAGAAGTCATCAAAAGCAATGTGCTGTGATTTTTCATTTTTGTAAGACACTCCTTGGTCTGGTTGGCAGAGGCCTGAGTATACAGAGGTCCCGTTGGAAATCCTATGACACTGGGGGGAGCAAGGTATCTCACTGTTTCTCATTTCATCACTTTGGAAGAATTTTCTTACTAGGAACATTAATCTGTATCTTCACGCTTGTAAGTACCTTGTTCTTTCCTCTGAAGGATCTAGCACTGCATGTAGTACTGGCTAGTGTTGGAGAAAGGTTGCAAGAGTTGGCCATGGGTCTGGTCCAGTCTGGCAGTTTCTGTGATCCTCCAGAAGAAATAAGGATATATTTGAAAATCTGGCACTTGGGCTCATCTCATTTCAGACTCTGTCATTTTTAGCTGAAGATGAGTATTACAAGAGCACTCGCCTCACTAGTGGTCATCAAAGTGATTTCAGACTGTGACAGGCAACTTCACTTTTTTGTTGGTTTGTTGTTTTGGGTTTTTTTAATGTTAACATTTAGGGAAGTTTAGCATTCATAGAATCAGATTTTTACAAAAAAAAAAAAAAAAGAGAAAAAACCCTAAATATTGTTCCTCTTTTGAATAGATGAGTGCTGAAAAAAGTGCTCTTTTGAAAATCTTGTGATGTACTCAGTATAAAAAAAAATATTATATAATGCGTGCAAGCATATATTTCCTTTGATTCTTTTCAGACCTAAAAAGGGAACCTATTATATAACACATACATCTGCAGAAGTAGATTATCTTCTCCTTTTTTTTTTTTTTCTCATAGGGTGTTTGGAGGAGAGCTCCCTTTTCATCATAATTAACTACTGAAAAGTGGAACACTGAATGATTAAAAACATTTCTTTTTTTTTTTAAATAAAATTATTTATTCCCAGAGGCTAAACAGAACATGCTCTGTATATACATATTTTTCTGCAGATCATGTTTAGCTATATATGTATAGATTCCATGTGATTGAAGCAGCCCGGAAGAGCATTCTGATCAGATATATGTGGTAAAGGGCAATCTCAGAATTAAATATGTCAAGTCTGAATCTTCTTACTCATTTTCCAAATGACATTAGTGAAGATTGTCCTGCTATTCTATAGGTTGCAATATTTTAAAATTTAAATCTCCTCACTACCTGCTCCAGATTATTAAAAGTCAAATCCAAACTAGACAGTGTACTTTCTAAATCCAAATTCAAGTGCATGGAGCAATAGCTTGTCTTAATTTTCAAAATAGGACAAAAACAGTTGATGTAAACTACATAAACTATTTAATTCTTCAAAATGACACATTCTTGTAAGAATTCGTAGACAGCTAATAACACTGATCTTTTGTCTTATTTTGATAAATCTCTTACCTCCTAGCTTAGTTAGGAGGTAACTAAGTAACTTAGTTTTTTATTATTGCTATTATTTTCTGATGCATTATTAAGTGTTTCTACCAAGTTAGCACTTAGAAGACTCAGTCAGACTTAGACTTGTTTTGCTAAATATGTTGCAAAAATGAGAATGAAAGATTGTATCCACAATGGCTTGTTCTCATATGTTTTCATGTTCTTACTGTTCCACATGCAATTTATTTCTTATAGAATCATTGAATTGTCTAGGTTGGAAGGGACCTTTCAGATCAACAAGTCCAACCGTCAATCTAACCTGACAAAACCATCACTAAACCATGTCGCTAACCACGATGTCTACCCATCTTTTAAATACCTTCAATGGCAATTCCACCACTTCCCTGAGCAGCCTATTCCAATGTCTGATAACCCAGTGTTTGATAATGTTCTACACCCTTTCGGTGTGCAAATTTTTCCTAATATCCATCCTAAACCTCCCCTGGCACAACTTGAGGCCGTTTCCTCTTGTCCTATCACGTGTTCCTTGGGAGAAGAGACTGACCACCCCCCCGGCTACCCTTTCCTTTCAGGGGGTTGTAGAGAGCGAGAAGGTCTCCCCTCGGTGTCCTTTTCTCCAGGCTGAACACCCCCAGCTCCCTCAGCCGCTCCTCACCAGACTTGTGCTCCAGACCCCTCACCAGCTCCGTTGCCCTTCTCTGGACCTGCTTCAGGCCCTCAGTGTCTTTTTTGTGGCGAGGGGCCCAAAACTGGACACAGCCCTCGAGGTGGGGCCTCACCAGTGCTGAGTACAGGGGGACAAGCACTTCTCTAGTCCTGCTGGCCACACTGTTCCTGACACAGGCCAGGATGCTGTTGGCCTTCTTGGCCACTTGGGCACACTGCTCATGTAAGTGTTATTTTTCATTCATCAATTTATTGAAGGAAAATTGATTACTAATTGGAAAAACTGGGAAAACAAAAATATCGACCTTTTTTTCCAGTTACTGTAATTTTAGACAGACATAGATTTCATATTTTGTTTACCTCTGACTACAGATAAAATACTATGTTGCCAAAAATCATGAACGTGTAACAAACAACATATTATTAATCTTTACTGCTTTTGAAGGCTAAAATCAAGAATGTCTTATTTAAAAAAAAGAAGTTAATATTTCAGTAATATTTTGACAGCACTTTTATTTCTTTTAAAATGCCATAAAATTACAAAACCTAAAACATTTTGTAAAAAAAAAAATCCTACATATAACATTCTTTCTAGAATCTTAGAATTAGAATTTTGCCACCGATAATATTAAAAGGTATCATCTCGTTCATATAGGCAAGATTATTATGAAATAAAATAATGAATTGGAAGATACAATGACCTGAAATATAAGACAGCCAACAGGATTTGGGCTTCATATCTGATTTAACTGAACAACCTTGAGTAAGACAGTTCTACCACCTTTCTCCATCTGCAAAGAAGGGATAGTGATACTGACCCTCATTTTAAGGTGCCTTTCAATTTACAGACAAAATTGTACAAAGTCTCTACAAAGTTTTTTTTTGGGGGGGTCCGCTTTCAAGTCAAATTCCAACAATGGAAGCACAGGACCCCCTGAGGTAATTAATGTTAATTTGTAGAGCTATTTGTAGAACATGCATAAGAGATGTCAGAATCTGCCTGATAGCAACACTGAGCGGTAAATTACAGAAACATAATACTGCTGTCCAATGACTGGTGTAAATGTTATTTTAAGAGCAATATATGCTATGTTCCTTCAGAGCTTTGAAAGAAGTGTCCATTGAAATTCTTCTCCATTTACCACTGAGAGTTTTATCCAGTTTTATCTGTTACATCTTCATGAGAAGATTTAAATAAAATAGCTGACTAGAATAACAAATTTCTCTGAATACATTGACATTTCATAAATGTGACCTATGCTAAAATCAAGACAGTGGCCGGAGAGCTGAGATGACATTAGAAATCATAGTCTTTGTTCTATAAATATAGATACAGAAGACGTTAAAAAACTTCTAACTAGCACCAGTTAAATACCAACTTTTTTAAAGCTTGCTGACATTAAACATGTCCAAGTGGAAATCAGTGATGAGTGGCAGTTCTCAGGGATCAGTACTGGGACCACTGCTGTTTAATGTCTTTGTCAGTGACATGGATAGTGAGATTGAGTGCACCCTCAGCAAGTTTGCCAATGACACCAAGCTGTGTGGTGCAGCTGACACTCTGGAGGGAAGGGATGCCATCCAGAGAGCCCTGGGCAGGCTGGAGAGGTGCAAACCTCATGAAGCTCAACAAGGCCAAGTGCAAGATCCTGCACCTGGGTCACGGCAATCCCAAGCACAAATACAGGCTGGGCAGAGGATGGCTTGAGAGCAGCCCTGAGGAGGAGAACTTGGGGATGTCGGTTGATGAGAAGCTCAACATGGGCCGCTAGTGTGCTCTAACAGCCCAGGAAGCCAACTGCATCCTGGGCTGCATCAAAAGAAGTATGGCCAGCAGGTCGAGAGAGGTGATTCTGCCCCTCTACTCCGCTCTGGTGAGACCCGACCTGGAGTCCTGCATCCAGCTCGGGGGTCTCCAACAAACGAGGAACAGGGACCTGTTGGAACGGGTCCAGAGAGGGGCCATGAAGATGATCAAAGGGCTGGAGCAACTTTTCCTGTGAAGACAGGCTGAGTGAGTTGGGGTTGTTCAGCTTGGAGAAGAGAAGGCTCCAGAGAGACCTTATAGCCCCTCCCAGTACTTAAAGGAGGCCTTCAGGAAAGATGAGGAGGAATTCTTTATCAGGGAGTGTAGTGATAGGGTGAGGGGTAACAGTTTTAAACTGGAAGAGCAGAGATTTAGATTAAATATTAGAAAGAAATTCTTTACTATGAGAGTGGTGAGGCACTGGAACAGGTTGCCCAGAGAAGCTGTGGATTCCTCATTCCTAAAAATGTTCAAGACCAGGTTGGATGGGGCTTTGAGCAGCCTGGTCTAGTGGGAAGTGTCCCTGCCCATGGCAGGAACTAGATGATCTTTAAGGTCCTTTCCAACACAAACTATTCTATCATTCTATGATAAACAAAAAATTATGTTTGGTCTTCTTCTAGGGCAAATGAAAAATAAAATCATTTGCCACTGTGATCCAGTAAGGGAGATGAAGCATAGGGAAAACCTACCAGATCTGCAGGAGGCCTTTGAACAAACAATTTTAAAAAATGCACCAAACTCCCAGTAGTTCTGGAAGGAGAACACGTATTTCGAGTAGCAGGTGACTAACCAGCTACACTTCTCTTGAAAAAACATTCCAATGGCTTTCAAAACCATGGCCAACTAACAAGAAAACAGAAGGACGATACTGAGCAAAGCCTAGGAACTTAATTAATGTAAGTTATGAAGAATGGGAAAAAACTGCTCTTTTCAGAAAAAAAATAAACTGCGCCAGGTTTTGAGAGTGGATGATTTGAGAGTCTGAGACACTATTATTACTATTACAAGCAGCTAATCAGTTACTGCCATCTACAGAGCTAATCTCACAGATCCGCATTCATGAGGAAGTTTTATGTACATAGTGTCACGGGGGTACTGTGCAGGTCTGATCTTGTTCCCTCTTAATACCAGAGAGAATCTTATCACTGACTTTAACAAACGCAGGATCATTCTGCCAAATTTATGACCCATTAGTTTGCCCTGCACAGGGGAGTTAACCTGCCATATTATTATTGTTCTTGTGCCAGAGATCATTGAAGAAACTAAAAAGTACTTTTCACATTCATATAAATATTTATTTTAATATGGTAAAGGACTAGCTGAATTTGAAAGAACTTTTTTTTCCCGTCACAGTTTTTCCTCAGTCTTAACGTTCTTTTTTAAATAGAAGATACTCTAGGAATCACACTTGCAAGTGGCATCTTCCAAAAATATCCACACATCAACAGTGAAGTCTGCTTGAATATTCAGAGATCCTGAAAAAACAGCTCCGTGGACTAGACGTTTATGTCAGTAGTAGTGACAACAACATCAGCATCATTGTTACAGCTCATCACAGCATGCAGGAAAGGACTAAGAAGATCTAAATTTGCACTTTTAGTATTTTAGGCAAAATTGTTTGGGGAGAGGAAACAAAGAATACCTTTCTCACAGGTGGTGTAAAAATAAAATTGGATAATAACACCCCTGAAGGCTGAAGGATCCAAGACAGAGAGACAGCATAATCATTTCCATTTTCCTCAAAGGGGCATATTCAAATTTTCGTTAAAGTGATTCCAATCAGTACTGAGTGCCTACAATGTATTTCCCCAGATGCTTGTAGTATATTAAAATACATGGCACAGAAATGTAGCCATGCTTGGAGAGGAGCTGTCTGGGTACAGCTACGCTCTACAATGGAATTTTCTTCTCAGAAGTGGATGTGAAGAGTTTATTTTCTGCCAGCTGTGACCGCTGACCGCAGCATGGCTGGGGAATGTGCCATATACCTTCCAAAGCAGGTATTTGGTTAGGATACTAGATGTGATGTTGCTGGAAAATGCTTTGTCAGTTTAAGTCACAGAGCAAAGCACTGATGTATTCTTTCCTTTAGCCAAGAAAATGCACTTCAGCACAAAACAAAGTCAGAAGCAGTTGCCAGTTCAACCAGGGGGCACTGAGCTTCACAGTGACACCTGACAATGCAGCAGAGCTGCACAACCCACTGAACTGAGCTGTAGAAAAGGCAGGGAGATGAAGGGCTGCAGTCTCCTCAGCATCCAGTTGTAAATCTGTTTGCATAACCAAACCCAACAGTAATAGATGTGGTGTTAAGGGATATGGGGTAGGGGAGAACTTTGTAGAGTGGAGTTTACAGTTGGACTCGATAATCCCAAGGGTCTTTTCCAACCTAAATGATTCTGTGATTCTATGAATAGCATTTCTTCCCAAGAGTGGGCAGCTATTTGCACACTAAGGCAAAACAGCATGAAAGGTATGTATACCAACACCATCTAGTGATGTCTGTCTAACCTTTGGTTCCCTGATATTCAGGACCCAGAAGAAAGCTCCCTAGCTGTATGCACACCTGCACCAGCATGCCCATGAACACCACTGTGTGATCTTTCAGATGTCTTTGAATTTTGTGTCATAATCTTGTTTTTATACGCTACAGGCTTGCATATTTTCAGTGAAGATCTTTCATCAAAATACAGGCAAAAATACCGGAATTTACTGAAACATATGTAATTGACAAGAGTACAGCTTGAAGTGGTGTAGCATTGTCCTATCTCAATAATTTAAAAGCGTTGGCTGTGTATCTCAGAGGATTTTGCCTGGAAGAAAGTTGTTGAAACATTTATTCACAAGTTATTAATTAGTAAAAGACTGATGATGACACTGAAAGATGTTTCAGGTTTATGAAGACCTTGAACATTCACACCAATCAATAATGAAATTTTGGACTTTTATTTTGATTCACCTGAATTTTCTGTTACAAAGGTAGCTATGTTATTATCTGGAGCAACCTTCATTTATTTTCATCCAACAGGGACATTACATGAAAAGAATAGCCAGGCCCCATTTGCTGCGGACAGAAATATATGACGTATTTAAAAGCTTTGCCTCGTAATAAACAAAGGCAATGTATTCCACATTTCAGAAGGTCCAACAGGCATGATGCCAACAGAGAAGATATGAGATGCAGATCAGAGCTGACACATCAAAGCAAACACTGAAAGCAAAATTCTTCTGAGGACTTAGGAATGCCAGCCTGGTAGAGACTAATATTTCATAGAATCATAGAATCATAGAATTGCTGAGATTGGAAGGGACCTTTAAGGTCATCAAGTCCAACCGCTAACCTACCCTGACAAAAGCCACTTGTAAACCATGTCCCTAAGTGCCACATCTACCCTTTTTTTAAACACCTCCAGGGATGGTGAATCCACCACCTCCCTGGGCAGCCTATTCCAATGTTTAATAACCCTTTCAGTGAAAAAATGTTTCCTAATATCCAATCTAAACCTCCCCTGACATAACTTGAACCTGTTTCCTCTCGTCCTATCACTTGTCACCAGGGAGAAGAGGTCGGCCCCCATCTCTCTACACCCTCCTTTCAGGTAGTTGTAGAGGGTGATAAGGTCTCCCCTCAGCCTCCTCTTCTCCAAGCTAAACATGCCTAGCTCCCTCAGTCGTTCTTCATAAGGTTTCTCCTCCAGACCCCTCACCAGCTTTGTAGCCCTTCTCTGGACACGCTCCAACACCTCAATATCCCTCTTGTAGCGAGGGGCCCAAAACTGAACGCAGTACTCGAGGTGGGGCCTCACCAGTGCCGAGTACAGGGGGATGATCACTTCCCTAGTCCGGCTCACCACACTATTCCTGATACAGGCTAGGATGCGGTTGGCCTTCTTGGCCACCTGGGCACACTGCTGGCTCATATTCAGCCGGCTGTCCACCAACACCCCCAGGTCCTTTTCTGCTGGGCTGCTTTCGAGCCACTCTGCCCCAATCCTGTAGCGCTGCATGGGGTTGTTGTGACCCAAGTGCAGGACCCGGCACTTGGCCTTGTTGAACCTCATACCATTGGTCTCAGCCCATCGGTCCAGCCTGTCCCGATCCCTCTGCAGAGCCAACCTACCCTCAAGCAGATCAACACGCCCGCCCAGCTTAGTGTCATCTGCGAACTTACTGAGGGTACATTCGATCCCTTCATCCAGATCATTGATAAAGATATTAAAGAGAACTGGCCCCAGCACCGAGCCCTGGGGGACACCACTTGTGACCGGACACCAACTGGATTGAACTCCATTTACCACCATTCTCTGGGCACGGCCATCCAGCCAGTTTTTTACCCAGCGAAAAGTACACCTGGGTATATATATAAGGTTTCTTCAATAATAAATAAATAAATATAAGGTTTCTTCACGTATGAAAGAATGAAGTGAGTGGAAGAATGCTGCCATAACAGATGAAATGCAAAGTATTTCATGATAGCATGATGAAGCAGCAGCTAGCGCAAACACAAGACCTAACAAGACTACAGCAGCACAGAAGAGAAAATACTAATTTTTACGCCAAAATGATGTGAAATCCTAATTTACTTTAGACTCAAACAGTTGTTCGTTGACTTCTGATCTAGTCAAAGATCCCTGCTTACTGCAGGGGGGTTGGACTAGATGACCTTTAAAGGTCCCTTCCAACCCAACACATTCTATGATTCTATGATTCTGTGACTTGGAAGAAGCATGAAGCAAGCTCACACACAACCACAGGGTAGGTCATGCTAGTGGGCACGGATGACCACAACTTCTCTTATTACGTGGCTACAGAAAGAGGATGTGGAGACTGGAGTCTTCCCTTCCCAAAAGAAGGGAATTACTTATGGCTTTAACATATTAATCTACACCCTTTGCATTCACTCAGGATTCCTGATTTCACTTAAGATCCTTCTATCCTCCAACGTGCTCCTTGTATGGGAATTTTGTCTTTGATTTTCTGCTATTGTTGAACATGGATATGACCTATTTTTGCAGACGTTTGCAGCTGCTGCTACCCATACATTAAAACTAACATTTTTCAACTTTGGTCCTTAAAAGTCTCGCAGCTGAGTCATTGCCTAAGTTCACAATATACACTGAAATCATGCGAAGAAGGAAGGCTTTGTAATGTATTGTCCTTGGCAATTTGCCTTCTCTTTGTGTCCACATCACCACTGTCTCAGACTGCCTAGAGGTCCTGTGATATATGAATGCTCTACTGAAATCCACCAGCTGGTTGTTTTGCATGTTGATTAGGTCCCTAGTATGTAAGATCTTAGCAGATCAGTCTTACATCACAAGCATCTTTCCAGATGCTGCAAGATATCCAGCACATGATTTATACGGAAGAAAAAACTGATCGCAACAGCAGCTACCTCCCCTGGTTCAGAAAAATCCATTAATCATTTCTTCTTTTTATCCCAGAGTTCTACTTAACAAAGATCTCCTTGGCTTCATTTGCGTAACCATAGGCACTGATGCCACAGATATAGATACATCAAATAAAGCATGTAGTATACATGGAATGTCAAGATTGACTTATTGCTATTTATTGCTCTAAGGGTACCTAAAAAGTAAGATGAGAGTAGTGACCCCAGACATCAGTGTGCTAGTTGGCTCTTTTGTTAAAATGAATATGAGGAGGCAAAATAACATAAGCCATTACTATTAGGATATTTTTACACATTCCAGTCTGAAAACACTGTTACAGCCTCGGTAACTCAGTAACTGTGCTGTCCCCTAGCATTCTCTTCGATAAAAGTGATTTACCATCACAGCCTTTTCTTTACACATTGGTCTAGAGCAATCCATACGGTCAGTTAAGGAGATCAAAATCTGTGTTTGCCGCCTGAGCATTCAAGCCATCACAATTTTAAATGCCAAAGTTATCCTGTTGAGTTGTGTAGCTCCCTGAAGAATCAATGGTGAGAGATACATTCCACTGGAAGATGATTCAGAGCATGCAAATTAACTAACTATATATGAACCTACATATAGGTGGAGAAGATAAACGTCTATCCCAAGCAGCTGCTACTGGAAAATACTAAATCCATCTGAAGGGTAAGTCTTACTCTCTAAATAGCTATAAGGCAAAAACTTGAGACCAATCTTTGAAGGATAAGGGCGACACCATGGAAAGTTGAAGGTTTCACCTTTTTTTTACATGCATATTTATATAAAATGTTATGTACTCGTGTCTCCCTCAGTTGGCCTGAGGAATCATGAAGAGCAAGGATGTATCCCATTGCTCACCCTACCCAGGTTTGTGTCTGCCGTGCTTCTGTTCTTCCAAAGAAGTGAGCAGGAAAGGGAAGCAATGCAATGAGCTTTATTATTATTGTTGTTGATGCTGTCATCGTTGTTGCTATTCAGATGGGAAGAAGGAAATTTCACCTTTGCACCTGTGTCAATGTTGCGTTTCTCCCCAGATACCTGTTTAACTTGGGAGGCAAAGGGCTTTGTAAGGGGGAAGTATCACTACATGCCTAATATCATTTGCTATGCATCTGGCCACATTTGAAGACTTGATAATGGGTTAGGTGGATGTGTGGTCTGGTTCTGTAGACCTATTCTCATCATCACACAATCCCTAGCCTTTTTCTCTGGGTCTCTTGCCCTTTTTTCCTGCATGAGGGAAAACGGTCACCAAAGAATGGCACTGCTACCTATATATCCAAGTAAAGGTTTTTTCAACAGCAAAGAGGAGAGGAGAGCCTTTGGGATTTTTAACTTTTTTTTCCCATTCTTTCTGTGAAAGTAGCTTGAAACCAGATGGGATCATAAAAATAAAAAGAAGTTCCATTAAGTACCAGCAGAGATGCTATTAGTATGCTAATGGACAGATGTTTTCTTAAAGAAGAGATAAAAGATATAAAAGGTGTCAGGAGAATAAATAGATCCCTTTTTTTCAATGTAGAATTCAACAGAGAAATGACCAATAGGATAAAGCAATTCAGCAAAAGAAGAAGTTTATAAAGTCATTTTAGAATTCTTGGCAACATTGACTCGGGGATTTAAAAAAGTTTCTATTAAAAGTTTCTTTAATAGCCCTATATATACTGGTGTCCCTGAGTGAAGAAGAGATTTTAGCTAGATAATGGCTTTTCCCAATATAACTATGCTCAAAAATTACACCCGGTAAAGCAGTTTCCAAAAAAATAAAGTGCCACAATACTTCATGTATGTTGAATCAGTAGAAAACAAATCTGGTCACTCATATCTTAAACCAGCTACTTAAGTTATGAATAACAGTCAAATAGGCCTTTTTAAAAAGAAGTTCCTCAAACCACATATGCATTTATTCATTTTAAGCTGGATATATCTCAGAAAGCTGTTATCACACCCATATCTCAAGTCTTGAAATACAACCTGATCTGTCTGTTTGTTTGTTTTTAATTAAATCTATTTAGGTCTGAACTTAAGAACAGTCCTATTACGACACAAAAGGAGCCTCCAATCTATAAGGTGATGACTGTACCAAGATGAAAACACTCAGAGGATTTATAGGTTATAAACCATAGCATTATTACACTGTATTAAAAATAAAGTTGTTTGTTTTTTTTTTTTCCTTCTTGAAAAAGCAAGAAGCACTTTGTAACGAAGTGTGTTGTGCCATGTAGCTGCCTGGCTTTGATTCTGACTCTGCGGATGCAAAATGCACGAGTTTGGTTTATTCAGGGACATAGCTCCAGTGATACTACCCACGGGAGGGTGAGTAGACCCACATGCTATGTCGTTTGCAAGACCACTGCAAGTAAGCAGTGATACTCTGTTGACATGTACCCAAATCCTATAAGTAGCTCAGCAAATGTAAAAACTGCACAGGAATCTGCAGCTGTGGATTTTACAAACTGATAGACAGGGTTTGCAAGGCAGTACATTCGGGTGGGCCCCTGGACAGTCATAGAGACGTATTAAAATTTTGGTTTCAAAAGCACATTGCCTAACATAGTGCTGATCTTCAAACACCATCTTTATAACACCTGTAAACCATTAACAATGAAATCAATTTCAATTTTTCATCACAACATGTATAGTCACATTGCTTCACAGAATATAACTCCTGGGGATATTTTATTTGAATGTGTTCAAAAATATAAGACTTGAGCTCAGCGGATTTCATTGGATAAGCTTTAGATACAACTGGCATTGCCAAAACCACTTAGTCAATGGAGTAAACTTGCCTTATTTAGGAAACTCCTTTGACTGCAGTCTGCAACTGTCAGTGAAAACAAGAGGAAAATTCAGGAAAAGAGAGTCTTCTAAAAACTGTGGAAAGTTCTTGTTTCTGTTGAATTCTGTTGAATTTGCTACCTGTGCTTATGATCCTGCCTTAATCCATGGGATGAAGTCTCAGGCAGTTGCTTTGTGCCACTCACTGTAAACGTGATGGGCAGTATTACAAGAGACATTCTCCCCTGGCACAGAGCTCCCAGGGACTCCAGACTTGATCTTTTTGTCAGCTACATCATGAGAAGGGTCACAGGGCACACTGCGGAAGGAAAAATAAGGTGTATTAGAGACTTTTTAAGCTACATTTCAACCATTGGTAAAATTGTGGCATTGATACCAGAGCTAAAATAGTATTGTTATTTGAAACACCACTGGCCAGTGTAGGAAAAAATCTGTATTACCATTCTAGCAGCTTTGGCTGTTTGCTATACAAAAAAAAAAAACAAAACACCAAAACCACAAGTCTGATTTGATGGAGAAATATTGCCAGTGCAATTAGAGCATTTCTTTGATAAAGGAGAACTTTGTCTATTTCACTTCTTGTACGAATTCCCATCAGGGTCGTATATGAAAACAACAGGGACCAGCAAAAGGGAAGTTAGTGTTCCTCTTTGGAATGAAGAGATAGATGATGAAACAGCTGCTAAAATGAATGAAAAAGGAAAGAGTAGGGTGAAACAGCTCAGCTTGAAAAAAAATAACAAAAACAGTGGCATAACATCAGTTTCTCTTTATATACTGACACTACTCACAGGCAGAAATCAACCGAAGGTACAGCTTCCCAGCAGAGAAGAAAGGAGATGCTGGTGCCAGGGAATGATCAATAAAAGGAAACCCTTACCAATCCTGAGAAAAAAGGAGCTGACCCAGTACATATCAACATGTACCAACGTGTGCCAGTTCACTGCAAAGGAGCTACTAACAGGAATATGACTGAAAGATGCGTGTTATCTCTGTGATACTACTAAAAGATACCCAATACCACTTCTAAAGTGAGTTCAGTATGAGGAAGAAAATTCTAAAACCTGAAGTTTTAACCCTGATGTCAATGGTATGGGGAGCTACATCTGATTTATCATTAGTGAGTGCTATGGGCACAATACCAAATGGGACATAATTAAGACAGGGGTTTCATCTAATAATAGATGCTCTCTCATTCATCAGGAAGGTGCAGCATACTGGGAGACACATCAGCCCTCTCTGTTCTAGGAGCACATGCAGTGCAATCAAAAGTCTGTAAAAATATATCCAACAAGACAGTAGTGGGAGAAATGGAGTCACTCAACTCGAGAAGAGTGTGGAACGCCCAAGTCAGAAGTCTTTAAACACATAAAGGGCTTCCTCAGTGTGCTCTGTGTGCCTAGCAGAGGTGGACAAGGAATGATGGTAGTGTGTTTCAGCCTCAGAAACTTAGACCAGAATAATAGCAAAAACAATTTCAGACAATAGAATAGTTATATACTGGGGTAGGAGGATTGTGCAGTCTCCATCGTAGGAGGTTTTTAAAGATGCTAAATAGATATGGTGGTTCTGATGATCTCTCAAGGTACTTCCAGTTATGTTTTGTTGAACGGAATGCCTGCCTGCAGTAACACAAAGGTGTAATACACATTCATAGAATGTAATGTAATACACATTGCTTGTCTCTTCTGTGTCTTGTTCATAAAGATTAGGTCTCTTTCAATCCCAAATACTAGCCAATCAAGTTGTTTTGTTTGTTGTTTTTTTTGTTTTGTTTTGTTTTGTAATTATTCCAATGTCAGACATGGACTTAAAGACATGTCAACTGTGACTCTGAAATAGGTAAATGCATACATAAGACAAATGCTATGGCAGCTCTATGAAATATTGAAACAACCACCTATAGCATAGTGGCAACTGGGGACTTGGCAACAAGTTTCTGCTTGTTGGAGAAAGCAGGAACTACACATTTTTATATGAGTTTTACACTAGTAAACCAATTATAACCAGAAAACATTCCTGGGTGCTAGTATTCAGTATTCTGGATCATAAAACTTAGAATGATCTCTGCATGGTTTTGACCATGGTTTATCAGTTAAAAAAGTTAAAAGCTGTATTAATAGGAGCATAGGAAATGACAGTGTAGTTGAGCCTATATTCTCAGCAAGCCATTATCTTGTCCAGGAAAACAAGTAAGAATAAACAGCTTGGGAGCCAAACTTAATTTCTACTCTGACATATAGCTATTAATTTAACTGTTATGATTCCAAACATTCTTGTGGATCATATAAATTTTTAACTCCTTAAAAGTCTTAACTGGGTCTAAAATGGATATGGTTCTTTCCCCAGAAAGGCACTTAATTTTTCTCATTGCTTATCAAAATGTAGCCAAATTTAAAACAAGAAAAACTTCTGTGAAATAGAACTAGCCTTCTTTAATAAGATATTCTCTGTCTTATCCTAAGGCACTCTTTCTAAAAAGATATATATCTATATATCTATATATCTATATCTATATCTATATATATATATACTCTTAATCTACAATCTGGCAATCATAGTTAGCATCCTGGAAAAGCATCCTTTTGCAAGTCTTTATTCCAAAGGAATTGGGATGAAAATATGCCAGGTACTGTACCAACTCAAAATTATGCACAGTCCTTCTCTCAGAGAACCTGTGAGAGTCAGTCTATAAAACCTAGATGCTGGGTCCTCACGGCCAGCTTCAGTAAACAATATTACCAAGATCATGGGTTTGCGGGCAGACAGGATAGTGTTGGTGTCAACAGATCACTAATATCCATAGATCAAAATAATCTAATATATCTTCTAATAAAAGGTTAGTAACTATTTCTAATGCATAGTTAGCAAGTATGCTTGCAGTAGCCATCAATAATTTATGAATCCTTTGTAACTCTCAGATAAAGGAAATCTTAAAGAGAAAGTTACTTGTTTCTCTATTAAAGAACATCAAGAGGCCCTGATGTGACATCAGTTTCTTAGCGTGTTATTAAACAAGCACAGGGGGACAGTTTCTGTATCAGAGGTTTATCCCATACTTACTAAAAACCACATATTTTTTTAATCTCTGTTTCCTAGATAGATAACTGAGGTGCAGAAAGGTGCAGATTGCCTCTTCTGTGTACCTGTTTGGCTATTCCAGTGACTAAAATTAGACCTTGCAAGTTAGACCATCAGGTCTTTCCAAAGAGCCATCTAAATCTCCTGGACATTTGTCAGGTGCAAAACTTTCCTGAAGAGGAAGTAGTGGGTTTTATTTCTATTCCTAATATCAGATATCATACCCAGCCTCAATTAAATGCAAAGTGCACAAATAAATCAGTGTAGAGCAAAATCCAGGATTTTCTTCATTTTCTACTCCACCCTGTTAGATCTTTGGCTTATGACCTTTGCATTCCTTACCCAACAGCCTCACGGCTTCCATTGAAAGCACCAAGAGCTCCCTTTCACCTTGCTCTTCCATCGCAGCCTGCTAGTCTAGTGACCATGGCATTTCCCTGAAGAAAGGTGGCTTTAATCCCACTCTGTCTCATACTTCGTTGGTAGGAAATACAACCCAGAGCTACCAACAGTAATGATCTGGGCAGCAGACTACCAGATTTACTAACAAATGGCTGCTGAACTCAGAACAGAGGGAACCTGCTGCTTCTGGACCTGACCATATTGCCAGGTCCGCTCTAACAAGTAGATATTATGCAAATGAGGGTTGCCAGTAACACCACTTTCCTTCACTGTGCATTTTTGAATGAAAATGACCGTGACGGCTGTGTTTTGTGTTGAACTCAATGCTTCTCCAGTGGATTAGGCATGGTCTGAGCATACTTGATGAATCAAGGCTCTTTGGGGACCTTCTCTCCCAAATTTTGTGGCAAAATTTGGCATTCATGGTGCTCACAGTAGAACATCTCTAAGCATGCCTGGATTAGCATGGCATAGACAAGTGTACTCTTGGCTGGGTTAAAAACTGGCTGGATGGCCGTGCCCGGAGAGTTGTGATTAATGGGGTGAAATCCTCTTGGTGGCTGGTCACCAGTGGTGTCCCTCAGGGCTCAGTTTTGGGGCCAGTTTTGTTTAATATCTTTATCAATGATCTGGATGAGGGGATTGAGTGCACCCTCAGTAAGTTTGCAGACGACACCAAACTAGGTGGGAGTGTTGATCTGCTCGAGGGTAGGAAGGCTCTACAGAGGGACCTGGACAGGCTGGATCGATGGGCCAAGGCCAGCTGTATGAGGTTTAATAAGGCCAAGTGCCGGGTCCTGCATTTTGGTCACAACAACCCCAAGCAACGCTACAGGCTTGGGGAAGAGTGTCTGGAAAGCTGCCCGGCAGAAAAGGCCCTGGGGGTGCTGGTGGACATCCAGTTTAACATGAGCCAGCAGTGTGCCCAGGTGGCCAAGAAGGCCAACAGCATTCTGGCTTGTATCAGGAATAGTGTGGCCAGCAGGAGCAGGGAAGTGATGGTGCCTCTCTACTCGGCACTGGTGAGGCCTCACCTCGAGTGCTGTGTTCAGTTCTTGGCCCCTCTGTACAAGAGGGACGTTGAGGTGCTGGAGCGTGTCCAGAGGAGAGCTACCAGGCTGGTGAGGGGTCTGGAGAGCAGGTCATCTGAGGAGAGGCTGAGGGAGCTGGGCATGTTTAGCTTGGAGAAGAGGAGGCTGAGGGGAGACCTCATTGCCCTCTACAACTCCCTGAAAGGAGGGTGGAGAGAGGTGGGTGTTGGCCTCTTCTCCCAAGTGAATAATGACAGGACCAGAGGAAATGGTCTGAAGTTGCGTCAGGGGAGGTTTAGATTAGATATTAGGAAGAATTCCTTTACTGCAAGAGTGGTCAGGCACTGGAACAGCCTGCCCAGGGAGGTGGTTGAGTCACCATCCCTAGAGGTGTTTAAGAAACATCTAGATGCGGCACTTCAGGGCATGCTCTAGTGGCAGAGATTGTAGGTTGTTTGGTTGGACTCGATGATCTCAAAGGTCCTTTCCAACCATGAAGATTCTATGATTCTATGATTCCTGCCCTTAGGCACTGAATTACCATCAGATGATGTGGTCCTGTGTGGAACCACTGCTTGGCATTAAGTGCTGGTCCTGTTACACTGAACTGGAAGTATTCTTCCAGTGTTGTTCTTAAATGTTCTTCTTCCTTTGTTAATATACCAGACAAAATTACATTTAAATTAGACAAAATCCAGGCAGCCTTAATGACAGATGCAATGGTTTTCTCACATCTCTACATCTACAGCTTTGAGCCTTGACTTTGAAGCCATTATTCAGTGTACCTTGGTTGCACTATCCCGTCATATTATATCGCCAATAAAATATCACACGCTACCAAACAAGTAAAAGGCTATGGGAACATTTGAAAGCATTCGTCTATGGTTTAACTTTTGTTAAACAAAACCAATCATTAGATTAATTCTGGTTCTGCATAATCTACCTGTTATTTTCTAATAAAACTGTATTGTAAGTTTGATACCATAAAGTTTAGAATTTATGTTCAGAAGAAAGTGAAGAATTCTTCTGCTCAGAATAGATGAGAAGCAGATAAGTAGATAAACTTTGAATCACCTTCAAGTGAGAAGACTGTATTTACTTTGTTTACCTTCAGCTATATCTCTGGGGGCAGAACTGCACCTATTATAAATTAGCTCAGACAATCTGAAATCAGTGAAGCTAAGCAGATTTATTCTAGGTGAGGTTTCTATCTCGTATATCCTTCATTCCAAGCACTAACTCCACAGGGTTGTGTGGAAGTCCCTTATGCTACTGACAGTTAATTTGTCTTGGCATTTTGGAGCATAAGGGTACAGATAGACAAAAGCAACCTTTTGGATCACTGAATGCAATGTTGTATTTATTCTGTTCTTCCCTGCTCCTAAATTTTAGAAAGAATTTTAATTTGCCCAGACTGACCACCACAAGCTTCTTCAAATGACCATATCTCAAAAAAAGAAAGGAAAATAATTAGAGCTTTGTGAACAATTAATTAGGGGACAGTTGCTGCTGGACCACCCACTAAAATAATGGCGAATGACTTTGCGTTAGGTAAATGTTCTGTTTCACTCCAAATGAAATATGGGGATGTATTTTAGACGGTTTCATTGTGATTTAGATAACTGAAATTCAATATGTAATTTGAAATTCAAAATAAACATGTTTTTTACAATGTCCAGATGAAATGGTACAAACTTTCTATAGAGAAAGTTGGTTTTCAGTTGGAGCTTACAGCTGCTTTTGAAAGCTTTGGCAAATAAAATATCAAAAAGAAAATATCACAGCTCTCAATGTCAGATACAATTTTATAAGAAGAAAAATTATTTGGTGACTTATTGTTTATTCCTCAAAAACTGCCCTGAGTATCATGAGATGGTGCTGGTGAGAGGTGTGGGATGCAGAGAGCGCTAAAATAGAGCCATACTAAACTCGTGCTCACACTGTACTAGTGTCCTAGTCTCTGAATCATTAGGTAAAGCATACAACATTCAGTTTTCCAAATGTGTTTCCTTGTCTTTTACTCCAAGTGCCTCAAAATAAATCATTCCATTATGGGTCAAATGGTGAATTAGTATAAATAAATTCTACGTAATGTCTAACTTGCATTCTCTGCGTTTTGTATGATGAGTACCTGGTAGAGCTAGTTAAGCCCCATTTCAGAGGTGAGAACAAAAATAAATACATTTCTCCTCTTCCTCCTTGACACATATCAGAAAGGCTCATGTCAGAAAGGCTGTCATTTTTCATACAGTGAGCTGCTATTTGTTCATTAGCAATTTTCCTATTGCTCAGATGTTTCATAATGTACTTGGAACACCTGCAATTTATGAGATGTTCATGACACCCTTTTCCCCCCTTTTGCCTATTTGCAAGGCAGTGAACAGTATATTAGCTATGTTTTTGAGTCCTCAGCATAATCTAAGGTTTTCAGAATATATTTTTTTAGTTTTTTAGAGATCAGTGCGTTCTGGTTAATACCAGGTGCTCAAACCTATTATTGTATTTGAGACATAACTATCAAAACGTTGTTGATTTTAGTTTGATTTGTTGTTTTCTTGAAGCATAGAACTCTGAGCAGTTTTAGATCAGTCTTTGAAAGTAAAATCATAAAGATGGATTTTTTCAAAGTATGAGTAATAATTCACTTTAACCAAGACTTTATTTTTTCAAGCTCTGGACACACTGGATTCTCCATCATAATGAACCTAAAGCAATATTGAGTCTAATGTTAAAGTTAGGCAAAGACTTGAATAGAATAATGCTTATGCTGAAGTTGTGGGATGACACTTTTTCCTCTGCATTGCACAAAACATCAGACTTATTTTATGCTATCAAAGTCTTTTGGAACTGTGTAAACTCTATGTCATCCTGCTTCAATGTTCATCCATTGATGAGTCTTGGTGGTCATGCTACTCATCACAGAAGAAGTACTTGTAGCTGTCACTGCAACAGAAGGCACTGACAGCAACAAAATGCAAGGAAAGTGTAAACAGTGCAGTGATATTTCTGTGTTTTGTAGCAGCAAAAAGAGGAGGTAGGAACACTTCTTCCTAATACACAGTGGATGGTGAAATTAAAAATTTATTAATTCTTTTAAAAGAAAACAAGTAGGTAAATGTCATGAAATTTGGTTTTGTTGAAAAAAATATATTGCACTGATATACTGGAGCTATTGCATAAATTATGACTTATGTGTGTGCGTGACTCAGTTGAAAACATTCATTATTTCAGAACAAAAGATAACAAGTAGGGAGATCGCAATGAACAGTCCAATTTACCAAGAAGTATGGGGTAGTCTGCCTGCAAGAAGAATTTTTAAAATGTGGTAATACTGAAAAGAAAGCAGTGGGATATCACCAAGAGCCTGGACTAGGCAAGAGTCTGAGAATCAGTGTGAATTAGATCCTCTTTCCAAGAGGCCTCCAATCTATTAAAAATAGACACAGGAAGATAGAGCACATTAAGAGTTCCTTCCAAATTTAGATTTGTTTTATATCAGCTTAGCTGCTCATAGCATCAGGGAACTAATTCCCCACACAGAAGTTATGTTCATGTTAATTTACAAGTTTCTCCCTTCATTAAGGTTCCAGTTTGATGGGACATTTCAACATCCCTGTATTGAAACCACTTAAGGCTCTACTTAATCTTAAGGGTATGCCTAAGTCATGTTAAAAGCTAGGAAGACTTAGATGTGAGCATAATTCATTGTTACACTGATATAGACTTAATGGACCACAAGACTTATCTAAAGTGGATTAAGTCAATAGAAAGACCCCTGTTGGTTGAAATGGTTTGTAGGTCAGGGTCTAGACACATCGTGATTTTTCTTCCCTCACTTTTTATAGATACTGCAGTACCTCTTAATTTTGCCAAATGTGTTTTACATGCTTCCTTGTTGAATGGGCATTTTAATTCAGAATAACTGACCAAGTGCCCTTTTTCCAGGAAAGTGCCACAAGTCTCCCGGCACCACAGCACAGGACCTAAACGTTAAATTCTTGTAAAGAAAAAAAAAGAAATATTTTAGCAGTTTGGGCTCAAGTTCCTTTCTAGCAGTCGCCAGAAACTACTGCTTCATGTACTGACTGAAGCATTTTCAACCTGAATATTTTATTCCATCTTTCTATTTAAACCAATCTGATTAATGTCATTAAGGAGATATAGAAGTACTTAACTTTACAAGATAGGTACTTACAGGACACTTCCCTATATATTACTTATGTACGAACCTATGATGTGTCTTTGTGGTAAAAGCTGTTCTTATAAAGGCTGCAAACATTAAAAAGTAGCCTATATTTTAATAATAAATTAAAATGCAAGACAAACTTCTATTTACTGATCACATTGTATTTTCATTTAGTAATATTTTGCCCCCATTCCACTGGAAAAATTGAAGCTAACAGTAATCCATGGGAAAAGGAGAGGTCTGAACCAAAAGGCTTTAAAATTGCTGGACTATTTTCCCTACTGAATGGCCTTTGGGTGAAGTTCTCAGTGCTGAATGTGCAATTGAATTCTACACTGCAGAGGAGAGATTTGCATCTACAGACAGATTGAAAAAGAGTGTTTTGGCATGAGTTTCTAATTAGTACTCCTTGGGCCAAATTTGTTCTCACTTGCACTGGTCATCAATTTTGCTATTATCAATTTATACGGAGGAAATGAAAGAGGAAATCTGCTCTCCTAATTCTGTCCTCATTTTCATACTTTATTGACGAATAACCTGCAACAATCTAGATGTTATTGAGCTTCCCCTGCCTGTGATTTCCTGAGTTTTATTAGTACCATTTTTTGGAGGAGTAGATTTGATTTCTTTCAGCATAAACCTACCACTTTCAAATTCTAAGAAGGAAGGAAATCCACACTGAAGCACTTGTTAGCTGGTCCTCTATGACACTGAGTTCCCATGGTGATTTGAGAACACGTTTTCATTTTAGCCTTGCAGCTCTTCATCTCCTTGGGGTTCAGAAAATACAGCAGGCTTCTACTAGACCTCTGCAACACTGAAACTTGCAGCGTGATCTAAGAACAGTTTTAATTTCAGGCCTGCAGACTTAAGACTCCCAGGAATTTGAAAATATGGCAGGCTTAGCTGCATGGTTGCAGCTCCAATTCCCAGGGTTATTTCTGTTTTGTTTGTTGGTTTGTTGGTTTGTTTTAGAGAAGCTTTTCATTTCTATTCTTCTTGCAGTTAAGATTTCAAAAAAAAATATCAAAAAACCAAACCTTCAGTAAATGCTTCCGTACTCGCAGTTCCCCAATGGTGAAATCAGAGCTTTCCTTCTAATTCCAGCATACGGAGATTTGCAGGGCATCAGAATAGAAAAACAAAATGCATTTTTTGAACAATAAGTAAGTACTTAGTACTAATACTAAGTGGATCATGACGCCCATAGGCAAATAAAGGAAAGTCAAGAAAAAGTCATAAGAGACAAACTCTTTGTGGCTGCAAGTGGAAGGAAAAATGGAATTCCAAGTTAAACAGTTAGAAGAGTTAAAAAATCAGATGAGGTAAGGGGAGTGGTTCTTAGAATTTTGTACAGTTAGTATCTGATGTACTCTTACACAGTGGAGTGAACAGCATTATGCTTCTGATGACAGAGAACAAAATATTTGGAGCTAGAGTTCAGTTGAAGTAGAAACCCAAGAATGTGGTTTGGTTTATCTACGAACAATGCACAGAAGTTGAACACTTGCACGCAACTGAGGCGGAATGCCCAGACTACAGGGAAAAATGTCCCTTTAACCTTGTCCTCTCTGGCCTGATGAATTATAGAATCATAGAGTGGGTTGGAAAGGACCATAAATATCATCTAGTCCCAACCCCTCTGACATGGGCAGGGACACGTCTCACTAGACCAAGCTGCTCAAAGCCCCATCCAGCCTGGTCTTGAACACTTCCAGGGTTGGAGCATCCACAGCTTCTCTGAGCAACCTGTTCCAGTGTCTCACCACCTTCATAGTAAATAATTTCTTCCTAATATCTAACCTAAATCTCCCCTCTTTTGGTTTAAAACCACTACCCCTTGTTCTATCACTACTGCCTTTGCAGAAAAGTCCCTCTCCAG